>NC_067485.1:14229545-14529545 GCF_947179515.1 Apodemus sylvaticus
ATATTGTCTATCCATAATCACCCCCATTGCCCTCTTGTTCCTTCTTCTTCCTTGGTCCCTACCCTCTTCTCAAATAGTCAACCTTCTATATTCATTATATATACAAATATACACATATATTAATAATAAATATATGTATATATATACATATATATATAATTAATTGTATAATCTCCATTCTGCACATATGAGAAATCATGCTCTCTCTCTCTCTCTCTGTGTGTCTCTGTCTCTGTCTCTGTCTCTGTCTCTCTCTCTCTCTCTCTCTCTCTCTCAAGATAGGGTCTCCTTATCCTATGTAGCTCTGGCTGGCCTAGAACTCATTATGTAGTTCAGGCTGACTTTGAACTCACTAACATCCTCCTGCCTCTGCTTCCAAAGATGCTTGCTGGGAGTGAGGATGCTTGGCACTGTGCTTGGCTCTTTGTCTTTTCATTGCAGGCTTTCTTTGTTTTTGTAGTGTTGGGGAGCACTATTGGGGAGCACGTCCCTAGTGCTCTACCACTGAGCCACATCCCAAGCTCCTAATACAGGGGCTCCAGCTCCTGGCAAGAATGTGGAAAAATTCCTGGGGCCAAAATGATTAGTGGCTGGGGAAACAAATTTCCATGCTTAGATCAGGCCATCCTTGGCCCGCAGCCGCTGCAGCCACCCCCTCCCTCTGTTCCTGTTGCTCCTCTGAGTGCAGCCAAGAGGTGACTTCATATTGACCCCAGGAGCCGCTGGCTTCCTGAAGGCTTTTAAAGATGTTCTCAGAGGCACTGTTCACAGTTGCTGTAGTAGAATTAAGAAAGAGGTGCTGAGAATTACCCAACACTCGATTGTGGATCCTGCGGGGAAATTAGGCAGGCAGACGGGCAGCTCTGAGCCCACTCCTTCTTTCTCTCCATGGGAGTGGGGGTGGGGCAGGGAATGGAGATGACCCGAACTCCAAAGGCTGCCGGGGGAAGGAGACCCCAGCTCTTGTGACCCTGGGCGAAACAGTGACTGCTGAACTTTGGTTTCTACCTTCTCTGTCACATGGGCGACGTTTGAAGTGAAGTGTCCCTGACAGGCACACTGCTTGCTTGGACACTTGGTCCCTAGCTGGTGGTACTGTTTAGGAAGATTGTGGGAACTTTGGGAGGTGGAGCCTTGACAGAGGAAGTGGTTTACAGAGAGCAGAGTGTGTGTGTGTGTGTGTGTGTGTGTGTGTGCTCGTGCTCTTTTCCTGTCTCTCTCTCCTGTCTCTTTATAGGAGTGCTGAGATCACAGACATGTACTGTCATGAGCACCTGAATATGTGTTCTAGGGATTTGAACCCGGGTCCTTGTCCTTAGACTTCAAGCACTTTACCCAGCCCTCTACCAGAGGTTTGCAGTGACTCCAGAGAAGCAGAGGTCATGGCCTGGGAGGCAACTTTCTGGCATGTTTGCCCACTGCAGCCATGCTGAGTTGAGTCCTTGTGTAGCTGGTTATCATGGGCAAGCCTTGAGCATCTGCCGTTCTCACTTTTGGACACCAAGGAGAGACATCCATTGGCAGCTCTGTCGCTATGGCTCCTGCTGTAAGAAGGCAGCTCCTTCTCCATAATTGCATGGGCTCACTTTGCCGGGCAGAGGCTCTGTGGTATGATGTAGGTTGTGTTTGGCTGTGTGTTTAATGTCAGTCTCCCCTGAATCCCTGCATCTCAGGCTCCCAGATGTGAAATCAGTGTATTCTCTAAGCGATTTGGAGGGACAGGTAAGGAGCAAGTCTTGTGTGTTTGGAATGGACAGATCTGGCCAGATGGCTTCCAGTGCGTGCTCTTGATCCCTGATCTGCACTGTTGTTATGGATCCCTGATCTACACTGAGGGGTCCCAGGGTTGGTTCTTTGGCCCCACTGCTGCCAGATCCAGACACTGAACTTGATGTTCCTCTTCTGATATATTGATGGCCGCAAATAATAGGCGTGGCTGTACTTAAAATAAGAACAGATGATTTGCAGGAAAAGCAGACACAGTATTTCCTTTCCTTCGAAGGAAATGTGGATTCCCAATGGATTAAAATCCGTAGATGGAATGGAGGGAAAGCCAGGTCTTTCCTTCTGTTAAGTGTGGCAACCTGGAAGGGAAAGCATTCATTCCTGCCACCTCCCCTCCCTCCCCCTCCCTCCTTCTCTCCATGTGTGTGCGCGTGCGCGCGCGCGCGCATGTGTGTGTGTGTGTGTGTGTGTCTCCCTCTCCCTCTTCCCCTCCCCCCTCCTCCTCCCTCTCCCCCTCCCCCCTCTCTTTCTGTGTCTCTGTGTGTGTGTCTGTGTGTGTGTCTCTGTGTGTGTAGGCCAGGGGTCAACTTTGGGGTGCCTCAGGAGCAGTCCGCCTTGCTTTTTGAGATATGGCCTCTCACTGGGACCTGGAGCTTGCTGACTAGGCTTGGTCGACTGGCCAGTGAGCCTGAGGGGATATACTTGCCTCTGCCTCCCCAGCACCGGGATTACAAGTTCAGGCTTTTACGTGGTTTTGGGGATCAAAGCCCCTTTCTCATGCTTGTGTGGGCAGAGTTCTTGACTGCTCAGCCCTTGTTTGGCTTTTTAACATAGAAGCTGAACGGTTCACAGGTGTGTATGCACGTCTTCACAGCCGGTGAACCCTCCTCACCCGTCATGTGTATGGTCCACCTCTCCTTGGATTCGTCCACTGAGGATGTAGCTGGGTGGAGGGGGCTTTCCAGCAAGCATCCTAGTGTCAGGGTGTGCGCATCCTGCTCCCATTAACCCCGCCTCCGGAATTACACGCTCGCTGGCTGTGTGATTTCCGAGACAGATCACCTCTTCCACAGAGGAGGAAAGTAATTAGGAAGCAATTTTAATTTTCTCATCACAGAGAAATTCTATAGGTTGTTTTTGGCAAAGCAGTGGGTTTAGTTAGGCCCTGTGGTCTCTGGTGCACTATAAATTCAAGAGGTTTGGGGTCATTGTGGTTTCTTCTTAAATTCCTCCTGCTGGCGTGATGCTGACGACAGCCAGATCTTCCGCGATGTACTTATTTGGGGTGATATGGGAGGCTGGCTTGTCCAGGCTTTTCTAACCGTCCGACGTGTGTGTAGGTTTTATGGGTTTTCGTAATAAAGTTATAAGGTGTTTACATTTCAAGGAATTTGAATCACTTTTCTTAATTGGCACCCTCTGTTTGAGACCTCGGTTCTGTTTCTTTTGGCTCTGTCGAAGGCTTTAAAATCTCAGCGGAGCTCATTTCGGGTAATCTCCTAACTATGCCATTAATTTTATTTGTTATTAATATCAGTTTTGAAATTACGGAGGTAAGACGCTGAGTTTATTTTAAACATTTTTCTTCGGGGCCAGCATTACTAATCTCCATGGTGATGCTGGACACCCTGTAAACATCTCGTATAAACATCCCCTCACTTAGCGTGAGGGTTGCTGCAGGCTTGCTCTGTGGGATGGTCTTTGGGGCATTAAATGAATTAATAGTTATGAAAGTCTTAGGGCCTGTGCTTGGCTGAGAGAGCTTGAGAGATAGGCGAGTGTTAGGATAATTTCTCAAAGGCTGCTTCTGTTCCTTGTTCAAAGTCATTAAAAGGTTATATTTTCTTATTACACTTTCAAAGGTCCTCCAGATTTACAAAGTACCCTGCCCCAAGTGCTAGAAGTTGAACCTGAGACCTCACACCTGCTAGGATATAACTACTGTACTGTATATACCCCAAGTCCTAGGATATATTTTCAGTGATATATACCATTGACTACTGAAGTAGGCACAGGCTATGCCTGTAAGTACCACAAAGACTGCATCTATGAAAGCTAATTTGTACACTCAAGTTAGTGTGTAGTGTCCCTGTGGTCTGGTCTGACTGTCTCCACTCAGCTCAGATTACTATGTTTTTTATTTTTTGAAAGATGTACTTTGTGTGTGTGTGTGTGTTTGCAAGTGCCATTCGAGGACAGAAGATGGCATAGGATTCTCTGGAGCTGGAGTTAGAGGCAGTGGTGAGAACCAAGATGGATGCTGGGAACCAAACTTTGGTCCTCTGGAAGAGCAGCAAGCGCTCTTAATTTCGGAACCACCTCTCCAGCCTTCATATTGAAATTAAGACCATTGTGAGGTCTAAGGAGGTAGAAACTTAATTTGTGGTGTTTGGAGTCTTTTTGGCAGGTAATAAAGGCTCACTGAGGCTAGAAGGGTGGGAGCTGATCCAGTGGGGGAGGGGGGTGCCTGTGGTGCATTAGAAGGAGAAAGATCTGAGCTGAGATATTCTGTGATGTTCTGTGCAAACCTGCCTTTCTACAGTTTCCACTAGCCAGAAGGACCTCACTCAATGCAGCTGCTTGGCCTTTGGATAAACCCTTCTCCTCATTAGTTGACCAGCCCAGAGCTTCAGTTACAGCAATTGAAAACATATTCACCTTGAGACCCAACCCCGTCACAGGGTACCTCTGCACTAATTTTAGATTCATGCTTTGTCTTACCTTACTTTGCCCTGGGTGGGGGGGTTTACACTGTGACATTAGCAAAGAAGTTTCTAGTACAGCTAGTTTTTGACAAGCTCCGGTGGTGGCCCAAAGATCAGACTGTGTGGTTTGGCCCCTTCCCATTCTCCCCTTCAGGCAGCATGTGTGGGTGGCTAGCCCAGCCGGATGCAGGCTGAGCATTGGAGTGGGTCAGCCGGGGTCCCTGGGGGCATTCTGATGAACCAGTATAGGCAGGAGGCTCACAGAAACATTTAACTGTTTTCAGGGCCATTCAGACCAGAAATGCTGCCTGGCACTGTCCTAGGATGGGGACTTCTGTTTAAGGAATGGGTTATGAAGAGATCTTGGGAGTTTGGGAAGGTGGCTTTGTCCTGCTTGATATGTCAGGTGGGAAATACCCAATGTTCTAGTGGCTGTGTCATGTTTTGAATATGCTTAGCCTAGGGAGTGGCACTGTTTGGAAGTGTGGCCTTGTTGGAGGAAGTGTGTCTCTGTGGGCATGGGCTTTAATACCCTCTTCCTAGATGTCTGGAAGTGAGTACTCTGCTAGCAGCCTTCAGATGAAGATGTAGAACTCTCAGCTCCTCCTGCACCATGCCTGCCTGGATGCTGCCGTGCTCTTGCCTTGATAATGGACTTAACCTCTGAACCTGTAGGCCAGCCCCAATGAAATGTTACCGTTATAAGAGTTGCCTTGGTCATGGTGTCTTCTGTTCACAGCAGTAAAACCCAAACTAAGATAGGCTGTTCAAGGTTTGTGTATCTCAGAAACACGCCTGAACATTTCATCTCTACTATTTTTTTCTGGTTGTTCGTTGCACAGAGTTAGACTTTCCAACAGTGAAAGAGTCAGAGAGGTGGCTTGAGAAAGGCCAGCCACTTAGATCCTCCCAGCCAGAGGGGTTTGGGAAGGACACCGCGTGACTGTTGCTCCTGGGCTGCCTGGGCTTTGCCATTTGCTGATGTGAGGAGGGGCTGGAGAGCATGCGTGGTTTGGTCTGGAGGAATCATGACAGCTGCGAAGGGGAAAGGCTTGGGATCGATGGCTTCCTGTTAACAGGCTGCTCATTTTTGTGGACCTCCTGACCTGCTGTATTCAAACCCCTTCCACGTTCTCTCTCTTGACTCAAAGTCACAACAAGAACTCTGACAAAGAGTCATTGCTTACTGGAGGCAGAGAGTTTACAAACTGTGGAGGGGAACGGAGGGATGGTAGCCATGGTCACAGAACACTGGGTGTCCCTGATGCCACAGAACTGCACCGAGTGAGCCTCCTGGACCTCGCTGAGGAAAAGAGGGCTTGTCGTGTAAACCTATCAAATCACGGGCCTTTCCTTTTGGGGAGATGTTGCTGGGGCTAGAACCTGGGGCCTCTTATTTGTTAGGCTGGCCATCTTCTGCAAAGCTTCATCCCCAGCCCTGGGTTAGGGGCCTTCCAGACCAGAACCAGGCCATTTGACATGATTTTGTATTGTTCAAACTGTCAGTGGTAAGAAACAAAGCAAGACCTGTGCTTACCGCCTGATCTTTCCAAATAGCACTTAAACACACACACACACACACACACACACTAAAAGGATTCATAGAAAGATAAAGATAAAAGAAGGTATGGAATCTACTTAACCAGTGCAAGATAACCAACTGTATCTTAAGGGAAAAACAACCCCCAAAAACCAAACCCTTGAAGCAAACAGTTCAAAGCAGTATTTGTGAGCTCTGTGGTAAAAGAGGTGGGCAATTGTGCTGGAATAGGTGGCCCCTGCTGTGCCAGACAGTTGCAGGGGCCCCTGGAACCAGGGAGAAGAGCCTTCCTTGAAGCCGGACTATCTCCAGAAGTGGTTAAGCCCTTGGGGCCTTTGTGAGCAAGGGGCGGTGAGAAGGCTGTGAGAAGGCTGAAGGCGAGTTCCCTGGGGTTCTTTCACCCAAAGGCTGCTCTGTAGGGGCTCAATGGGTCTGGGCTGTAGACACCCAAACTCCACACTTAGAAAGAGCGAGCTGGAGAAATATTTAAATCCGTGGGCACTTGTGAGCTTTCCCAGTATCCCAGAATGGCCTGTGTCTTAGGGTGAACACGTCCTCCCCCTCCCCTGCTTCTGCACTGAGCCCTGAGCCTCCCTGGCTGGCCCGTCCTGGTGAGCACTGGGATCCAAGTCCTCTGTTTGGGGTTTAACTTGGTTTTGCCTGCTCAGCAATCAGTAGTAGCTCCTCCCCCCCAACTTCTCTTCAAATAGCAGTGTATCCTTTCGTCATTAATAATAGTTTCCTAGAACCAGCAATTCCAAGATGTTCATACTCTAGTCTGTAATTTTCTATATTTCCTTTGATACAGGATCTTCTCAGGGGATCTTGGATATCCCAGAAAAGTACTCTCAGTTCAAAAGAAAAAAAGGAAAAAATAAAATAAAATGCTGGTCTGTCTCCTCTGTTTCCATCTTGGATGTTTGGCTCAGTTTCTTTTTAAATCTATGATGATTTCCCCTAACACCCTAACACCCTACCATTCAGTGGAGAAACTGTGCATGCACAGAAAGCACATGCAGTCTTTAAATTTAGAAAGATCTGACTTTAGAGTCCGTGTGTCTCGTGCACGTGTTGTGTGTATCGTGTGATACACACAGAGCTTGTATGCATGTGCTTTGCTTGGTGAGTTGGGTGTGCTGTGTGGTGTACATGGGTATGCCCACCATCCCTGTGTGCTACGGTGTTTGCATGTTGTGCAGTGTGTGTGGTGTGTAGGGTGTGTGTCTGCTGCTGTAGGGAACTCCTGCTGAAGCCCAGGTAGGCTGCTGAATGGAAGGCATCCAGTGGCCTTCAGTTTGCTTTTCTGCATTTGGAGACTGCCTCACTGATTTGGATCTGAGGCCCCACTGCTCTAGGTGACATCAGACGTTAAGGTCCCTAAGAGCTAAAGAAGCCAGGTCAAGTATCAAGGCCACATGGCTCAAGACACTAGGTGGTTGGCCCTGAAGAGTCCCCTTGTGTGGGCTGCCTGCTGTGTCAGGTGGGAGACACTCTGATGGCCTAACCATTTGTCAGATGAGGTTTAGGGTGAACAATAAGTTGTATAACTGGGCCACACACTTTCTGTATCAGATGCCCCAGTGGGAAACAGAAAGGTTGGTCCTCAGGGCAGTGGTACCTTCAGTATTTGGTCTAGAGACTGTCACTCACTTCCAGAAGGAGGTCAGAAGCTGCCACTGCTCTCCCAGGCCTGCTGTCTCTGAGAGTGATGTTCCATCCTGGCGCACTTGTCCCTGGGTCAGGCAGGATACAGGGTTGGTTTGAGGACTCTGCCTAACAGCCTCTGTTATCCCTGGTGTTGGTTCTGAGCCTGGGTGTAAAGAAGGGTACTGGACACAGCGGGGTGGTGATTTCCATCCTTCTCCGAATGGTTCACATGTTGGGGGATGGTGTTTCTTTAATATCTGAAATCTCTCTTTTAGAATGTTGGATCTGGGGCTGATTAGACTGCTTTGTTAGTAAAGAGGACCTGGGTTTAATTCCCAGAGCCCAAGTATAAAAAAGTTTCTTAAACCCTATGCTCAGGAGACAGGAACTCGCAACGAGAGGCCCAGGCCAACAAGAGACCTTGTGTCAAAAACCAAAACCAAACCCAGCAACAGTAACCCAGCGCCTGGCGTTCGAGGAATGACTCACGCAAGGCTGCCTTCGGGCCCACCCATGCATACGTGTGCATCCACAAACACAAAATACAAATACCTCATTTGCCCACTGGCTCTGCTTGAGAATTCGAGCGGGGTTTGTGCCTAGGAACACAGCAACGTTCATTTAACGACATGAAGCAAACATGGGCGCTTTATTGCCCTGCGCTTCGAGAGACCCCAGGCCGAGGTATTTTTATGAGCTCCTAGCAAGACTGTTCTAGAAGCTCACTGTGCAGGCGTTCAGAATTCCTCTTTGTTTTCAAGTTGCTTGAAGGTTCTCCGGAAGTCCTGGGATGTTGAGAATGTGGGCGGCGCTATGGAATGAGCCACGTGTTGGGTTTAGGAGAATTTTTTTTTTTTATTACCTTAACAGAACTTAAGTAGGTTAGAATAGTTTAATAAGTGTCTGCCCTTAAAATACTCAGGGGAAAAAATTTAGGGACTCGGGAACTGGGCTTCATTTGGGGAGAGAAAAATACTACATGATGAATTGGCTCAGGCTACCCAGAGAGGGCCTGTGGTTAAGGAGTGGGGGTTGGGTAGCAGACGTGAGTGTATGAGTGTATTGAGCACATGCTGTGGGGGAACCTGTAACCAGCTGAGGCTACTGCGTGTCTGTCTGTCTGTCTGTCTGTCTGTACAGACGTCTGTACTATGTCTGTCTTTCCCCCCTCCCCCTCTTGCTCTTACCCTCTGCCTCCCTTTCCCTCTGTCCCCTTCTTTATTCCCCTCCCGCTCTTCCCCCTTTCTCTTTTTCTCTCTGCTCTTTCTTCCCTTCCCCCCTTTGCCCCTTGTTCCCACCCTTCCCCTTCTCTTCCTCCGTCCTTCTTCAACACCCCCCCCCCCGTTGGCTGACACTAAAGGCCTGTGTCAGCACACACTTAGCTCTCTTAAAGTTACAGTTTTAACTTTCTGTGCATTCACAGATTAGAGAGTTCTTTTCTTTTCCTTCTCCATTCTTCAGAGTATATGGGGTTTTCCGCCTCTGTCTTGTAAAAACGCACATGGTATAACATTTGACATCTTGTACACTTTGATTGTGCTTCCGGTGGGATCCAATGTCCTCTCCTGGCTGAGTGACAGTGCCCACCTCCAGAGTGCTTCACAGACAAAGCAGAAATTCTGTCTCTGGTAAATGCCCTGTCTCTGTTCCCTGTCCCCAGCTCCTAGAAATCACTATTTCTTCTGTGTCCATGAACTTCCCTGTACCAGGGAGCACACAGGAGAAGCGGACGAATCATATGGTCTTTCTTCTCCCTCCCTTCTGTCTCTAGGCACAGCGCCCCGTCTGTTTATCCATGCTGTATTGTGTCCCAGAATTCCATTCCTGAGTATACGGCTTTAGCTTCTGTTAGTTCTGAGAATGGAGTTAGTGTGCCAGGCAGGCAGGTCCCCCTGGGTTCCAAAGGGTCGCTTGTGTCCATAGCATGTGTGAAATATTCCTGTACTAACTCAGTCTTATCAGGCTCCATTCAGAGCATATCAACAACGCTCTTTATTGGCTTCTATGTTTGTTTTGTTTCTGTTTTAAGGCAGGGCTTCTTTACATAGCTCTGGAACCCACCATGTAGACCAGGCTGACCTCGAACTCACAGATCTGCACCTGCCTCTGCTTCTTGAGTGCTGGGATCAAAGGTATGTGCCACTATAGGTGGCCATCTTTTATGGGTTTTAAATTAATCTTTAGTTTTTATTTAAATTTTAAAGTGATGTGTGTGTGTGTGTGTATAGATCACAGGGTAACTTCTCTTTCAGCATGTCGGCCCTCAGGATGTCAGGTTTAGTGGGAATCCTTTGATCACCTGATGCACTGGCCTTAACGTATTTTAACAAAGTTTGAATATTTGTTGTCTACTGCCTCTTAGGGAATGGCCTAACTCATTTGTGTAGTTGTGTGTGCTAGAGGAGTGTTAATGTGTCCGTATGCACTGGCCACAGTGCACATTCAGAGGAGACCAGACAATCTTGGTTGTTTGTCTTAGGGTTTCTATTGCTGCACGAAACATCATTACCAAGAAGTTGGGGAGGAAAGGGTTTATTCAGCTTACACTTCCACATTGCTGTTCTTCACCAAAGGAAGTCAGGACTAGAACTCAAACAGGGCAGGAAGCAGGAGCTGATGCAGAGGCTATGGAAGGATGTTTCTTACTGGCTTGCTCCCCTGGCTTGCTCAGCCTGCCTAATTATAGAACCCAGGATCACCAACCCAGGGATGGCCCCACCCACAATGGCTTGGGCTCTTCTCCCTTGATCACTAATTGAGAAAATGCCTTACAGCTGGATCTCATGGAGACATTTCCTCAAGGGAGGCTCCTTCCTCTGTGATAACTCCAGCTTGTGTCAAGTTGACACACAAAACCAGCCAGTACACAGTTTGTTCTTTCCTACCATCTGTTTGAGACAGTCTCTTCCGGTTTCAACGAGCTGGCTGTGAAGTTGCAGGGACTCTCTGGTCTGTCTCCACCTCCCATCTCACTGTGAGAGTGTTAGGATTGCAGAGGCCTGCCGCTGCAAATGGCTTCAGGACTCCGGTTTTTGAGGAATGGCAATTACTTTGCTTCATCTTCCCAGGCCTCTTCCTTTCCCTTTCCAGTGCTAAGGATTGTATTCAGGGTCTGATGCATGCTGGGAAAGTGCTACATCGCTGAACTGTATGCCTAGCCCAACTTTTTTTTTTTTTCTTTTTTTTGAAACAGGGTTTCTCTGTATAGCCCTGGCTGTCCTGGAACTCACTCTGTAGACCAGGCTGGCCTCGAACTCAGCAATCCACCTGCCTCAGCCTCTCAAGTGCTGGGATTAAAGGCGTGTGCCACCACTGCCTGGCACAACTTTTTTTTATACTATTTTTATATATTAGTACTATACTACTTTTAAACTATTGTAATTTTTTTTTTTTTTGTGGAAGAATTAGAGATTGACGACCCCAGGCCAAGCGCTCTCTCTCACCGAATTCTTTAATAAAAGAATTACATTTTTTTAATAAAGAGTTATGTCTCACTAGAGACATAAGGAAAGTCAGAAGCGCTCAAAGTGGCGCTATGGGAAATGTAAACAGGATGCACTGTCTTTTCTCTCAAAGAGTTGAAGGAGACAAAGAAAGCTCCATCTTTAAAGAAATGTCTAGCTTGCTTTCTGGTGCTGTGATAGGCACCAGGACTCACACCCGTGTAGGGAGTAGAAGGGTTTAGTCCATCTTTCAGGTTACAGTCAGTCCCCGAGTGAAGCCAGGGCAGGAGCTTGGGCGGAAACCTGGAGGCAGAAGCTGATGCAGCAGCCACGGAGCACGGAATGGTGCTCGCTGGCCTGTTCCGCTAGTTTTCTCACACAGCCCAGGCCCACTTGCCTTTCTAGATGTTCCTGACTCCTCTCTCCTGCACACAGTGAGACACTTTGTAGCTTAATTATCTGTGGGATCCTCTGAAGCCAGTCAGGTTATATCCCACCACCCCAGGGAAGCTGGAAGGAATCTCAGGCCGGCTGGTTGTGGTCTGGGAGACTGGGAAGAGAAAGTGTTGGGCCCGTTTGGGCTTCCGCAGGGGGTACCTTGGCTTCCGCAGTGGGTACCTTGGCTTCCGCAGTGGGTACCTTGGCTTCCGCAGTGGGTACCTTGGCTTCTGCATCTTCAACATCAACGGTAAAGTCTAAGGACTTGTGTGAGTCAGGGGAGCTATTACGTGTATTTAAAGAAAGTTAAGGTGCTTTTGGTTCTCTTGTCTGTTGTTCTAGAGTTTAGGAACGACCACTTTCATGATGAAGACCTTAGTCGTTAGGCACAGGGGTCCTGGAAAAACATGGGAGAGCTTCTGGCCGATCTGGAGAGGTAAGAGCACTTGTGCTCCATGGGAGGCAGGGAAGCCACAGAGCTAACATTTACAGGGGTGCCAGCCTCCTCCTCCACCTGAGAACAAGGAGGTTAGTTCTCAATCGGAGAAGGGATGGGCGGAGAAGGCTAAGGCAGTTTGGTTTGGCCCCACTCGGGCCTCTCCCAGTGCCCGTGCTGCAGGACTTCCCAAGGGCGTCTGAAACGCAGCACGAGTGATAATGTATGGTTCGCCGTTGTGATGGCTGCAACTTGCCGGACTGCAGTTTAGACTATGTGTAGAGTTGTAGGCTGGGTGAGGACAGACAGAAAACGGGACACAGCGGCTTCATCTGTGCTGAACTTATAGACTTCTCACTCTATTCCCTGAACTGGGCAGTGTGACGACCGTTTCCATGGTGTCTGCCCTGTGTCAGATCTATTAGCCATCTGGAGTGACTTTAAGTATATATAGGAGGCTACACATAGACTCAATGTAAATAAACACTGTGCTGATTTACTCCAGGAATCTGAGCTGCTTTGGAGTTCAGTGGCCTCAGTGAGGCCCTGGAACTGACCTCTTGGGCACGCACATACAAACACACGCATGTGCATTTATGTATATTGCATTTATTACTTTTCTCCTTGTTGTGACAAATTCCCCACAAAAGCAACTTAAGGAAAGAAGTGGGGTGGGCAAGCTGGCTCACTGGCTAAAGGTGCTTGCCGCTTGACATCCGTTTTTGAACCCTGAGACGCACATGGTAGAAATAGGAGTGAGGGAACCCAGTCACACAAGAACACACATGGTATGTGCTCACTGATAAGTGGATATTAGCCCAGAAGCTCGGGACACCGCATGAAGCTCAAGAAGATGGAAGAAAAGGTGTGTATACTTCGGTTATTCTTAGAAGGGGGAACAAAATACCCATGGGAGGAGATACAGAGACAAAGTGTGGAGCAGAAACCAAAGGAAAGACCATTCAGAGACTTCCCCACCTGGGATCCATCCCATGTATACTTACCAAACCCAGACACTATTGTGGATGCCAACAAGCACTTGATGACAGGAGCCTGATAGAGCTTTCTCCTGAGAGGCTCTGCCAGTGCCTGACAAATACAGAGGTGGGTACTCTCAGCCAACCATTTGGACTGAGCACAGGGTCCCCAATGGAGGAGCTAGAAAAAGGACCCAAGGAGCTGAAGGGGTTTGCAGCCCCATAGGAGGAACAACAATATGAATCAAGCAGTCCCCCCCCAGAGCTCCCAGGGACCAAACCACCAACCAAAGAGTACACATGGAAGGACTCATGGCTCCAGCCACATATGTAGCAGAGGATAGCCTTGGACATCGGTGAGAGGAGAAGCCCTTGGTCCTGTGAAGACTTGATGCCCCAGTGTAGGGAATGCCAAGACAGGGAAGCGGGAGTGGGTGGGTTGGTGAGTGAGGTGGGGGTGGGGGCAGAAGGATGGGGGTAGGGGATGGGATAAGGGGTTTTCCGAGGGGAAACGAGGAAAGGGGATAACATTTGAAATGTAAATAAAGAAAATATCTAATTAAAAATATAGAAAGAGAAGTGGCCTGTAAGTTGTCCTCTGACCTCTGTACTCACATGTACACACAATACATGAATAAGTTCAAAACTAATTTCAAAAGGAAGGAATAAAGGAGGAAGGATTCGTTTTGGCTGACGATTGAAGATGCATTCCGTCACAGTGGGGAAGATGGCGGCGGAAACTTGGGGCAGGTCAGGAAGCTGGTGCTCTGTTCCATTTCTCTTTTGCGTGCAGTCCGGAATCCAGGCTGTGGTCTGTCTGCTGCTGCCCATATTAGGGCCCTCTCCTATCTCTGACTTAATCCAGGAACTCCCCTCACGCGCATGCCCAGAGGTTTGTTACCATGGTGATTCTAAATCAAGTAGACAGTGATGACAAACCTCTGCAGCCTCGTAGCTTATACCGTCCTATCAGAATAGAGTCTGAATTATATGTGTGACAGGGTGTGTCCCAAGTGACAGGTTCTCACACAGCTCTTTCAGATGGAGGGACTCGGAGAATTAGAGCAGCCATAGGGGAGCCCCGGGGGAGGGGGGAGGTGGGGGGCGTACAGAGTGTGGTCAGTGCTCTCAGCGGTCAGCTGGTTCATGCAAGTCAAAATCGTATGTTTTGCATATGCTTAGAAGACGGACTTCTACTAAATTAGCTGACTAAGCAGTGCTCTTTTTTTTTTTTTTTAATTCCAAAGATTTGTTTCTTAATTGTCTTTCAATAATGGCTTCCCTTCTTACAATCTTGGGTTCTCACCTTGGTTTGTTTGTCTGTTTTGCTTTTTGTTTGTTTCGAGGCAGTGTTTCTCTGCGTCGCCCTGCCTGTATCTGAGCTTGCTCTGTAGATCAGGCTGGCCTCCAAATCAGAGATGGCCCTGTGTTCATGCTACCACCGCCTCCTGGTTATATCCCTGTTTTTATAGATGCAGAGTCTAAAGGCTGGGACAGGCAGGACGGGGCTTTCATGACCTCAGAGGAGGATGTCAGGTGTCTTCCTCCTTTGGACAAGGTTGCACTGAACCAGAAGCTTGCCATTGGAGTAGACTGGCTGGCCAGAGGACTCTGTTATCTGTCTGTCTCCATCACCCAGGGCATAGCCTTTTATGTGGGGCCTGGGGATTTGAACTCAGGTCCTCACGTTTGCTTGCTTTACCCACTTAGCCATCTCCCCAGGCCCTCTCTGTTTATTTTTGAATTCTCTGTTCTTAAATTTCCCTTGGCCACCTACCCAGTTTCAGTACCATGGTCACTGAGAAGACACATCCTCCCGGTTCCCCACCTCAGCTGTATGGGTTCATTTCTTCTCCTTTGAAGCACCCACATACAATGGCATTCTCTGTCCCCGCCAGGCCCCTCTCCTAGCCAGTTCCCAGAAGGGAAGGATCTCCAGGACCAGGCAGTCACAGCCTTTCTTCCCACCGTGTACATTGGCCAGCTCTGGCTCTCTCCTGCCTGGGGCGTCAGTTTAGTTTGCACACAGTGCAAGATCAGTGACCCCATAGGACCTGTGCTCAGGGGTTGAATCCTGGCCTCTGGCACTTAATGATCTGATAGGAGCCACTTGTCTGTATTGGCCCCAGGCCTTGCTACGGAAGGTGGGTGTGGGGCCAGGCTCTTTGGGGACCCTGGGCCGCACACTGTGCCTTATCTCAGGGGCCACTTAGCTTTGGAGTAAAGGCAGTGGGATCTTTTCGTCTCTAGGTACTTAGAGATTAATGTTTTACTAAATTATCAAGATTGCATTCATAGGTACATAGATAATCCATAAGCTAATTCTTCTGTTCTCAGTTTCCCAGTGTGAGTGGATACACATTACTACTTGTATGACCTTATGCCTGTGTCTGTGTATCTAAATGTGTGTGTGTGTGGTGGTTTGCTGGTCTGTTTATGCATGCACACATGTATGCATATGGTGCTGAGCGTTTGCCATGCAGACGCAAGTGCAGGGTATATGCTTGTTTGATTTCCTGACATAAGTATATTTACAATGTGCTTATTGTATGTATGTGGTATGAATGTATTTATTTGTGTGCCCCATGTTTGTGCAGTGTTTATGTGCCTGTGTCTGTGAGTGCTTTTTGTTTTGTTTTGTTTTGTTTTTAGGTCTGTGCATATTTATAAGCATGTGCACACAGCTCATGGTATGTATTATGAGTATGTGTGTATATGGGCTTGTGTAGTAGATGCACATGTATGGCTTCCTGCCATCTGTGTGTTGGGGTGAAGGCAGTACAGAGAACTCTGAAGAACTAGGGCCTGTTTCCTTTTCTGGCCCTGCCTTGACCATTTCTCCATGACAGAGGGGTGGGGCCTCTGGTGTGTCCTGCAGCTGTTCAGACTCTGCTGACTGCCCTAGTCCAGAACAGACCTGCTGTCCTTGACCATCTGACAGGGACATTCCTTTACCTTGTGTGCACTCTTGTGACCCCTGGGAATAGGTAGGGTGATACCCTTATTGCTGCTGGCATGTGGAGTTCACAAGTCTTTCTGGCCTCTTTTGGTAGCAGAGGATGTAGGCCACACTTTTGGGGTCCCACACAGAGTACCCGCTAGGACCCCAAGGCCTCACTTTTATTGCTTCCTCTCAAATCTTTAAGAAAATGTCTCCCCTACTGTTGCTTTCTCTGCAGTTCCTGTGTGCACAGCTCTCCTTGGTCAGGCTCTCAGCATGCACAGACAATTAATTTGCCTGATTAATTCACGTGCAGCTACTTTAAGACACAGTTCTTTTCCTCTGCCCCTTCATGCATACTTGGCAAGGTCCCTCTTCCTGGGGTTCTTGTAGAGGCTCCAGGTTAGGAGGGCAGACTCTGACAGACCTTGCGTCTGTCTTCAAGCTGCATACTGAAGTTGGGTCGCCTTCTCGCTGATGTCCTAGTCAGAAGCTGCCCCAATGGTTGCTCTGGTTATGGGGTGAAGAGCTGGAAGATGGATTCAGGCTGTCTGTCACCAGGTGTCTGAGGCAGGTCAGGGGGACATGCTCAGGGGCACATTAGGGCCCCCATCTTCATGGAAGGCACTGTGAGACCATGGGGCCTCAGGTTCGTCTGTAAGGTGAGAAACTGTCCTCTAGAGACTGGGTGTGGGGTGCATTTACCCTCACTTACCTCTCTGGTCAGTTTTCTTCTCTTAGGAGTCTGGAGTGGATGCCGTTCCTGGCACTCTCGACTCCATTTTCAAGAGAAGAAATTGGATATGAGCACTTCCCCAAATGGGCAAGGCTATTTTGACTGTCTTTACAGAACTAGGAGATCACACAAGGGTCAGTGGCCTCTGGCTGGTCTGGCTAGTCAGGAAGACCTGATGATGTCCCCCAAGGGACCATCATGGTAGGTGGGTCTCGGGTGGGTGGGTCGCACTCTGGCCAGGTTTGGACTGAGCTTGCTCTGTGGCCATGTTTCACTGTTTGAGCTCCTCCCTCTGTCCTTTGAGTTCCAGGCACAGGACTGTCCCTCTGCACACACATTCACCTTCCTCAGTGGGATAGAATGAGCTAGGCACTCCCTCATGGATGGACCTCACAAGGGGGAAGCTGAGATGTCCTTAGTGGGTTGGCAGTTGACTTCTTCCCTGGCCTCCCTGTTAGAGCTTTGGTGAGGACCTTCCAAGGATTCTCGTGTTTACCTTTAGAAGAGTGGGTTTCTGTGTGAAGCTGTGCCTGCAGACTCCCTGCCAGGCATGCCTCATGTCTGCTCTGGAAGCCTGTCACCTGCTCCACGCCCCTGCCCCGGGAGGCTCAGGTTCACCCTGTGTCCAGCTCTCCCACATGTGGCCAGGTGTTCCTCTCCCTGCTTCTAGGTCCTGCTTGCTTGGGGCACTGTGGATACCATTGTGAGTCTGATGGTTGTCATCTTCCTCCAGAGATAGAACTTGAGGCTAAACTCATCACCCCCTTGCCAGAGCGACTTACACTTTTTATTAGCCTAATGGACATCGGTCCAGAAAGCCCCATTTACCTTTCGTCTACACGTGTGGAGTGAGAACATCTGCCCCGTGTCTCTTGGGAGATAATTTTGATCTCAAAGAAGAGGTAGTATTTGAATGCACAGAGAAAATTTAATAGAATAGTTTAAAAGTTTTTATTTTTTTAATTAGGTAGCTTTATTGTGAGGTGCAGTGAAAATTGAAAATTCTTAGCCCTCTGCTCATTTGGGGGCTCTGTTTATTTGACTTCAGTACCTGCTGGTGTGCAGGGTCTCCCCCATTCCGTGTGTGCCTTCAATACAACAGTCACCTGTGCACCCCAGCTCCCAGCACCGCGTCTGCCCTCTATGGAAGAACAGCTTTCAAGAGGCGAGGTGAGGCAGAGCGCCTCCCCTCCCTCTTCTGCTGCCCACCCTTTCAATGAGCTGTGTCCCCCAGAGGTGCGGATGTGAAGAGGCAGCGGGGAGAGCTGGGGAGAGCTGGGGAGAGCTGGGGGGGGGGGGGGAGCTGGGACCCAACAGTGTTTGCTGGGTGCCAGCCAAGCAGAAAGCTGAGGCCTGTCAGGGATGATTAAAGAGCCCAGTGTTGGAAGAGAGCAGGCCTTTATGCTGGTGGTAAAATGATTAGAAAGTAGTAAGAAAAATGCAGGTTTGGACAGAACGTTGTTTTGTTTAATAAGTTCTAAGCCCAAAAAGAAAAAAAAAACAGTGAAGTGCCCTTGGAAGTATCTTTTATAGGGATTATGATATACATCTGAACATTTCTCTCATCCAGTTTACAAGCTTAACATTTAAGAGGAAGCGGGTAGGTGAGTCTCTCTCTCTATATATTCCTTGGGTCTGATGAGCTATTTTCTCTAATGGGAACCAGAAGTAGGGGAAAAAACCCAAGCAGGGAGCACGCTGGTGTGGGCAGGCACTGGTGATGGGGAGATCTGTCAGGCCACAATGGGCTCTTCTTCTGGCTTCGAAGTCTGGGAGGGGCTGGGTCTTATGAAAGAAAGAAATGGGGTACCTGGGACTGGATCATTTTACAAGGAGATACAGGAATCTGAGGAAAGTGAGACTTTTGTTGTCTTTGGTTTTTTTTTTTTTTTTTTTTTTTTTCCCCTTCTTCTGAGACAGGATTTCTCTGTGTGGCCCTGGCTATCCTGGAACTCTGTGGACCAGACTGGCCTCCAACTCAGAAATCCACCTGCCTCTGCCTCCCAAGTGCTGGGATTATAGGCGTGCACCACTGCTGCCCGGCGACTTTTGTTGTCTTAAAGTGTTTCTGGGGGAAACGTGGACTGGACGGAATTGTGGAGAGACAGAGGGTGGGAAGTGAGCCTGAGAGATGAGGGCAGACAGTTGGGGCTGTGACTCTGTGGGGCCAGGTGCCACTAGCAAGGTCAGATGGGAGTCTGGGTGCTGAGTTCTGAGTGGGGTGTGGCTTCATCTGTGCTCAGGAAGTGATTTGTGGGAAGCTGGTCTTGAGGGCCAGGGAGACAGCTTGGAAGGCCTCCCCTGCCCAGGTCGCAGCTTCTGTTGGGCCCTGTAGATTTTATCCTTCTGAAAACATTAAATGTTGGTATTTGTCAAAAGTGGAGGCTGGTTAAATATTCTTGAGTGATTGGGAGATTTTTAACATGTGTTAATGTTGCTTCAGCCCTTCTGGTGTGCGGGTGAAAGGGACATCAGCTCCTGGTGCCAAACGATTAAACCATAGACTAAGGGGAGAGGATGTCTTTCTTTCTCCACTTACACATGTGTGCTTTGAGGGCATTGCTTGGAATTTAAAATAAAAAAGTATGTTTGTGTGTATTTGTGTAGGTGTGTGTGTATGTGTCTATATGTGCCTATGGAAATCAGAGGTCACATTGGGTGCCCATCCCCTTCAGGCAATCAATCTTTCTTGATTTATTTGAGACTTGCTTGTTTTGTAAGTTGTGGGTTTTTTTTTTTTTCTTTCTTTCTTAGAATTCACCAATTCTGTTAACCTAGCTGGTCACCAAGCTCCAAGCAGCAAACCTCCCCAGCAAAGGATTGCAAGTGTGTTCTACCATGCCCAGAATTTTTATCTGGCTTCTAGATATTAAACTCAACTCTACATGTTTGTAGAGCAAGCCCTCTGCCAAAGCTGTCTCCAGTCCTTGATCTGTTTTTAACGCTGTTATATAGCATTTCCCCCAGTGTTAAAACAGTTCATCTTGCTTAGAAACACATTAAGATGCTAAAGGCTCCTTACCTCTCAGGAAGCACACAACTCAGAAGTCTCAGGAAGTCCCTGAAACTTATGCAATCCACAAAGCCCCCATTCCTGAAGTTATAAAAGCAATAAGGATGGCTGAGGAGTGGAGACCTCACCCTGTGGGAACTGCCTGCAAGCTGTTCAGAGTTCCAAGGTCTATCATGGAGTCATCCCCTCTGCTGGATGGCTTTCAGCCACGCAGCTGCCTTTGCGTCATCTACACATGTGTAACTAACCCCCGCTCATACCTCCTCTCAGGAACCTCAATAAACTCCTTGCTTCACCAGGTTGGACTAAGGTGATAGGAGTGTGTGGCAGAGGCTGTTCCTGTCCTGGTGAGAAGAGAGAACATGATTGGAACCAGGTAAAGTTACATCCTTCAAAAGCCCATGCTTGTGACCAGCTAGACCCCTCCCTTCTCCTGAAGAAGGCTCCACAACCTTTCACACTGAAGTCTGAATAACATCAGATTCTAACGACAGTAAGGCTTAAAGCTTCAGAACTGTGTATTTGTCAATGGTAGAGTTTGCACTGTGTGTCTCTTAAGTCTTAGGTGGAGAAGACCCTCAGAATGGGATGACAGCAGTTGGTCCCTGGGGGGCTTGGGATATGGTTTGAAGGCAGAGTGAGTCACTGAGAGGGTCTCTGCTGTAGATATCATCTTTATATTGTAGTTCTAGGTCTTGTCTGCCTGGAAGTGACTTCTAAAAGGAGAAACTGTGAAAGATAACTTGTCGGTTTCTTCCCTGTGCTGTCAGAGTTGAGCAGTGTGTCCCACAGTGTTGGAGACTGATTCTCATTTAGCCTTTGGTATCTTATGTCAAGCAGAAGTTGACAGTGCTTTCTGATTCACTGACCACTCTACTCTATATTATAGATAAAGGCACCTCCTAAGGGAGGCATGGGAGGAAGGGCATCGTGCTTAGAGCCAGTGTTCAGCCTGTAGGCCATGATTGAGTGCTGGAGGCCACGCTGAGCATTTCATCAAAGCAATGCGTTTGGTTCCTTCGATGACCTTGTCAGTTATTCCCTTGACAAATGAGGAAGCCAGGGCCCAGGCAAGAGAAAGGGCTGCCCAAGGTCAGAGGTGTAACCGTGGTGTTAGGCTGTATTCTTCCTGCCAATACAAATGCAGATGCAGGTAGAGTTTGGGCATGCTGTGTCATGGCATGTTCCCCAGAAATGGAGTAAGGATGCCTTTCTCTCTCTCGTCGGGCTAAGCTCCGTAAATGTATACCTTGTGACTGATATAGAAGTTCAGAGGTTAGAATCCCTAAGCTCCGTAAATGTATACCTTGTGACTGAGATAGAAGTTCAGAGGTTAGATCCGTGAGAGCTATTTGAGGGGCCTGAACCTCACAAAGTAAAGGAGGTAAACAATCTGTAGCAGGTGCCTGGTGCTGACTGGTGGGGACTCCATGACAATGGAATTGAGTTCAGATATGCAAGCTCTGTCCTCACACAGAGAAGCCTTCACTAATCGGTTGCTGGTATATTGAACTGCTAAGCCGTGTGACATTTGCTATGAAGCAATAGACTGCTGAAGACACACAGATGCAGACATCTCGTATAGAATTCGGCAAGCAAAACAGCAGTGTGTTAAAGCGATGTCACTGAAAGCTTACCTAGAAATCCAAAGATAGACCCTCAGTTAGGAAAATCCTGTGTGTATGCATATGATGTGTGTGCATGTATGATGTGTGTGTGTGTGTGTGTGTGTGTGTGTGTGTGTGTGCATCTTAGGGTTTGTATTTCTGCACAAAACATCATGACCAAGAAGCAAGTTGGGGAGGAAAGGATTATTCAGCTTACACTTCCACATTGCTGTTCATCACCAAAGGAAGTCAGGACTGGAACTCACACAGGGAGGAAACTTGGAGGCAGGAGCTGATGCGGAAGCCATGGAAGAATGTTGCTTACTGGTTTGCTCAGCTTGCTTTCTTATAGAACCAGGACCATCAGCTCAGAGATGGCACCACCCAGAATGGGCTGGGTCCTCCCACCTTGATCATTAATTGAGAAAAATCCTTCCAGCTGGATCTCATGGAGGCATTTCCTTAAGGGATTCCTCTCTCTGTGATAACTTCAACTTGGGTCAAGTTGACACACAAAACCAGTTGGTGCAGGAGCTACCTTCATGTGTACAGGACAGCCTCCACTGATGTGGCTTCTCACCCTTCACCTCATTTAAGATGCAGGACTTTTGTCCTTCGCTGCTTCATAAGCCTGCTTTTGCTGGCTCGCAGGGATTCTCCCATCCCCAGCTTTCATCTCATCACAGGTGCGCTGGGATTGCAGACACATGCTCCGCCATGTTTGGCCTTTATGTAACTTCTCAGCCCTGGTTCAGTATCTTAAACTTCTGTACTTGAAGGAGCAGATTTGAAGGGAAAATAAACTCGGTGGCTGCTGTAAATGCTTGTGAAATTCACAATTCCTCACTGCCCAAACTGAAACAAACCACCACAACAAAGTAGTCCGGGTCCACTTGATAAAGAGAATTTTCTAGAAACCCATGGTGAGTGGTATATTTTGAGTAGAACATTTAAAGGACATGATGTCGATGTTTGCTTTGTGTTCTGCCAGTCTGAACCACTGTGACAATTCCAGTGATCTGAGGAATTAGTCACCAATTGTATACAGAACAATTCAAAGGAGCCAGTTGAGGATGATCGAGAATCAAGACCTCTGAAGAGGCAAGGTGCTTGTATGTGAATTGATCACACCAAGAGGGCGATGTTGAAAAGGGGGGGGGGACCCTACAAAATGCCTACGAGCAAGTCCCACAAAAAAGACATCATCATCTCTGTTAGAAAAAAACTGTCCGGGGTGGAGAGATGGCACATAGGTTAAGAGCACTGGCTGCTCTTTCAAAGGACCCTAGTTCAAACCCAGCACCCACAAGGCAGCTCACAGCTCTCTGTAACTACAGTTCTAGAGGATGTGGCACCCCCACACATCACGGGAGAAACACCAGTGCACATAAAAATAAATAAATCTTAAAAAAATAAAGGAAAATTAAAAGTTTCAACTTTAAGAGCCCTGGGTTTAGACAGAAGCTATGATGGTGTGTGGGAAGACCTAAGTTGGTTAAAATGTCACTTCCTGCCTCCTCTTTGTTAGTTCAGATCCCAAAGGCATTGCTACGAGGCTCGAAAATACTCGTGGAAGCGTAAAGCCTTAAAACCATCCAGGCCAGGCTGTCAAGAAGCGGGTGAGGTGCTTGCTCCCCAGCCTGGTGATGTGAGCTTGATTTCCCAGAACCCATGTGGTGGAAGGAGAGAGCAGGTTCTCTGATTTCCACACATGCACCACTCTGCATATGAATAAGTAAATGGTCAAAAATTAAAATAAGTCAGGGCCACACTGAAAATGAACAGCTGCAGAGAAGTGTCTTTCTAGATAACAAACTAGACATCAAAGCGGGCCTGTCTTAGTCCATTTTTTTGTTACTACAATGGAACCCAACAGATGAGCTGATTTTGTTTTGTTTTGTTTTGTTTTTTTTGTTGTTGTTGTTGGCTTTTTTTTTTTTTTTTTTTTTTTTTTAAGATAAGGTTTCTCTGTATCCTGGCTGTCTTAGGATTTCTATTCCTGCACAAAACATCATGACCAAGAAGCAAGTTGGGGAGGAAAGGGTTTATTCAGCTTACACTTCCACATTGCTGTTCATCACCAAAGGAAGTCAGGACTGGAACTCACACAGGGCAGGAACCTGGAGGCAGGAGCTGATGCAGAGGCCATGGAGGGATGCTGCTTACAGGCTTGCTTCTCCTGACTTGCTCACCTTGCTTTCTTATAGAACCTAGGACCATCAGCTCAGGGATGGCACCACCCTCAATGGGCCTTCCCCCTTGATCACTAATTGAGAAGATGCCTTCCAGCTGGATCTCATGGAGACATTTCCTTAAGGGAGGCTCCTCTCTCTGTGATAACTCCAACTTGTGTCAAGGTGACACACAGAACCAGCCAGTACACTGGCTGTCCTGGAACCTTCTCTTTAGACCAGGCTGGTCTTGAACATACAGAGATCTCTGCCTCCCCGAGTGCTGGGATCAAAGTTGGGTAATTTCTTAAGAATAGATGTTTATTGGGCTTCTGGTTTTAAAGGATAAGAAGTTCAAATGTGGCAGCAGTTTTTGGTGAGGCCCTTTGAAGTGGGTGACATGGGTGACACTGCATATTCCAGGAGAAGCGTAGGGTATTGTGTAGCTCAAGACAGGGAACATCTTAAAGTGGGTGACTTTTTATTTCTTTCATTTTCTAGAGATAATTTCGCGCTTACACATACAGTTTAGTGGGTCTGTTTGTTTGCCTCAGTCCCAGGAGCTTAAAGTCGAGGGGCGTGCACTTTGTAACCCACCAGCTGTTAACAGGCCAGACACCACGGGCAGAGTTTCTTCCAGAAATACCATGTGAAATGATCTGTGCCAGGCATAGAAGTGTGGTGCTCACCCTAAAACAGACAAGAAAAAATGGCTCCCTTTCCAGTCAAGAGAACCACGGAATCGCCTTAATGGAGTCAGTGTGTGGACCTCCCTCTTTATATGGCCTTTGTTTGAGTGAGTGCCCTGTGGTGTCTTCATCTCTCTGAAGCGTGGCTGAGTGCTCCCTGAGTTGTAATCACTGGCAGCCAGAGAGACAGACCTTCAGTGGCACCCCTTAAGATGAGCAGCTCCACCTGTGTGTGTTCCCCAGGAGCCCCAAGAGGCTTGTTAGTGGAAGTTGGACCAGCAGGGAAGGGATGGGACATGGCTACTCCACAGGACAGAAAGGACACTGTGTTCCCACAAGCTCAGGCTGTTGGGTTTCTTGCTTGGCCCTGTGGGAAATGGTAGCTGTTTCAGGAAGCTGAGGTTAACGCGTCCTAGCCTGGGCTGACAGGCTGAAGCTCTTTGGGAACTGGACGGTTGGTCCTGTGAGGTGTCTTTGAGATCTGTTCCAATTCCTGATTTTCTTTTTGGACTTTCTAAAGGACGGAGGGAAAGAGGTTCCAGGTTTTCTGCCTTGCCACTAACTAAGTAAGCTTCTTGGCTGGAATCTGTCACTGCTGGAGCCCTTCCCCACCCCCATGGCAGTGTGTGTGTGTGTGTGTGTGTGGACTGTGGGGGTGGGGAGGGAGGGGCTCCGGTGAGGAACCAGCAGCAGGCTAGGGAACAAATGCTGAGGACTAGGTGGAAGAGCATCGCTGTGTTCCAGGTCAGCTTAGCGAGCCCACGATTCAGGGAAGAGTAACTAGTGCTGTGCCAGGGTCTGCATCCAAGCTCCGGAGCTTCTGCATGGGGGAGGGGCAGTGTTCTAATGTATGTCAACTATATACAAGAACTGCCTCTCATTCCAGAGGCTCCTTCCTTAAAGGGTGCACAAAGGTTGACGGACCGCAAAAGTAGGTGCTGACTTGATCAGTTTTTCCAAAGCCCAGTTTTAGACACCGAGTGTGCATTGTATGGAGTTGGACTCTGAAGACACCTTTGGTGTTTGGTTTTGAGCCGTCGTCTCAGCCCAGGCTGGCCTCCAACGCTGTATCTTGGTCAACCTGTGATTTCTGATCCTCTCCCCTCCACCTTGCCCAGTGCTGGAATCCTAAGTGTGTGGCTGGTCCTGGTTTATGTGGTGATGGAGATCAGACCCAGGGCCTCCTTCATGCTAGGCAAGTGCTCTACCAATGTGGTTACATCCCAGCCATGGCTTTTGTGTTTCCATATGCTCACGGGATGCTTTATTGGCTGAACAGTCAACTGGCATCTTCTGGACCACCCTAGTTGTAGGTGGCTTGGCCCGGAGTCACAGAGATGGAGGGAGGGTGTTGGAGGTGGTTTCTGTCTGTGTCTTCAGTGGGAGGACCAGCAGGCCCCGTGCTCAGATTACCTGACTAGAGGGACACGCCCCTTCCACCTCTCCCAATGTTTAATGTGCCATGTGGCCACCAGCTGTTAGTGTGGTCTTTTCTTTACGGTACCCGTAAGCAACAGCAGCTATACAGAGTCTAGACAGGGACCTTCACAGAATGTCCTCTTGCAGGTTTGAGTTGACCTGTGTAGCCGCCTGGAGAGACTCCCTGTCAACCCTTCTCTTCTCTGCTTTGCTTAGCCTTGGGAGTGAGGCCAGCGCTTGGCAGCTTGCTTGGGGCCAAGCATTACTCCTCTCCCTAAGTGTCTCAGGGCCTCTGAGCTATCTGCCAGTTTCCCTTTTACTGGTGAGGGGTGTGTGTGTGTGTGTGTGTAAACCAGGCCTAGCTCTGTTTTATTACCGTCTCTCTTCCAACCAAAGCGATCCTGTGATCATAGGGAGAGCCCTCTCGCTATTCAAAGCCAGTGAGCAAAATAAAATGGACGGAGCTATAAACTTTAAACACTGGGAAAGAACGCCACTCTGTTGCCTGGACTTGTCCTACCCTCTTTGCCAGCGTGTTTTCTTTGGTAAAGAAAGGAGTCCGTTTCTCAAGCAAAGCACCACACCCCAAAGTCTTGGGTCCACCTAGGGCTTCTGGTTTCCTCCTAGTACTTTTTTTTTTTGGGTGGGTTACCTCATCTCCTGTTCACACAGGTTACCATGCTCTTTCTGAGGAGGTGAGGAGCATCCTTCCGGCCTCCCTTCCCCCCTTGCCAGCCTCATCTGTGTCTGTCTGCACTGAAACTTAAGTCAAGGAGCTCCCCTCACTCCGGGGTGTCCCCTTGAGTGGTACAGCTTAGAAGCAGCCGTTGAGCATCACTGGAAGACAGCATCCAGGGTAATGGATGGATTCCTTCCTACGGGCCAGTGGTTTGTACTTAAAGTCCGTTCCTTTAAACCCGCAGTCGTGTAGAATGGAACAAATGGATCTTAAGAGCATAAAAGGCAGCTGGCAAGGGGGAGGCTGAGGGAGACCCAGGAAGTAGCCATCAGAGACACAAAGACAGTACCAAGTGCTGACAAGAAGTGTTCAGAGGAGATGTTGTCGGAGGGTAGTTTGGGGGTGTACCTAGTCACCCAGGACCTCTGGGCAACTCAGCAGCATCTGGAACAGTAACTTTTCCACCCAGGTAAGAGGCTTCAACCCAGGACGGAAGGAAGGGTGCGTGGGAGGCCCAGAGGGGATAGAAGGGTGGTACAGGCGGAGTCAAAGGTGTAGACGGTCCTTGGAGTCCAGTGGTTATCAGACCCCACCCACCCACGCAAGGACAGGAGGACACGCAAGGACAGGAGGACACACAAGGACAGGAGGACACACAAGGACAGGAGGACACTGCTGTGACAATGTTCACAGCTTTGTAGGAATTTGAAAAACAAAACAAAACAAAAACAAATGACCCAAACGCTCCCTGATAGAATGATGGAAATCATTGGTTTTCATATTGAGGGCAGCCTCGCATTTGGCTCGGAGAAAGCACGTATCCAGCTTCCACTCACTACACAGAAGCCAAAGCCGGGTGACGTGATGTGTGTGTGGCTTTCAGGGGTAATGGCAGAGGGCTGCTGTTAATATAAAGTTAGAATCAGGACACCTTCAAAGAGAGGAGGAGAGGACCTTCACCAAGTCTTGGGTTTGTTCACTCTGAAATATTATATAATAGGTTAAAATAATCCCAACAAAAGTTTCCCCCAAACTCAGAAAACAGTCTGCTGAAGACTTCTCCTCTTCCCTACAGAACCCCCACCCCCACTCGGGATGACGGCCAAGCCCCGCCCTTGCAGGGTCCTCCGAGGCCATTCTTCTGTGCATCTGCCGCCAGAGCCCTGGACATTAAAAGCAGTCTTCCTGGGGATTGTGAAAGGGTTTGAATTTCCTGACCATCCTGGATAAAAGGAACGCAGGCAGTCCCCTCCCCGGGAGCTGCCGGCCTCGTATTTACGTATTCCCAGGGCTCCTCCTGGGTCTTTTAAATGATAAGTAATGGGTTCGTGACCTGTGGTGAGAAGAAAGATGCCCGGCAGGTAAAGTTATCTCCCCCTTTCATCTGTTTAATCTCCCTGCTTCGGGCTATACAGCAGAGAGCCCTGCAATTACACCCTTCCTACCCCCAGTTGGAAAACCGAAAAAAAAATTTTTTTTTTAAGGAGAGTTTATTCCCAGGATGGAATTAGGTGTGCATTTCCAGAGAAACTGCTGCCTCAGAGTAGTTTCTTAACCCTCTTGCACGGCCCAGAGGAAAGGTGATAGGGCAGGATAGGAGGGAGGCGTCCACACGGGGGTGGGGTGGGGGGAGGCCGAGACGGTGCGTAAAGCTGGAGCTCCATCTTCGGTGTGAGGAGAGGAGCCCCCGTGAGTGCAGAGGGAGCTTGTGTTAGGTTCTGGTACAAACAGAGTTTGCTGTTAGGTCATGGTACAAATAGAGCTTCCCAGGCAGAGTCGCTTCTAAACAAAGATGGCGACGGAGTTGACAGTAGGTAAAATCTGCTGTGTAGATGGATGGGGATGACCCTGCCCATGGGCTTCAGGTCAGGTCAGGCCACCCTGGTTTTGTTTTGACTCCCCCCACACCCCCTGAACGAGTGGTGAGAGGCGATGTACCCTCCCCAGTTCCAGTGATCATGGCTGCCCCCTCATCACACATTTTGGTGAGGACTTTGCTCTCTTTACTTCAGATCCTGTCTCGCCCAGGCATTTGGCCCTCTCCTTTGTGTCCTGAGTAACACCCCTGAGCAGTAGCCCAGGCCCAGGTGGCTAGAGACACAAGCTGCCCAGTAGGGAGACTCTCTAGAGCCCACCCACCCACACCCCTGTCACAGCCACCTTCCCCCTGGGAGTGATTGAGAAGGCAGGCGTTGTTCAAGGCAGGGTGCTGGGCCTGTCAGAGTGATGGGCCCTGTCCTAGTCACCAGCCTCTCTTACAGCCTTGTTGAGGCATCTTTGTTAACCTTTGACCCCTTTGTTCTCTTCCCTTTGTTCTGGCGCAGCACTGGGCGGGCTGCCTCCTCAGGGGCCCACTGACAAATGGGGTGAAGGAAGCTTCGGAGTTTGCTCTTGGGAGTTTTCAGGCAGAAGATGAGAGCAGAGCCCTTGGGACCGACCTGGTCTGCTTCCTGGGCTCCAAGGCTCCTTAGCTTGTTCTGTTAGAAGGCTTAGTGGGCCTTCCCTGGCAACATGAAAACTACCCAGCAGAGGCAGTAAAACCGGCTCCCCATCCATTAATCACCCCTCGGCACGGGGAGCTGGAGCTTAATTTAGAAAATGTGATTTAAAAAGGTCCAAAGTCTTTCCAAACTTAACTCAGTGCATGCAAATTTCCAGCTGATTAAGTTCTGACGTTCACTTAAGTGGGGTGGGGGGTGGGGGACACGTTTTGCCAGACTGGAAATGGAGAAGGGTTCTACTCCAAGGTGGGAGTGGCCTTGTCTGGGACCAACAGTGCCAGAGCTCAGTGGCTCAGGCCCCAGCCAGGAGAGGAACCAGTTCTTTAGATCTGCCAGATGCTGACAGATGCAGTTAGATGGGGGGGGGGGTGGGATTTAGGGAGGCCCTTCAGCAGTACCATTCAGGCAGTATTAAAAGCTGTCTTCGAGGTTGGGATGCTGCTCTGTGGTACACTTACCTAGTTCGTATGTGGGAGGCCTGGGCTTCAAGCCCAGCGTCTCAAAGAACCCCAAACTGTCTCAGAAACGGTTGTCAGGCTCAGTGGTTAAGAACACTTACTGATGTATGAAAGGACTGGGGCTTGGATCCCAGCACCCACCTGTAGTTCTGCCCCAACCCCCCTCCCCAGCCAAAGCTTTCCTCTTTGATCTTTATGTGCACTTGCATGAGTGTGTGCGTGCGTGTGTGTGTGTGTGTGTGTGTGTGCACACTCTTGAGCACTCAAACACACACACACACACAACATGAAAAAGAAGGCGTGGAGAATTGAGGCTGTGAAACACTGACTTTCTGTCCCTAGAAGACCTGCTTTTTCTTTTTCTTTAAAAACAGTGATCGAGGATGAATGAGTTGTTTGTAACCCTGGGAGGGGAGCGGTTGGGCAAACAGGACAGTATCCTCCCTTGGTTCTTCCTGAAGGAATCTGGTAGGTCACCGCATCTGTGAACAAGCAAATGTTGGAGCTAGAGTACTAGTCAGAAAAAGAATCTATTGGGGGGAGCCCCCCCAAAACAAAAGGAGGCAATGAAGCTTTGGCTTTAAGAGGCAGGACCTATGGAGGGTAAACCTTACTGGGTTCTGGGGCCGGATCCTGTAGGACCGGATGCTTCACCTGGGGTTTGCTTTGCAGTGGGTGTGATGGCGCCTGGTTTGTCTTCTAGGCACGAACAGAGAGGTTCTGGAAAGCACTACGACCTCCCACCGTGACTTCTGGCACAAGTGTGTGTAAAGGCTGGAAGTACTCAGGGCTTGTGGATTAAAGAAGCTGACGTCATTGCCTCTGCTGGGGAGGCAGGGAATGATGGGACATGGGTAAGGGTGGAAAATAGCTTCACTTTCTACTCTTCCATGGCTTCTGAGGCAGTCTGTCTGTCTGTCTGTCTGTCTCTCTCTCTCTCTCTCTCTCTCTCTCTCTGTGTGTGTGTGTGTGTGTGTGTGTGTGTGTCTGTGGAGTGGTTTGTGGGCAACTCATCTGTCCCAGAAGTTCAGACCAAGTTCTTATTTGTTGTCAACGCCATCATCCATCCACCCCCCTTTCCTATGTCAATCAGTTCCCATGGCCTTTAGGGATGCTTCTTCTTTAATTTGTCTGCTAAAGGAAAATGCACTTTCTCTCTCTCTCTCTCCCTCCCCCCTCTCTCTTTCTCTGTCTCTCTCTGTCTCTCTCTATATATATAGTATATGTGTTCACAATGAGTGTGTACATCTGTGTGCTGGACCAGAAGTAAAAAGCCGGCATCTTCTTCAATCTCTCTCTAAATAATAATAATAATAATAATGACTATTATTATTATTCAAACAGGCTCTCTCACAGAATTTTCAGCCCTTTCAGCCAGTGAGCTTCAAGGGTCCACCCCCCATCTCTGCCTCCCCAACACACGTGTTACGTTTTCCTGTGGCTGCTGAGGATACAAGCTCAGGTTCTCATGCGTGTCTTTCTGTAAGCACTAACCAACTGAGCCACAACCCCAGCCCTGAAAAGTATAGCTAAGAGTTTCCTGGAGGAGCCTGAGGCTGTCATCAGCGCTTGGTTTTCATCTGTGGAGAGTGAAGACCCTTCTTTGTGCGCATGCCCATAGACAAGGGCGAGAACTGTGGGTGCGGTTGGACATGCGCTCTGGGTGTCTTGTTAGAGGCCAGCCTGGTGTGACAGGGAGCTGCTAGAATCCTAGCCAGTGAAGACATCCAGGCGTCGTCCAAGACACTCACGTTTGCTAGATAACAAGCTTGCTTATTTGGGAGATGTGGTAAGTAGTGAGAAACACCAGCCACTGTCAGTGGGGCCAGCCACTTGTGCATGGCGAAGGCTGGGGCTGCTGTGTGAGCGGGAGAGGTCATGAGACCCAGGAGCCTTCAAGTAGTGTGGCCTTTGTGGTCTCTTGGACAAGGTCTGTTCATTCTTCTTTCTCTTCCCTTCTTTGCCCACATGTGAAGCTAGTGAGTGCATATCATTAAAGGGTTACTCTGGTATTTTTTTTTTTTAACCTAGCTATTAAAGGACTTCTCAGGCATTTTGTTGGGGGAAACGCAGGGTTAGTTCTGGGACCCTGTGGCATTCTGTACACTGTGGAAGACCTCTTAAAACTCCAGGCTGAAGTAAATTACTGGTTCTCCACCCTTAGAGCCTCTTTGTTGGCCTCCTTTTGATGAGAAAATAATTGATTATCTTTGGGGTTCCTAATCCCTGGAGGTATTTATAGCCTTTTCTCTGGGTGCAGTTGGCAAGTTCAGTCTAATTACAGCTCTGTCAATGATGCCCCAAGGCCGGGGCAGGTACTGGGCTCCACGGCCCTTCCTTCTGGCTCTGCTTAGTTCTAAACCTGAGAGGCCCAGAGGCTGTCTAAGTCTGTTAGCAGAGGAAAGGGGAATCAGGCATATAGACATGCCTTGGAAACCCAGAGGGTTTGGTTCCTGACCTACCGGTATAAGGAAAGTGAATATCCCAGTCAAGGGAGTTACACACAGTCCGTGATTTCTCAGTGCAATATGAAAGGCATGTTGATACTACACTTGGGTCTATTAAAAGGAAAATAGACTTATGTCTAAAAAATGAGCATACTGTAATTAAGTTCTTTATTGCTTTAAAAAAAATGCCGTGCCTGTTTGAGCCAAGAAGAAGGAGTCATCATCCTGCTCCAGGTAATGGGTGGTGCTGAAGGCTGGGTGCGGGTGGCAGCTTCTTAAACTGAGTCAACGCATCCTTTGACCTGCTGTGTGGACGATGTCTCTGGAGCGTGTGAAGACGCTTGGGAGTCTGTTTACCACCAGGGGATGGTATTCTAGACTGGACCTGCCACTGCTTGTCAGCTCAGTTCATGTGTGTTCCTTTGTGTGTTTGTGTACATGCGTGTGTGTGTGTGTGTGTGTGTGTGTGTGTGTGTGTGTGTGTAGGGGAGGTGCTGTGGAGGGGGCGGCTGGGCGATTTTAAGTGCTGTTCCTCAGGTACTGCCCACCTTCCTTAAAATGAGATCTCGTTGACAGCCTGGGGCTGACCTGTTAATCTAGGGGAGTCCGAGGGATCTGCCTGGCTCATCCTCCTCAGTACAGGTATTATAATTGTACCACCATGTTTACCTTTTCTTACTATATAGACCTGCCTGTCCTGGAACTCACTCTGTAGACCAGGCTGCCTGCGAATTTGTAGAGATCTCTGCCTCCCGAGTGCTAGGATTAAAGGCGTGCACCACCACACCCAGCTTCATGCCTGCACTTTTGAGGCGACCTCTCAAGATGGAGCTCAGGTCCTCGGGCCAGTGCAGCAAGAACTTTGCTGAGGGATGGAGCCATCTCCTCAACCCCGAGTTCACACAATCTCTTAAATCTGTTGCCGTCATTCTCCCCTCCCCCATATGGCAGCCCCTCCCCTCAGAGTAGACTCCACGCGAAGTGACCAGTGTCGTTGTTCACTCTTAGCAAGCAACCCCCTCACCTGTGCTTGCCTGTGTTGTTCTTCCTTGCCCTTCCCGTCCTGCCTGTACTTCCCTTCTGCCCTGGAGTCTTGATCTTCCTGAAGTCATCCATGAGGACAGGGGGAAACTCCTTCCAAACTCCAGCTGTCCTGCTCCTGTGTGTCACAGATGTGCTTAGTACCCTGGGTGGTGAATCCTCTCCAGAAGGGTTTCGGTTTCCCTGCCCAGGTCCATCGGGAGAACCACCCTCCATGGCAGTTCCAGTTTCTTTACTTGTTTGGCCTAGGATTAGACGGGACAGTTCATCATGGCTGTAAGTCATGGCCGTAGGAGTGCGATGTTGCAGCTATATTTAAGAAGCAAAGAGAACGATGGATGGATGTTTGATGTTCATCTTTCTCCTTTTCTTTCAGTCTAGGGCCCCAGGCCATGAGATGGTACTGTCCATGTTCAGGGTGGCTCTTCCTCCCTCAGTTAACCTAACCTAGATAATCCCCCAAGGACATGCTCTGAGATTTGTGTCTTCAGTAGTTCTAAAGACTTCATCAACAGAATTAATCATCACCGACCCCTTAACTCATGGACTCCTGAATGAATGTGGTGTTAGAGGGTGTGGAAACTGTAGTCTCACCGTCCGAGTCCACCAGAGCTCTTGGGATTAGACACATTGTCTGTGATCAGTCAACTATGGAAGGAAAATTATCCCCTTTTTTCCTGAGCAACCCAGGTCTCGACAGTGGGTCTGAAATGTTCAGTAAACCATCATCAGAAAGTCTTCTGGCCTTGTTCCTCTTAAGGAACAGAGTGGGTTTGATGTGATTCTCAGGAGCTCAGATTCACTACTGCGTTGGTCCATCATAGTTGGCCTGAGCTCTGAAGCTTGGAAAACCAGTTCCTGGCTTCTGCTCTCTAGCTATGAAATCCTGGGATGGCTTCTTCTTCTTCTTCCAATATGAGTCTTTTCCACCGACACCTGAAAGTGTGGTGTGATGTAGCTGGCTTTGTCAGTGACCCTAACCCAATGGCTGCTTCAACTTCTACCCACTGCGTCGTCCTGTCCCTCTTATGGTAGGAGGCGGCTGCGTTCCTTGAGCCTCACCAGCCGGCTCTTGTTATCTGTTCCTTCACCTCTCTAAGTTGGTCGGTCATCTGTGGTGGGAGAGTGTCTTAGTCGGGGTTTCTATTCCTGCACAAACATCATGACCAAGAAGCAAGTCAGGGAGGAAAAGGTTTATTGAGCTTACACTTCCACATTGCTGTTCAACACCAAAGGAGGTCAGGACTGGAACTCAAGCAGGTCAAGAAGCAGGAGCTGATGCAGAGGCCATGGAGGGATGTTTCATCCTGGCTTGCTTCCCCTGGCTTGCTCAGCTTGCTTTCTTATAGAACCCAAGAGCACCAGCCCAGGGATGGCCCCACCCACAAGGGGTCCGCCCCCTGATCACTACTTGAGAAAATGCCTTACAGCTGGATCTCATGGAGGCATTTCCTCAAGGCTCCTTTCTCTGTGATAACTCCAGCCTGTGTCAAGTAGACACACAAAATCAGTCAGAACAGAGAGGAACTTAGTTCATTGGGGGTGTACCCTGGGGAAGTGTGCTGGGACCCCAGCCCCCTCTGTGTTTCTGTCTTTGGGTCACTATGCAGTGAGGATCTTTACCCCTCATGTGTTTGGTCATGATGTGATTTCTCATCTCTGGACTTGAATGGAGCAACTGGGACAATTGCCTGTGCCCTGAAGCCTGAAACTGACCCCACACAACCTTTCCTTCTTTTAAGTAGGTACATCTCTGGTGTTTTGTCACAGTGCTAGAAAGCTCAGCAGCATACTGTGCAAATCCTTTTGCTGGACAGATCCTGCTCTAAAGCAGGGGTTGCATTTCTTGATCTCAGAATGGGGAGGAGGGACTTTCTTCCTTGAGTGAGTTCAGTTGTGGTGAGGGCTGCGGACCTTCCCTGGGCTGGCTACTTTGTCAGCCATCCTTTTCCTATGCCACAACTCAATGTTCAACAGGTGAGGACAGAATTAAAGACAAAGTCTTTGTCAAACCAAATACGCACACTTCTTCCAACCACTCTGACAAGACCACCGGATGCGCTTCTGGAGAGTCGTGTCCCCACCCCCACCCCCCTTTCAAAGTTCTCTGAAGAGAGGAGTGAGAGTTAATTTGTCAAAGGTAATTTACAACTTGAATTTTCAGGGGAGAACACAGCTTCCCTGAAGGCATGGCTCTGTGGACCCTGGGATTCCTGTTGCTCAGCAGTAGGTGAATTATAGGGTGTTGGTGCAGCCTCTGGGTGTTGCCCCGCCAGGCAGGCACAGTGTACTACTGTGAAGGAGGTGCGTGCTTCTGTCCTGGGTTACACCCACCCATACCTGGGATTCCAGTGGAGCAGATCCTGTTGAACCTTGAGTTTTCTTTGTGACTTTTGATCATGCTGACCAGGAGAGAGAGGTGGGGGGAGGAAGAGAGAGAGGGGGGAGAGAGAGAGAGAGAGAGAGAGAGAGAGAGAGCACCTGGGACCAGGTGATGTGAGACCAGAGATGAGCTGAAGAGTAGGTGGTGCTCTACAGACTGTATGAACAGAGACCTGGGTCTGTAAATACCTCCTGGTGTCTCCTCAAGGCTTCCTACACGGAGAGCATTAGGAATCTCAGAGTTCAGCCTCTTGCCCTTCACTGAGATGACAAGGGGTCTCCTGTGGCAGATAGTGCCAACCTGACACAGGAGCTGTACACATGCTTATGTGAGAGTCCACAGCCAGAGAGCATCCCACAGACTGTGGGCTTGATTTAGCTGAGGAATCTCTTGTTACTCTGACTTTCTCAGAACAAATGACAGCAGCGGTCCAATGTATTCTGACAGAGTGAACGATGACTGGACAAATCTTTAGAATGTTATGGACTCCCCTACAGATAAGCATTCTGTTATTGGCTGCTGTGTAAGAACACTACTCTGCAATGTAGGGCTGTTTAAAGAGCAACAGTGGTTTTGTGTGTGTGTGTGTTGTATGCTTGTTGACTGGTGTGCATCCCCATACGTGCAAGTGTGGAAGCCAGAGGTGATGTTGCATGTCTTCCTCTTTCACTGTCTACTTTAAATTACATCTTTTTTAGATTTATTTATTTTATGTGAATATCTGTTTTGCCTGCTTCTATGTCTATGCATGAGCGTGCCTGATATCCATGGAGTGTGAGATCCTCTAGAACTGGAGTTACAGATGGTTGTGAGCCACCATGTGGGTGCTGGGAATTGAACCCAGTCAGTGCTCTTAACCCCTGAGCCATCTCACCAGTCTTTCCTACACTATTATTAAAGACAGGGTTTCTCACTGAACTCAGAGCTCACTGTGGTGGTTTGAATAGGTCTGGCCCCCGTACACTCTTGTGTTTGAATGTTTGGCCCACAGAAAGGCACTGTTAGGAGGTGTGGCCTTGTTGGAGTGGGTGTGGCCTTGTTTCAGGAAGTGTGTCACTGTGGGGGCGGGCTTGGCTTCTCCTTAGTTGCTCAAGCTCCAATCAGTATGAAAGAGATTGTCCTCCTGGCTGCCTGCAGAAGACAGGCTCCTCCTGGCTGGCTTTGGATCAAGATGTAGAATCTTGGTCCTCCAGCACCCTGTCTGCCTGTGTGCTGCCAAGCTTCCTGTCATGATGATAATGGACTAAACCTCTAAACTGAAAGCGAGCTCCAATGAAATGTTTTCCTTTATAAGAGTTGCTATGGTCTTGGTGTCACCTTACCACAATAAAACCCAAACTGAGACACTCACTGACTGCCTAGAGTTGCTGACTATTGGGTTCCAGGGATTCCCCCATCTCTTCCCACTTCCAACTCCAGGGTGACTCTCCTGTACCACTATGTCTGGCTTTTTGGGGTGCTGGGGATCTGAATTGAGGTCCTCATGGCAGCACATCAACACTTTCTCACCAAGTGCTGCAAATGATAATGTTTGTGCCTCGTGGTTATGGCTTGGTGGCTTCCGGCTTGATTCTTCCCCTGTGGCTTTCGGGAGATACTGCTGCGCTACAGGAACCTGTAGGTTTAGCTTGGTTGGGCTAATCAATGGTGATGTCTTTCAGAACTAGGGAGCTGGTTCCCTTCATCGGAGAACTCCAAAGCAGGCTTTATACAGGGTTTGGCTTCTTCATAGTTTAGCAACCAGGTTCCAGGAAGGACTCTTCTCAGGAATATTTTTTTAAAAAGTGAGTGGTATCTGGGCAGTTAGACTCCATTCTGAGCTGTCAAAGGGCTGATCCCTTTCTACATGGTGGCTCATAGAAATCCCTAGACCTGCCATGATTCTTAGGAAAATTTCTTCCGACTGACGTGGGTGAGTCAGAGTTACCTGTAAAAGAACATGCCAATGTGAAACAGTAGATCAGCTGTCTCTGGAAAGCAGTGTGTCACATGCTGAGGTTCAAGTTGAATATCAAATCCCTTCGAAATAGGTGCTTATGCTTTTGTGTTGTAGCAGGCAAACACGCAATCTTGTAGTCTGTGAGTGGGTTCATTTATTATTCAAACAACTTAACTGGTACCTGTTATGTGGCCTTGTGGCCAATAAGAGATAAATTGAGGTAGCTGGATTAAATAGCTTATGCTCTAAGATCAAGAATTGACAAATGGGACCTCATAAAACTACAAAGTTTCTGTAAGGCAAAGGACACCGTCAAAAGGACAAAACGTCAACCAACAGACTGGGAAAGAATCTTCACCAACCCTAAATCTGACAGAGGGCTAATATCTAATATATACAAAGAACTCAAGAAAGTAGAACCCAGAGATCCAAATAACCCCATTAAAAAGTGGGGTACGGAGCTAAACAAAGAATTTTCACATGAAGAACTTCGGAGAGCTGAGAAACACCTTAAGAAATGTTCAACACCATTAATCATTAGGGAAATGCAAATCAAAACAACCCTGAGATTTCACCTCACACCAGTCAGAATGGCTAAGGTCAAAAACTCAGGAGACAGCAGGTGTTGGCGAGGATGTGGAGAAAGAGGAACACTCCCCCACTGCTGGTGGGATTGCAAGGTGGTGCAACCACTTTGGAAATCAGTCTGGCGGTTCCTCAGAAAACTGGGCATGTCACTTCCTGAGGACCCTGTTATACCACTACTGGGCATATATCCAGAGGATTCTTCAGCATGCAATAAGGACACATGCTCCACTATGTTCATAGCAGCCCTATTTGTAATAGCCAGAAGCTGGAAAGAACCTAGATGTCCTTCAACGGAGGAATGGATACAAAAAATGTGGTATATTTACACAATGGAGTACTATTCAGCCATTAGAAACAATGAATTCATGAAATTCTTAGACAAATGGATGGAGCTGGAGAACATCATACTAAGTGAGGTAACCCAGTCTCAAAAGATCAATCATGGTATGCACTCACTGATAAGTGGATATTAGCCTAGAAACTTTGAATACCCAGGACATAATCCACATATTAAATGATGTCCAAAAAGAATGGAGGAGTGGGCCCTGGTTCTGGAAAGACTCAGTGCAAGAGTATAGGGGAATTCCAGAACAGGGAAGTGGGAAGGGGTGGATGGAAGAATAGGGGGACGGAAGAGGGTTTATGGGACTTGCAGGGAGTGGGGACCCAGAAAAAGGGAAATCATTTGCAATGTAAATAAAAAAATATAAATAAATAAAAATAAAAATGAAAAAATAACGACAAAAAAAAGTTCAAGATAGTTTAGATGGGGAAAGACAAAGAGTATGACTTTTTGTGTATATAGAGTTTGTACACACACACACACACACACACACATATTAACATATGGTATATATTATATGTGTATCTTGTTTTATATTTATGCATATATCTTTAATATGTCTGTAATATATCTAGTTTCATCCATATGTATAATTTTATATACATATACATGTGCGTGTGAGTGTGTATGTGTGTGCACATATGCATTTATCTTCTCTGCACACAATGGGGACTAATATGTACTCAGAGGACATGTTGCTGCCCTGAGATAAGACATCAAGGTGGACCTGTCTGTGAGAGCTGTTGGAGACAGCACAGGATAGGCCACCTCAAGCTGTTTTTCCCAAGCTCCAGAGATGTTGAGACAGGCAAGGCCAGCTTTGTCCAGTAGAGGTCTTCAGCCTGGACCCTGGCGCTTGCCCAGAGGGGCTGCTTTCAAGAATCGAGTGTTGTTGTTGACCTGTAGGAGAAGGGTGTTTTCAGTGTTTGTGTGACAGTGCCCCGAGCAGTGAGGCATCCCTGTGCAGTGTGACAATGTTCCCGTGCAGTGTGATGATGTCCCTGTCTGACCCAGTGGTCCTCGGGGTTGTCTGCAGGCTGCCTGGAGCAGTGAGTTGGACTGAGGCTTCTTTTTCCTTTTGTATTTTACACTCACAGCGTTTGGAGTCTTATTAAATATTTAGAAATTGCTTTCAGTCTCGAGTTGCTTTCAACATCATAGGGATGTCACGCAAGAAAGTAGCATGGGGTGTGTGGGGATGGGAAGGCTGGTAGTGCTCACAACACACATTGATGTGAGTAAGGGGCGAAGGGCACCCCCAGAGCGGAGTTGCTCTGGAGAGGATCTCTGGTGGTCCTCGCTCTCAGACGACTGGTACCTAGACCTTGGGCAGCTTGTATTCCAGATCCCTTCTGCTCTGTTCTCAGCAAATTGCCTTGGTTTTAAAACAATGGCCTTGGAGCCTTCAACAGGGTGTGACTGTTCAGGCAGATGCTATTAATCAAACAACATGACGTTTTCTTCTTTAATTACTAAATTACCCCAACACCAGCTTAGATTGGTGGCTGGCAAACCTTTTCCAGGTAAGATCAGGTTGCACATTATTAGGGTTTTCTGGGCAGACTGTGGATGCAAAAACCATTCAGGGAGGCAGCCGGCCATGTCTCCTTCCCCTCCCCCTCCGTCTCTGTCTCTGTCAGTCTGTCTCTCTAGCATGCACACACACACACACACACACACACACACACCACTCCTAGCCATCAGTAATTTGTGGTTACCTACTTTTCTATAGCAATAGACTCAAAAGAACAGAATTCACGACTTAGTGGGTTTTAGGGATGTTAACTTTGTTTTCTTCCTTTAAAAACAAATCCCTAAGAAAGACAAAATTTAATTTTTAGGTGTACACGGATTGGCATTTTTGGGAGGGGTTACTCATATCTACGAGTTTTAAAATAACCGCGGGTCCATTGTGCAACCTCTGTCACAGGTTGTATGATTCGGTGACCCAGAACTGCTACATGGTCCCCTTTGCCCCAGTTGGGGGCTCTGGCAGGCCCTGGACTGTCTCTGTGCCTACAGTTTTGCCAACAGTTTCAGACAGAGTTGCAAAGTTTTAATCTTCAGAATGTTATCTCTTCCTCTTGTTCAGCCTAATTCCTCACACTGTGTTAGCCATGGAGAGTGTATTCTGATCGTTTTGCTAGTGCCTGGCTGTTGGGTGGGTTTGAATGGATAATCTTCACTGTCCACCTGAGGGGCATTTGGGGTCACCATGGAAACACATAATACATCTGGTCATGCTTCCTGAAAGGTTTAATAACTCAGGGAAGCCTCACTCTGAATGTGGGTGTTATCACCCCACGGGCTGTCGTTCTGAACTGAATAAAAGAGGAACATGGGAAATCAGGCTGTGCACCAGTGTCCATTGCTCTCTGCCTCCTGACTGGGGACGTGGCGTGGCCAGCTGCCCCACACTTCCTCTGCCACAAGTTGCCCTCCCCATGACTGTAGCACCTAACCGTGAGCCAAAAGAAACCTATTCTTCCTTTTCACCAGGAGTTTGGTCACAGTGCCAGGAATAACGGTTACACCTGTTGAGGGCTTTTGAGTTATTCACGGCTTGAGGCTGTTATAAATACAGCTGTGGGGTCTGTTTCTGTGTGGTAGATGAACAGGTGTGGGTTGCTGGCCTCACGAGAGTCCACGTTTCTAACGCAGTGGCTGGAGTCTCAGGGTCTTAGTGAGCCCTCTCTGTTCCATGTCCTTCCAGCCTCCATTGTTCCCAGGAAGAAATCTGCTGTCACTGGGTTGGTTGTCTTTTTCAAGACAAGGTGGGGCCTATTCAGGGTGACACAGCCACCATGGTTGGTTCTCTGACTATAAATTATTCTTTTCCTCAGGTGTCTCTTTAAGACACTCTTTATCCATTTGTGTTCAGTTTTCAGAGGATGGTTACTATATATTAATCTTTCCTCCCTCCCTCCCTTCCTACCTTCCTTCCTTCCTTCCTTCTTTCCCTTCCTTCCTTCCTTCCTTCCTTCCTTCCTTCCTTCCTTCCTTCCTTCCTTCCTTCCTTCCTTCCTTCCCTTCCTTCCATCTTGGTTTTTAGCTCACTCAATTTAACTTGCTAGTCTGATTTTTTCCCCCTCTAATTCTGAGCCTCTTGGCAGTAGGAATGTCAGACATCCCACAAAGGCCCACAGTACCTTTTTTGGTGTCATCACATTTTAAATATTTGTTTCAGTTTTATATATTACAAAAGTCTTATTTTGGTATTTTAAATTATTTAAGCCCCTATGCGGTTAGGCGCGTGCGTGCGTGCGTGCGTGTGTGTGTGTGTGGGGGGGGGGGGTAGGAGTGGGGTAGATTAGAGCTGGAGTGATGGGTGGTTGTGAGTTGCTTGATACGGTACTGGGAACTGAACTCAGGTTCTGTGGATGAGTAGTATGTGCTTTTGACCCCAGGCTGTCTCTCCACCCTCATAGGCTCTGCAACCTTTATTGATAACTTCTCTGGCTGTTTTTGGATGATTCAGGCAGGGTTCCCCACACACACTTGTTATGAGAAGTTTTCTTTTTCAAATTCTAGTTTTTTTTCTAAATAACATTGTTGTCTTGGCGGATGGTCTCTCTTTGTGTTTGTTTAAGGAGTTGCCCTTTGTGGTGGATTTTATATAGGACTGTTGAAGACTTCCTTGCTGGATGATGACAATACGTGTAACAAATTGTTAGTGTATATTGGCCATCTGAGATGTTCTCAGCAAACAAACCAGACCTTTTAGTGTGGGGAATTTTTGGATTGTGTCATGAAACGTTTAAAATGATATTTTGGAAGCCGGGCAGTGGTGGTGCACACCTTTAATCCCAGCACATGGGAGGGAGAGGTAGGTGGATCTTTGAATTTGAGGACAGCCAGGGCTACACAGAGAAACTCTGTCTCAAAAAAACCAACCAACCAGCCAACCAAAAAAATAAATAGATGAATGAGTGAATGAATGAATGAATGATATTTTCATTCTGAAACTCGGTCCCTTCCTCCTATGCGGACTTCAGAGTCCAGGGTCTTCATGGAGTAGGGGGCTGGGCTACTGGTCCCCAGTAGGGGCCTGTGTCTGTACCTCCTGCATCACTGATGCCTTCCATGTAGTCCTGGACCAGGTTCAGTTCTCTTCCCAACATCTGTTCCAGGCAGAGCTGCACATGTATAACTCATGGGTGGTCTGTGGCATTTGCAAACAGCCAGGGGATTGGGGCATTGAGCGGTCTTCTCTTTATTATGTCCCTGTTCTTTGAGTTCCTGGAGTCTCCTTTCCATCTCACAGCCCAGAGCTTTGGGCTCCAGCTGCCCTGATCCCCTGTATCATGCCCACAGCCACAACTGGGGTCAAGTCATTGGAGGATAGAGAGATACAGGGGACAGTCACAGCAGGTTCTGGGCACACCTTGGACCCCAGGTCCCGTGTTTACAGGCGGGTTCTCCTCTGAGTGTGAAAGTGGGTATGTGCTGCCAGCCCTGCCTACATTGTGCCCCGCCTCCTGCTTCCTTCATGCCTGTGGAACTGTGCAGAAGCCAGAGGGCAATACGAAGAAAATAAAATGAAATAAAAATTAAAACGTGTATCTCCAAACCTGTAATGTTGTCAGTGTTCTCTTCCCGTCCTTCCTTCCCTCCGTCCTCTTCCCTATCTACCCTCTCGCACCCCCCTCCCCTCTCCTCTTGCCCCTCTGCCTTCTTCCATGGGTACATGTAACTGGAAGGCTCTTCCCAGGTATGGGACCTTTGACTTTGGCCCTCCTGGATTCCAGATGAGTGGGAATCACATCCTTGTTCTTTATAACTCACCCAGCCTTGGGGATACATCTGTGCTGTTATAGCTGCACAGATGGATTAATGCCAGGTGGTTTTATTCGTATGCAAGTTTGAGTGTGTCATGTGCTGGTGTGGATATGTGCACATGTGTGTATGTGTGAACAGACAGAGGTCAGAGGCTCCGAGGAAGATGTTGATCGTCTTCTATAGCTGCTCTCCCTCCTTCCTTCCTTCCTTCCTTCCTTCCTTCCTTCCTTCCTTCCTTCCATCCTCTCCTCTCGTCTTTGCTTCCTAAGAGACAGGATCTCGCAGTGAAGACAAAGCTTTTCATTTCAGCTAGAGTGTCTAGCTAGTGAGGTGCAGGGATCTACCGCTCCTCACCCCCATAGATGTTGGAGTTGCAAGCGTAAGTCACTCTGTCTTTTTTATGTGGGTTCTGGGCTCTGGAACATAAGTTGTCACGTGGCAGACATAACTGATGAGGCATCTCTGGCCTCCTGATGCTTATTATTATCTTTTGGTATATGTGTGGTGTCCATGTGTGTGTGCAGGTGGACGTATGTGCATGAAGGGATGTTTGTGCATGTGTCTTTGTAACCTCATGGAGGCTGAATTTTGGTGTCTTCCTGGATTCTCTCTGTCACGTGAGGCAGTGTCTCCCAATGAACCTGGAGCTCAGCAGGTCTTGGCTGGTGTATCTGGCCTGCCTGCTCTAGGGATTCACTGTCCCTGGTATGCTTTTCAAGTACTGAGATTGCAGGCAGGAGGCCCTCGTGCCTGCCCGTCCGGCTTTTACATGGGTGCTGGGATCTGAACCACATTATTCTTGCTGCAGAACAAACACTTTACTGACTGAGCCATCTCTCCAGCCTTTTAATCTCTCTCTCTCTTTTTTTTTAAAGTTAAATTAATATTGCCAAAGTGTTAGTAGCCACGCATCCTGTGGTTCCAGCTCCAGGGCAGAGTTGTGCTGCAGAAAGCCACTCTGTAAGCAGCCAGCAGGCAGAGGTGGGTGGAAGAACAGATGTGTTTATTCCCTGGCCCAGTTTTTCTATGGCACCGCTCTTATAACCGAAGGCCCTGGAGGTTGTGACTCAGGTAAATAAAGCAGGACAGGGATGCTTCTTTCATGTGTGCCTGTACATTTGGATGGCACAATGTCCCTCCCGGAGGCAGCAGTGGGAAGGAACCCTCTCTGGCGGCACAGTTTGGGAGGAGGTAGGACCTGGCTGTCCTGATGACTTGGGTTTAGATGGTTCGTGGGCCTTAGGGAAGCAAATGAATGGTAGGAGTCCATATTTTGAAAATGTAATGTTACCTTGCTCATGTCTGGTTTCTTTTGAGATCATGTACCACTTTGTAATCCAGGCTGGCCTAGAGCTCACTCTGGAGCCCAGGCTGGCCTCCAGCTCTTGGCAATCCTGCCTCAGCCGCCTGAGTACTGGGATTGCTGAGCAAGCTACCGTGACAGGCTCCTTGTGTTGTGAGAAGGAAGCGTCCGGAGGAGGTTGGTTTTTTGCTTGTTTGCTTGCTTAGATGACAGTATTTACATAATTACATAATTAACCTTGGTTGCAAGATGATTCTTTAAAAATAAAGTAGGACACACCTGATATCCTGGGACTCAGGAAGTTGAGGCAGGAGTGGGGGTGGGGGGACTTTGGCAGCAGGGGTGGGGCGGGGTGGGGAGGTGGGGTTCTTAGTCTCATTAATAAAAGTATTTAGAAGTGCACTGAGAAAGAGGTTGGAAGGACAATTTTATTAGAGTTGAAGAGAAAAAAAAACATTATACGGATTAGGTGAAAATCTAGGCAGCCTCTAGGATGAGACACAGAAAAGAATCAAGCCTTTTAAGTTAGGCACGGAATAGAAATGGAAAGCTTATTGAGAAAGGAAAAGCATCAGCAAGAGCAGACTTGGGCTAGCAGGCGGAGGAGAGAGCACAAGCAGTGGAGAGAGCGTGGGCAATCTGAGCCGCCTTAGAACCAGTCAGCTGGGCGCTTGGGTTTGGTGTCGCATGCGCGTGCGCATGCTCAGTTCCTTAGACATTGCCTGGTGAGGGCAGGACTCCAGTACTCTGCAAACTGCCTTCTTTCACAGGAAGACTTCACAAAGAGACCTATTTATGTTTTAAATTTATATTGGTGGTTCTTTGCAAATATATACATGCACCACATGTTCACCTGACCCTCAAAAGGCCAAAAGAAAACATCAGATCTGAATGGCGTTGAGAGGGAGTGTTGAGCCGTCATGTGAGTGCTGGAAACAGAACTCCGGTCCTCTGGAAGACAAGCACACTCTCTTGACTTCCGAGTCCGCTTCCAGCCCCTCAAGGGTTAATCCTCTGCAGCCTTTCTCAACAGCTCCTCTCATATCACAGGAGGACCAGAGTTTAAGGCCAGCCTGGGCTGCACAGGGACACAATGTGTTGATGAAGGAGATGGAATGACTCCTTCCTCATTTGACTCCTACAAATATTTATTGGCTGACAGTAATTGTGTATTTACAGGGTACAGTGTGTGCTTTCATTTATGCATGCGTTAGAGGGAGATTCTGCCACCTAATTAGCATATAAATCACCAGAATGATGGTTTGTGTGTGTGTATGTGTGTCTCTCTGTGTGTGTGTGTGAGATGGAAACACAAGAATCCACTTTAGTTATTTTGAAATATATAACACTTCTTTAACTGTGGTCACCATGCAGGAACTGATATATATTCCTTTGGGTGACATCTTCCCCATCCTTACTTACCCTTTACTCTAACCTGCCCCCAACATCTGCCTTGTTACCTATTATTTATACACAATTACCAAACCATCGTCCTGGGACCTTAGTTTCTAAAGGAAGGTGTTATCAAATTGGATTTCCCATGATTGCGAGAAAATATCGGTGGCCTGCAGTTTATAAAGAGAGAAGGTTGAGCTGGGGAGATGTTGCAAGATATTTCCTATCCATTCACATTGAGGCAGTGAGAGGCCAATGATTGGAGGGGAGAGAGGAGGAGGAGCTAAGGGGAGAGAGAGGCTAGGTGGATGACACAGGAACAGAGCAGGGAAGGAGAAGCGGATATCCAAATGGCTTCAGATATATTTCCGGTGTTTTGGAGAGGTTAGAAATATTGGGGTAAGACCTTATCATTGTAAATTGGCATTATGTAGTTGGGAGTTTTAAGATACATAAAGATATTTGGTCAACTATTCAAGTTTAAGAGTCACGCTTTACTGGATACTTGGAAGGAATGGTGCAGAGGCCTGGCGGGGTAGTACTCATTATTAATCCTTACCCACTACAGGGAGAAGGCTCAGTGGATAAAGTACAAGCGTGTAGGACTGGAATTCGGATCCCTAGAACCCATGTAAATGCTGGGCAGGCATGGTAGCTGGTTGGAATTCTAGTGCTCAGAAGGTGAAGACGGGGATCCCTGAACAAGTTAGCTAGCTAGCCTTTAAGGGTGAGGCCTGGGTTCATTTGAAAGACTAGCGGGAGGAAGTGATGTCACCGAGGGCGTGTCCTAGAGGGATATTCCATCTCCAGCTGCTTCTTCTATTTCCTGGCCACCGCTAGGTGATGATTTCTTGTATGCTGTGTACGCTGCCCGTGCCCTGTCTCAGTGAATGTTGTGGAGAACAACTAGAGAACACTGGATGTCAGCCTCCCCTTGCACCCCCACATGCATGCATGCACGTATGTGCACATGCACCTGCGTACATACTTCTGTTCACACATACTAGGACACACACGTGTGTGCATGCCACACATATAAAAATTAAGAGGATTGCATTCCATCCTTGTACAGTCGTACTCAAGGGTCTGCTGCTCTTGGCTCTGGGGCCTGTGATGAGAGCTCATGGGAGGTTCTCGTAGAGACACCTTGTGGCTGTCAGGAAGCCGAGGAGGGAGACAGATGGTTCTGCCACAATGCCCTAGGCTCAGAAACAAGGCTTTATTGTGGGGTGGTTACCTAAACCATAGCACAAAAGCACGTAATTTTTTTCAGTTAAGTTGGGTAAAAATGCAAGAACCGCGCCTCCCCGTTAAACCTTTAGATTCCTTGAGTCCCTCGTGTGTGGGGGGGTGGGGTGGGAGGGGGGTGTACCTCTTGCAGGGAGTAAGTTTGCAGTCTGCCCGCTCATGGCTTAAGGATGTGGCTTTCACCGTCTGTCCTGTGAGAGGACTCAGGAGCATGCTGACTGGTGCTGTTCTGTCCCCTCTGTGTGGAATCACCGTATCTGGAAATCACGCTAGAAGAGTTTTAGCCTTAGCCTGAACACTGGAGGATGGTGGAAGGAGCAGTACACTTCCCACAGAGCTTGGGGTGGGGGTGGGGGACTCCCAAGCTCTTGAACTTACCTAAATTTACAAAGTTTGTGGGTTAAATCATTGTTAAAGAATTTTATCTTCACGCCCCTCCCCACCTCCCCTTTGGAGCAGACAGAGGGAAGACAGAACGGGGTGCGTTAACAGCGGCATAAATAAAACACAGGGCCTGTTTGGATTCTCCAGATGTGATTTATCTGTTCCTTTCTTTGTCTTTTAAGTAAGCTGTCTGAAGCAAGCGTGGCCTGAAGACATTCCATCCTCTTCTGTGTCTTGGCAAGCCCTCGGGGATGTGGGGATTCACAGGACTTCTGCTTGGAAGGGGAACGCTGGAACAGAGACTGGCTTGGCAAGGTGGCTAGCCTGCCACAGACGCCTGATTCATGTGACTTTCATAGTCCAGGCCAAGTGCCCTTCAGACACTTTGATCTATGGCAACGTTTTCCTGAAAACGTTGGCAGGGGAATTTATATCATATAAAGAATAATTGAGAGTGTAGCTCTTAAATACAGGACTAGACTTCCTGCCTCTCCTCTGTCTCATTGACAACCTTCCGAGTCCCCGTCCATCTCCAGAGCTCTGATGTCCGTGGCTGTGTGCCCAGCATCCCGGGGATTGGGGGTGTTAGAGACACATGGTGTGCTCATGGGCTGGAAGATGAAGTTGCCCAAAAGCCAAAGGTTTCTACTCCTGTTACAGGTCCTCTACCACCAGGCTACACCTCCAGTCTCCAATGCCTTCTCTATTGCAATAACCAGATGGATTCTGGCTAAAAGACGGTCAGAACCACAAGGTTTGCTTTATTTTATTTGTTTTCAGGGCAAAGTGTCCTATGACCTAGATAATCCAGGATTGCAGCTGTGTGTACTGTGGAAATTACTCTTTTATATGACAGGGATGAGGGCCACACATGTTCAGGGAGATGTGGGGACCCACACCCCAAACTACTGGTTTGAGTCAGAGATGGCTCCACAAGTCCTCTTGTTAAAGGTTCCTAGCTTGTTGTGCTGTTGAGAAGTGGTGGGGTCCTTTAAGAGGCGGAGTCTAGCGGGAGGAAGTGATGTCACCAAGGGCGTGTCTTAGAGGGATATTGTGTCTTGTGGTTTTCTATTTCCTGGTCACCACGAGGTGAACATTTCTTCTATACTGTGAGCTGCCTGCGCCCTGCTGTGCTGCTCCGACCCAGGCCCAGGAGCTCACCTCAGCTGAGGCTCCGGCTGAGAGGCTTAGTCTGAGTTGAGGTCTGCCGCAGTACTGAGCGCTCACAACTGCTCAGCTCTACCCTCTCCTCGGTTGCCACTTTGTTTTCTTCTCTCTCCCCTAGGTCCCTGCGGTTTTTCTGTGTGTGTGTGTGTGTGTGTGTGTGTGTGTGTTTCTTTTCTTTTTTTTTTTTTTTAGTTTTTCTTTCCTCCCACTTTTGTTTTTTAATAGAGAAATTGGCCTCTTTAGAACAGTTAATGTCTTTATTAGCGTAAATTAAGTATATACAATAATGGGTTTCATAACATTTCACACATGTGTATGTATTTTTGATGATTATTCAATTTCCAATATTCCTTCTTGTTCCAATTTCATTCCCATTGACCCCCTTTCTCTTGCTAGACAGCCCCCTTTCTACTTTAATGCCTGCCCCACCGTGTGTGTGTGTGTGTGTGTGTGTGTGTGTGTGTGTGTGTGTGTGTGTGTGTAGGATGAGGGGGATACGGGATGTGATTCATTTTATTAGCATTGCTTATAGTAGCACGGGCGAGGGGTTTCCCACAGGATCAAGGACCTCTTACCCGTGGTTAAACCACTAAAGAAAATGTCTATTCTTCCCCTAGCAATTGTAAGTTGCCCGTGGATCCTCAAGGATAGGTGAGGTTTTGTGAGCCCCTCTGGTTTTTGAGGGTCTTTCTGTCTATCCCAGGCTAGCCTGGAGCTCATAATCCTCCTGCCTCCTGTTTATCCATGCTAGGGTTGCAGATTTTATTCCACCATACCTGTTTCTAGCCATTCCTAAGACATCTGACTTTTTTTTACTTTGTCTTTGGTTATGGGCTTGAACCTAGAACCTCACTTAACGCCAGGCAAGCCTCTGCCTCTGGCTTCTAGTTACTACTGTTTTAATGCTTCAGTATAATTCAGTTTACTGTCTGAAATCACAGCGTAGTATTATTTCACATATTTAGAGTTGTGCCGTAACTACAGTCAACCTTTAGGCCATTTCCCTCACCCCCACAAAGATACTCTGCCTGTTAGCTGACCCCACTGCCCCCCACTCCCAGCAGCCATCCCTAGCCACCTGCAGGGGTCCCCTCTATCCTGTCGTATTCGCATGCTCCTTACATTTCACGTACGTGGTCTTCTGTGATTGGCTCCTAGGCTGATAGGTTAAGGTTTATCCATGTCAGCTCGTGTCTGCATCCGTACCTCTGTGTGGCTGAATCTTACTCCGTTACTTTGGTACAGCGTGTTCTGTGTACTTGCATTGTGCGGATGGACATATTGTGGTCCATACAGCAGTGTGCCTGAATAGTCATGTCCAAGTTTTTATGTGGGAAGACCGTTGGGCTATTTCCAAGTGCCCGCCATACTTTAAAATCTGCCTGTTGGCATGTGAGGGTTCAAGTTTGTCTGCATCCTCTTAGTCAACTTCCTTTACTCCCCACATCTTTTTCCTCCCTCTCGTGCCTCTTTCACCTTCTTCGTCCGTCAGTCCATCCCCTTTCTTCTTCCTGAGTGCGTTCCTGCGCATGTGTATATGTGCGCATGGACATGTGGATACCAGAGGGTCATCCTCAGCTAACTTCTTCTCACTCTGCCATTTTCAGCAGAACTGTCTGTTTTACTTTTGTTTCTTGTTGCTGTGACAGAAGCAACTTATGAGAAAAAAGGGTTCGTTTTGGCTTAGGGTTCAAAGTGCAGTTCTTCCCAGTGGGCGGAGTCAGGGTAGCTGGACCCTGCAGGAACCAAAGGATGGAATCACATTCAGTCAAGAACTGATGCTTGCTTGCTAGTGCTTAGCTTGCCTTCTCCCTTAACTCAGCCCAGGACCCAAACCCAGGGACTGGTACCTTCCACTTTTAGGCTGGGTCTTCGCCCCTCCCCAGATGTGTCCACCAGCAACCTAATCTCTACAGTCCCCGCACTGAGCAGCCCTCCCAGGCTGTCCTACATTATGTCAAGTTGGCAACAGTTAAGTCTCCCCCATCCTAGTTGGGGAGTAGTTTGGAATGGTGTTTCCTGGATGTCTTCTGGCACTGAACATGTTTGTGAGTGCCTCTTGGACATTTGCACATTACAGGAGGAAGGGATTACTATTTAGAGCCTTCGAGACTGTATTTGATCAAGTTGTCTTAAACAAGAGAAATTCACACCTCACCCTTCTGGAGGATGGGGGCTGATAGTCAGAGTTGGTAAGGTGAGGCCCACCTACTCTGTCTTAGTACAGACAGCAGCAAACTCTCCACTGTGGCTTGTAGTTCATCTCAACTAGGGCCACACTCACCTGGTTTCAGGGTCAGCCTGATCTATTCCCATGCTATACTATGGTCAACATGAATTTAGGGGAAATGCAAACACAGTAGTCTATTGCTCTCTCTCTCTCTCTCTCTCTCTCTCTCTCTCTCTCTCTCTCTCTCTCTCTCTGTGTGTGTGTCTATATGTGTGTCTGTGTGCATCTGTGTATATGTGTGTATGCATGTGCATCTGTGTAAGAGAGTGGGGAGAGAATACTTGTGTGTTGAGTGCATGTGCACTTCTGTGGCCAGAGGACAACGTGTTTGTTTGTTTGTTTGTTTGAGAGGCAGGCTGTCTCAGTGGCCTGGAACTTCCTTTCCTATGCAGAGGCTGGATTGAGTCCCGGGGACCCGTCTTTCTCCACTTTCTCAGTGCTAGAATTACAAACACATGCCACCGCAGCCCACACCCGTGGTTTGGTTGTTTTGTTTTGTTTTGTTTGTTTGTTTGTTTGTTTGTTTGTTTGAGGGTTCTGGGGAGCAGGCCTACTGACCAAAGTTGTCTCTCCAGCCCTCTGTTTAAACATTCTGTCACCTGCCTCTTGCCAGAGAAGAGAGATTCTTCCTTCCCAAGCAGCTCTTTGTCCCCACTCGAGTGTCTTCATTTGTCTGCAGCACAGGGGGCAGCCCTGGCTGCAAGCTCCTTTCACAATCAGGGAGTCAGTGAGTGCTGCGGAAGGCCCCATGTCTGTGTGTCCTTAGGACCCGGCAGTGTTCCCCTCGAAGTGAAAGAGTGGCCTCGCAGGGAGCGAAGCCCTCCTTAAGCCGGTGGGTGTCTCTTTATCTGTCAACCTGGAGATTCAGTTCTTCAGAGCTGTCCCGGTTTTGTTGTTGCTTTCTTTGTTTGTTTCCCTTGCCTTACTGAGACCGCCCCATTGGAGTCTCTAACAGCCTCCTTGAGGCTGCAGCTGTTTCCAGAATGATTCCTTGGACCCTTCTGGAGCAGTGTCCTGGCCTTGCAGACTGACTGCGCATATTCTCACACCCTGTGGGATATGCTGAGGGGAGGCCTTATATGAATTTTGAAACCTTGGCCTTTCCATGTGCACTCAAGTTCATGAAATAATGACTCTGAGACTGAATTATTGTGATTAAATGCCCAGGCCAAAAGCTAGGACTTGCTCCCTGACGCACTCATGACTTAATTATCCTATGCGTTCTATTAAGTCACACCATGTGGCTGGGTACCTGGTGCTCAGGTGTGTATGCCCTGGGTTAATCTCCCATGATTCCCTCTATCTGAGAAATCCTCTCTCTACCAGATGCCCCACCTTCCAATCCTGCCTCACGCCATTGGCGGTAGGCCTTTTTTTTAGACTTCCATACATTATACAAAAGATTGCTTCTCCGGAATTTCCTAGTCACAATCACTCCAGGTTGAGGTGAGCACCTTTATGTGTCTCCAACACTTACCCATTCCTGTCCCCTGGAAAACCTTCTCAAGATTTGCAGACCAGAATCAGAGACGCCAGAAAATACTTCAGCCTTCTAAGTGTGTGCAAGAGAAAGATTTTCAAACACTCCTTAGCAAGGCTGAGACCCTGCCCAGACCTTTGCAATGGTGATGCTGTGTCTGCAGGGACCTCCTGAGTCCTCACAGATGAATGCCCACCCAGTCCTTGTACTCCTCTGGGTCCAGGCTGCTTGGCTTCCTTCTAGAGGCCGCTCCCAGGAAGGGAGGACTGGCCTGCTTACTGACCTGGAGTCCTGTGAGATGCCTGGCATTGCGTGCACTGCTAAGGGGTGTGTGTTGCTGGGGACAGAGGGAGATGGTGGCAGGCAGCAGCACTTAGTTCTGATTCCTGACCCTGTGCCCTGCTCGAAGAACCCTGCTGTGACACCCTTCATCTGGAAACCGGGTGATTGGGCCACATCTGTGATTAGGATTCCGGCTAGCATATGGAAACCCTGGGAAGCAAGTGTCCTTTGTATGAGCACATATCCTGACTGTGAACGAGTGTGATTTTTCTCCCTTGTTTTCAATTAGGACTGCTTCTGGGTATGGAAGTCATACACTCTGTAAGTATCAGTGGGCCCTTAGTGTTAGCCTGGATGGTGTCTTCAATCTGGAACCCCAGCCTAGGCCCTTGTCAGTCCCCAATCTGGGGAGTGTTTGATTCTGTAGGTATGCAGTTGGCTTAAGACTCTGCACTCCTGGAGATCTCTTAGGGACTGCCACTGTGGATGTCAACAAAGCAGGAGAACCATTGTTGTATGTGCTCATGAGCACAGCATATGCCTGTTTGTTGTGTCGCATGCATTCCTGTAGTCTTTTGCATTGCCCAGGTAAGTCACCAAGGATCAGCACCTCTGTCCTGGTTAGTGTGAGTCAAGGAGCTCAAGTTGGAACTTGGGGCCAGTCCTCGGGTCCTGCCTGATGAACTGCGGTCTTTGTTCTCAGTTGCCTCAATCCAGTGAGCAGGTTGTGCCCAGCCTTTGTTTCTTCTTCCCTGGGCAGGATCAGGACTGGATTCTGGGTGGGAACTAGCCAGCAGTTCTGTTTGCTGGGCTAGGTGGGCAGCCTCGTGCAGGCTCCCTGTGAAATCCAGAGGAGGAGCTGTGGGCAAAGCTTCCAGCCTCCCCCTCTCTGTCACGTTAGCCCCCTTATTTTCTCCTGTTCATTTCAACAGGATTTATGCTTGATTAAGTTACCCCCTTTTATCATAATTAAAGAAAAATGTGGTGGGAGGGCAGTGAGGACTGTTCAATGAAAACCAGATTGTTGAACCTGCAGGGAAACAAGGGCCGCCCTGTTGCCCCAGGCCCCGCCCCAGCCCCGCCCCCACCCTGCCCCAGGAGACTTGTTAGCTGGGCACAGAGAGGCAACCTAAGCTCTCCAAAGAGCAAGTCTTTCCCCTGGATGCCTGCCTAGAAGGTGGTAGGAAACAGTGGCACTGTCGAGGCATGTTGCCCCTTGGCCTGCATCCTCCGGGGAGCTGGCCATTGTCACCCTCTGCTCCCGAGGGGGGTTTGGTGAATGACCGTAGGTATCCATTACTGAAGACTCTTTCCTAGTGAAGCCTCTATACCTGCCCAGAACCTGCTGGAATAAGTGTGTTTGGAATTGGTTTGGCTTTTGTATCCTGTGCACAGGTCACCAGCCTCATCAAGGCAAGGCTGTGAGAAGGTCTTGTGGCTGCTTCTGGTGGTCAGAAAGCCTTGGTTAATTAGGGTTGGCCGTGGCGTGGTCTCTGTGCTGAAGGGAAGTGGCTCTGTTGTTGCTTCTGACATGGTTTTCTTACTCAGGAAACTGAGGTTCTTCATCTCAATAAGAAAATAACCTAAGAATGGACCCTGGAGGGAAATCAGGGGACACTCTTAGCACTGTATGACAGAAGCAACAGAGTGGTAACTGCAGGGGAAGGGGAGAGGGAGAAAATCGTGGCCTTTAAGTTAGACACTGCGGCTGAGAAAGACAGCCAGCCGGCTTGTCATGGAAAATGTGCTCAGCCTTGTCAGCCAGTGTCCCCACTCCCCAAAAGAAGAAAGATAGGAAAAGAGAAGAAAAAAGGAACACATTGAATGCTTGGCCAGGGGCTTACGTTGAGAGGGCACCTGGTCCCAGGGTCACCTTTACCTACCTGTCCCAGGGCAAAAGGATTTCACCATGGTCATGGCTGGGTGGTTAGAAATAGAAACACAGACCGTTCGTTATTAAAGAGACCTGGCTTAGTGTGTAGAAACAAATGTTGATCTTCCAGAGGACACAAGTTCAGTTCCCAGCACCCACATCAGGCAGCTCAGGGCCACCTGTCACTCTAGCTCCAGGGGGCTCTGACGTTCCTGGACAGACTCACAGACACATGCACACACATGAACATCTCAACAGACAGACACACCCACATACCCACAGTTACATGCACATACCCACAGACACATGCACATACCCACAGACAGGCACATGCACATACCCACAGACACATCCACATCCCAAAGACAGACACACCCACATACAGACACACCCACATACTCAGACACATGCACATACCCACAGACAGACACATCCACATAATTTAAAATAATAAAAATAAATTAAAATGGGGGGAACTCTCCCAAAACTAGAAGGGGGGCAGTGAGCTGAGGAAAGACCCCCGCCCCCGCCGAAGCGCTGTGCCATGAGATGTATAGCTCTGTGGAGGACCTTTCACAGAGGCCCAGTTTTTCAGAGCTGTGTCTCTAGGGCTTTTCTCGAGCATGCACTGTTGTTTCCGTGGAGCCCGGGTAGGGAAGGGTTTCCAGTCTGTGTGCCAGCTGACTTCTTTTACAGGTTGATCTCGATGTTCAGCCTGTAGTCCCTGGTCTCCTGCCACACTTTCCACAGGACAGGTCGGGTTTAGAAACCCCAACCTGCAGGGGTTGGATACTAGGACGGGAGGGGGAGGGGACCCAGGGAACTCCAACACTGGGCTCAGGGGCTGTGGTCTTGTTTCTCCCTGGCCACACCACATATAGTGTGCTCTGGGTCCCCTGGGGGTGGGGCTGTGTCCAGGTGGGAGGAGTTAACTTCCATCTTCCTTATGGGTCACATAAGGAAGCAGGGGTTGGTGACTGCAGGTGGAAAAAGCTAGATTAATACCCGAGAGAAATCCAGCTGGAGTTCTCTGTCTGGTGTGAGTCATAAAGCTGTTCCCATTGCATAGAAGGTCGCGTGTAGCCCATGCTAGCCTGAAACTCAGGGCAAGCCAGAGGATGACTTTCAAGTCCGAATCCCCTGGCTCCACCTTCCCATGTCCATAGGTGTAGTGCTGAGGGTGGAACACAGGGCCTCGTGCATGCCAGGTTAGCACTCTACCGACTGACTGCAGCCCCAACATAAGGCTCTGTTGATGATTGGGGCACTCACCAAATGCATGTCTGTTCAGAGTGGAGCTCAGACCAGGGCGCTGTGTATTAGAGTTCTACAGCCGCCATAGCAAAGCCCTCACACAGAACGGCTTAGGCAACAGACATGTCGTGGCTCTGGAAGCTCTCTTGTGAGCCAGAATGGTTTCTACAGAGGCCTTTGTCTTGGCTGCCTCCTCCTTTCTGTGTCCTTATGTGCTCTCACCTTCCCTCTTTCCCCCTCTGACCCTCACTCCCGTTTGTTAGACAGACAGGGTCTCAACTGTGTAGTTCCGGCTTCCCTCAGACTTGTGCCAATTTTCCCTCATTTGCCTACACACTTGGACTGGAGATGTGTGCTGCTGGGCCATGCTGAATCATTTGCATGTGTGCACATGTGTATACATGCATGTGGGAGCCAGAGGTCCACGTCAGACATCTCCCGCCTGTCCTTTCGAGACTATGTATCTTCTGGTCTGGCACAACGCAAGTAGGCTGTGCTGGCTAAGGAGCAAGCACATCTGCCTCTGTGTCCTCAGCACTGCAGCTGTATGTACGTGTCGTCACGCTCATGTACAGGCCAAGGTGCCCATCTATGTCCCACCACACCCTGCACATGCCGCTGTACCTACATGTCGTACCCACATGCCGTTGTAGACCTCTCCTCTCCAGCTTCCGTCCCATGTTCTCCAGTCTTCTTGCACGTGCTTTCACTATTTGTAACTCTGTCTGGTGCACAGAACTCTCCTTGACATTTTAAATGGGGTCATGTTTCTTGTCCTTGGGGAAAAGACTCTTTCCGTCATATTTCTGAAAAGTTCTGCTGTTTTATTTGTTTTTCTCCTCTCCTAGTGTTGATGGTGGAGCCCTGGACCTCCATGTTAGGCTGTGTGTCATACCTCAACTCTTCTGGAAAGGTCTATGTTTTGTTTTTTTTTGTTTTTCTTCTTCAGGTTGGAACCCAGGGCCTCCGTGCTGGGCTGCATCCCAGCACCCTGTGTTACATTTCTGTGTTCCCTATACATCACATGGGACAGACCCAGTTTTGAACAGTCACCATTGCTCTATGAGACTTGAAAATAGATCCAGGGACACCCAGGGGTCATAAGAATGTGTTAGGAGACAGTGTCTCCAAGGGGAAGTTAACTGAAACTAACGATGGGGTCTACTTTATTTTTAAGTCCTATTTCGCTATGGCTGGAGGGTAACGGCACTTAAGAGTGCATACTGCAGAGACCAGAGTTGGTATCCCTCATTCAAGTGACAAGCCAGGAGTTCCCGTCAAATGCCTGGGACACTCACATGGAGACAGAAGGCTCACTGGGGCTTGCTGGCTTCCAGCCTAGCTGAGAGAACATGAGCTCCAGTCTTAGGGAGAGACTCTGCCGCAAAGAAATAGGTGACCAGTGAAATAGATACACAGCATCCTCTGCTGACCTCTTCCGGTGCACATGTTCTGCCCGCCTCGTGTACATGCGAATGAACGAATGAATACATGTTTCAAGAAGAGAATACCGTTCCTTTAACAAAGAGGTTCTGTTTTATTACCACGTTGGTGCTCCTTCAGCCTGGAGCCTCGCACACACCCATTACTCACTGCACCACTGGGCTCCACCGCCAGGCCAAGCTGTGCATTTTTCAAATGAGAAAATGACTCGATGAACTGGTTCAGCATGTCCGTGTACAGAGTCTAAAGATGTCCATTGCAGCTGTCCATCCCGTTTGGGGATCCTGTGTCTAGGGTTAGAGTCCTGTTTCTAGGTTTTGAAGACCGTCTAGATTGCCTTCCTTCGTGGCTGCCCTAGTCTAGATTCCCACTGGCAGCATTTAAAGGCTCCCTTCTCCCACACCCTCATCAGTACCGGATGTTAGCATGTCTTTGTGATGATTCCATTCTGTCCAGGGTGAAGTGGAACTTCAGTGTCATTCCGTGTGTGTGTGTGTGTGTGTGTGTGTGTGTGTGTGTGTTGTGTGTATGTGTGTGAGAGTTTGTATGTGTTTTGTGTGTTGTGTTGTATGTGCTGTACATATGTGTGTACATACATGTATGTGTGTTTTATGTTGTGTGTATATGTATTGTCTGTTGGGTATGCTTTGCATATATATGTGTATATATGTATATGTGCATATTTGTGTGTGTATGTGTGTTTTGTGTGTTTGTGTGTGTATGTGTGTGTATGAGAGAGAGTATGTGTTTTGTCTGTGTTGTGTGCACTGTGCTGCGCATATATGTGTACAAGCATGTATGTGTATGTTGTGTTGTATATGTATTGTGTGCTGTGTGTATGTATGTATGTATGTGTGTGTATGTGTGTGTGTGAGTATGTGTGTGCATGTAGGGAGTCATGTGCATGTGCTTATGCAGTGGAGCACAGAGGTTGACTTTCTCTTCCTCGATTGCTCTCCACTTCATTTCTTGAAGCAGGATCTCAGTGATCTGGGGCCTAGCTATTGCTGCGCTGAGTGCCTAGCAAGCCCCAGGCATCCTCTACCCTGCACCCGGCCCTGGGTTACAGACACAGGCTACTGCACCTGGATTGACCTCAGGTCCTCATAGTAATCGGCTTACAGACTTACACCTGCTCCTCAGTCCTCAGCACATTTTGCATTTTCCTGGTAATGAGCGAAACGAAGCATCTTTGTCACTGTATGAAAGGAATCCTGGGGACCAGAGAACTGGTTCAGAAGGTCAAAGTGTTTGCCATACAAGCCTGATGTCTTGAGTTAGATTCCCAGAACCCACACAAAGGTAGAAGGAGAAAACTGATTCCACAGAGAGGTTGTCCTCTCATTTCCACATGAAAACACACACACACACACACACACACACACACATGTATACATACATGCACACACATGCACATACACACTTACAGACACATACACACACAGGTACACACACACATGCACACATATACCCATACCCACATATGCACATACACTCACATGTGTACATGTGCACACACATGTATACCTACACACATATTTACACATACACACACAGGCATACATACACACACACACAAATACACACATGCACATATGTATATACATAGACAAACATGCATACGCACATACCCACATATACACACATACACTCACACACACACACACACACACACACACGTGTGCACGCACATACCCACATATACACACATACACACACACACACACACACACACATATTTATAAAAACCTAACAAGGAGCCCTGGTTTTCTTGGAAAAGGCTATTACTGTTCTGGGAGCAGTAATTGTTTCAGGTCTTTGAACACAGTACCGTGGAGTGTTTATTTCCTTTATGCACCATGTATAGTATTTAAAAATGTCCCCAACTGAGACAGTATAGCCTGTCCAACCAATGCCCCATATTTTGCCATTATTTAAGAAAACAAAAAGTAAATCTTTACCAGAGTAGTTGAAAGCGAGAGTCAGGGCCCAGCCTGTTGCAGCCACATCTGCGGTCTGAGTCCTGGCTCTGCTGTATTCAAGGCTGCTGTCTAAGCCCTCCTCCTATCTGGAAAAGAGCAGTTTAAGTCCCCGTTCCATCCACTCTACACTTTGGTCTTGGTCTTGACTTTCGGGGTGGGGGTGGGGGTTTCTCAGGAAGAGAGTCCTCTGCTGGCTCGTTGAGTTGAGTGTTATCTGTCCTTGATGGATTAGAATTGCCCGACACACAGGTCATTAGAAATAGAGATCAAGACATAAGATCAAACCAACGCATTTCATCCTCTCCATTCTCCATAAAACACATCCGCCCCTTCGGTGTGAGAAGACTCAACCAGCATTAGTCTCCTGCCCCAGGTGATAAACCTCTTCTCGTCTCTGCTTGCTCTGAAGTATTCCGTAATATAAATAACTTTTTCCTGCAGCAGGCTCATCTGTTTTCCATTTCGAGGTGGTTTGGACCACATGGGGTGGGGGAGGGGTGCCGGCTGGCTGGGGGATGCGGGCTGGCCCGGGAGCTCTGCAGAGCAGCAGAGGAGACAGCTCTGCCCTGGACAGTGAGTCTGCTGGGTGTTGCTCTCAAGATCAAAGACAGACTGGAGCCCAGCCTGACGCAGGAACTTGAACTCCAGGGAACATCAAGTTGGGTGGCAGTGGACTGACTGCACGAAGGAAGGCATCCTGTCTACAGCACCCTGCCGGGGAAGAGCACCGGGGTGCAGGCCAGTGCTGAGTGGGCGTTCTCAGCCTCTGCCTCCTGCCTTAGCCTGTGATGTGCTCCATCTGGAAACGAGAAAACAACTCCCGGAAGACCTGCCGTGGAGCAGGGTGGTTGGGGGACTGGCTGTTCAGCTTGGCCTTGAGGGACAGATAGAACGGAAGCTGACCCATCAGTTTCCTCTGCTATCTTCCAGTCTCCCTCTGTAGAAGATGGGGAGCAGAGGTTGGTGAAGGGGCTCTTTCTAGTGGAGAGCTTGTGATATTCCTCAGCTTGCAAATAGAAAACTCAACCAAAACTCAACCAGGAAGGTAGAAACTACCTTCCATTTGGGGTGTATTTTCCATGTAGGGACTTGGAACAAGTGAACAGATCTTGTGTTCAAAGCTCTGCCTGGCCGTATAGGTCAGGAGACTGACTGGTCAGGCCTCTGGTCCTAAGGACCTTGTGAGGCTACAGCACCCACTGACCTGACAGGTCTATTTTTTTTTTGCATTAAAAATGTACATGTATTTAATTTGCACGTTTATGTGTGTGCATTGTGCACACACATGCCTAGGCACATGTCGAGGTCAGAGGACAGTTTTGAGCGATTGGTTCTTTCCTTCCGCCAAGTGGGTACTGGGGATCTAATTTAGGTCCTCAGATTTGGTAGCAGGCACTTTTATTCCGTGGGCCATCTTGCCAGCCCTAAGGTGTCAGGTCCTGACTCTCCCTGGGTTAGCTTTCTATGTCTTCATTACCCCATTCCAGCTGGTACCACTTATGTCTCTAGGGTTGCCCCGCCTTTCTCTCAGTGTCCCCAGCCTTCCACACTGTGTCTGTCTGGTGCTCATCCTGGCATCCTTCAGCACATCATCCTGAGGAAGTCTTTAAAGAAGTCCTGGGTACTTGGATGCCACACCCCTTAGGAGACCTTTGGGGCAGTCAATGGAAAGGCATCCTTTAGTGCATTCCGGAATTCTTCTCCAGAGGACAAGCAGGAGGACAGAGGACAGCAGAGAGTGTTTGTGGGAGAGGCCACAGGGACAGGCAAGTCTGGAAAGCCCCACCCTGTGTCCACTTAAATAGCCAGTTCCCTGACTTTTGGGGGGCATGAGCCTTCATCAGAGATCCTAGGAAACCTTTGTTTCTCGAGTGAGACAGCCTTTAGCAGCTTGGGCAGCCATGTGAGAGAGCTGCAAACTGGGCAGCTGAAGTGCCCGCCTGTGCTTCTTGTTCACAGTTCTACAGCTGCTAGCCTGAGGTCCAGGGACTAGCTCAGTCCCTTGGGGACGCTCACCCTGGCTGTTGACTGCAGCTGTCTGGCTGTATCCTCCTTGGAGGGATAGAGAAGTAGAGAAGGGCTCATGTTTCTTCCCCCCTTATAAGGGCAGGAGGCCCGGGATGAGAGCCTTTTCCTCAGGTCTGACTTTTGCCCCTATCACAAGGGTGATCATCAGATAAAGTCATAGTGACGTTTGGGCTTTTGTTTTGGAGAACACAACTGTAGACCTTGTCAAACTGTAAAACTTACCATATAGTGTTGTTAGCATGTAGGTGTGTGTGTGTGTGTACATGTGTGTAGAGAGATCAGAAGACAGTCATTACTCAGGTCCTGCATATTGCATTTTGGCCTTGACAGGTGGATTGCATTTGTCAGCAGGCCCCAAAGATTCTGGCATGCCACCATGCCTGGCTTTAAATTATTTTATTTCAGATGCTTAGGGTTGAAGTCAGGTCTTTATGTTTACATCTGAGTTATCACCCTGGCCAAAATTCTAGTCCCCTCCCTCCCTGCCTACCTCCTTCCCTACCTTCTTTTCTTCCCCCATGCTGAGCCTGGACCTCAGAGCCCCAGGTAAGCATTCTCCCTCTGAGCTGCAGCTTCAGCCTGGCATTCTCAGCTTTAAAATGAGACAGTTGAGAATTTCTTAAGGGGATCCAGGTGGAAAGCCCGTCTCTTCCCCACAATGATGATTGCTGTGGTAATAGCCCACCCAGGCAGCATCTCCAGAGGGCGGTGTCCTTTGCTCCTGCCATTGCTGGCTCAGGCAACTCTCTCTCTTTTTTTCTCCTACCTGTCCCGCTCTGGGGATTGGGACTCTGGCTACATCGGTACATGTTGTGAAAAATTCACCACCATGTACCCCTAAAGCAGATACTTCTAAGTGTGCAAATGGCTAAACCCTTTCCTTGGTATAAGATGGCATGAGCGGCTAGAAGGAAGCCCATGGGGCTCTTGGGGCTCTCTGGCTTTGCTATTGAGTATTGAGTAGGGTAGGTTGGTTTTGAATAAGAATTACATGCTGCTGGCTTGCTGGGGCGCATGCATCTGTGAAATAACTCTTGATCTCAAGATGACCTGGGAGTCTAGGATTTGGGATACAGCTTGGCTTTGCAGTCCTGGCTGGAAATCTCTAGAAGATACATTCTGAGTGAGTCAAGACCTCCCCAGGGACGGGCTCTATCCTCCTGTTTTTTTTTTTTTTATTAGATTCATAATTTTCAACTGTGTCATGAATCTATTTTTGCTTTATTTAGCAACATTTTGCAAACCGTGAAATACCAGCTTTAAATTAGGACAGATGCTTAGAAAACCGGGAAGGATTTCTTCCCCCTCACCTCCCAGCTCTTCCCATAAGAATGTGCAGAAACCAGAGGCAACCCCCTCCTCCGCATGCGGCCTCCTGCCTTGGACAGTCACCTGGCTTCTGCCTTTCTTTCCAACCTGAGAAGCTGGGAAGGTCCTGGACGCAGAGAACACAGCATCTTAACCAGGCTTGTAGGTAGACATGGGACCCAGCTAGACTCTCCATGTGGCCTATCTCTCCACTTTAGACTAAGAAGGGCAGCAGATTCTAGACTGCTGTGGACTGACTGAGTCAGGGCCGTCCTCTTCCCTGCCGTGAATATCAGACATGGAGGGTTCCTGACGTGCTGACGATAGTCCAAAGGTTTCCAGCAGAACAGCTCCTTTGACAGCCACAGGCTGCAAGCACCGGCTGTCTTTGGGGTTGGCAGTACCTCTGGCAAGGAACCAGTCTCCTGTTTGGGGGGAGTAAGTACCCAAAGCCCACCTTGAGTGGCCTGGGGGACGTCCTCTCTAGGGAACAGAAAACAGGGTTTCTTTGTGTGCCGAGCTCCTAGGACAAACGAACTGGAGCTGGTAGCTCGAAGCCTTGCCACCAGGCAGCGGTTTAAATCAAAATAATCACTTTAAGAAACAGTAGGGAACCTAGCTGGAGAACCATTTCCTCTGGCCCGAGACACTAAAACACCGCCTGATTTATGCTGTTGGCCCGGGCAGCCTGTTGAAACGTGGAACTCAGAGTTATGAGGGCCCCTCCCCTCCGCCTGTCCACCGGCTGCTGGGATGTAAAAGGCTCAAAGTAGGAGAGCTTGTGGAAGGCCTCCAGGACCCAAGAGTGGCTGTTGAAAGGCTCAGGTCTGCAGGGAAGTGACGACTGGGGGCAGGTTGTGCAGACAGGCTGGCCCTGCGGCTCAGCCCCGAAGCAGCTGGAACTATGTCTGGCTTGGTTGGGGTTTGAATTGAGATGTTTGTGTGTGTGTGCATGGTGTGTTTAGGTATGTGTCTGTGTATGCACTGATAGGTGTCAGTGTGTGTGGAAGCCAGAGATCAACCTCCAGTGTCTCTTCTTGGTGTTTTGAGCCAGTTTCACACTTCTATTTTGGGGGTTCTAGAGCTTTGCATCCAGGCCCTCACGCTTGTGCTTTGAGCACCAGCCGAGCCATCTCCTCAGCCTCCTGATTGAGACTGGCAGAAATACATGTGCCTTTGACCCTCAGAGCTGTCCATCCTCAAAGAGACAGGAGAGGCGATCTGTACCTGTAGGGTGTCGTGCACAGGGCTCAAGAATAGGAACCCTTATGCCTGCCTTTTGCTGGTTTCTTCTCTGGGGGACTGAGTGCCTTCCTAGGAATCCTGTGAGCTTGGGACTGGATGCTGGCTTGGCCTGTGTTGCAGCTGGGTGAATGCTAGGAGGGGAGTGACTGCGGCCCTGCCCCTTAAGCTGTGCCCCCATTCCCTCACCGAGATCTATTCTTGGTGGCTTCTCCTCCTAGGTCTTCAGCCTCTGGCATAGAATGGCATAGACCCTGCTCCCTGGTTCCAGGCATCTGCAGTGGTTGGGGGGAAAGGGGCAGGAGGTCAGAACCTGCCTTGTACCACAATGGAAGCAGACAGGTGACAATGATTCTCTGTGCTCTTCCAGCCCCACAGAGTCCCCACAGTGACTCGTTGCCTGTGTACGGAGATGAGGCTGAGTGGCACCCTGCTACCGAGATGGCTTCTATGTGGTGCTGCGGATAGACTCCAAGGCTTCATGCATCCTAGACAAGCGCTTGCTAGCTATGCCACATCCCCGCTTCACTCTCTACAGACATTCATCTAGATGTAATCCACTAGTTAGGTTTAAATTCTCTCACTTTAGATAAACCCATGGAAATTTAGAATCAGTTTAATAATTGGTAAGTTCCTTAAGAACAGTAGCTTTTAAAACTTTTTGAAGATATATGTATATGTATATATATGTATATGTGTATATACATATATATATATTTCATGTGTATTGGTGTTTTATATGTATGCTTGCTCCACATGTATGCAGTACCCTTGGAGGTGAGAAGAGGGCATCAGAGCCCCTGGAAGTGGAGTTAAAGACAGTTGTGAGCCACATGTGGGCGCTGGGAATTGACCCCAGGTCTTCTGGAGGAGCAGCCATTGATTTTAACTGCTGAGCCATCTCTCCAAACCACCCCCCATCTTAGTTCAGTTTAAAAGATTGTATCTTCATGAGCCTCAGATCTCCATCTGTCTGTGTATCCCAGCAACAGGTACCTGTGTACATAGGAACTGTCAGCGAACATTCAGACTACACTATCTATGACTGGAGACCTAGTGAGACTGCTTCGTGGAAGGGCATTTAAAGTGCTGATGTGGCAAAATAGAAAAAAGTAGTTTTGTTCCTCCTCCTCCTCCTCCTCCTCCTCCTCCTCCTCCTCCTCCTCCTCCTCCTTCTCTTTCTCCTCCTCCTCCTCCTCCTGGATGCTGTAAGTCAACGGTCTTGGTAAAGTTCCAGAAAATATTTTCTGTGGACTCGAAGAGAGGCAGAGTATGACAGTTAGCTGCTGTCTTTGGGAATAAGATGCTCCCAGAGGATCAGGTCACCTGTGCTGATCTGCCTGCTTTGCAGATTGTGGACAAAGAGGAATGTATGTGTCTTCAGGACTTTCAATTGATGGCCAACTGTTTGGGACAGATGGGCTGGAGTAGAGGACTCCGTCTTGGTCCCTGATCGCCCTGTGTTCAGGTGAGGCTGGCCCAGAGAACTCTGACCTCAGCCTGAACTTGCCTGTGGGCACACACCACTCGCTGTCTTGTATTTGTGACTTTAATACTCCTAACTTGTCTTTAGTGCTTGGACGCAAGGTTTTCCTCACCGATCCCCACAGCCCGTTGTTACGGCAGAATGCACATGCAGTGTGTGGTTTGTGAATACGGTAGAAGCGGAGGATTGAGCCCCTCTGAGATGTGCTTCTCAGCTCTGGGTTTAGGCACTGAGCTCTTGGCTTCACACTTAGCCAGGCAAGGACAGTTGTGGGGAAAAGTTGAGAAGAGTCCCGAGATGTTGTTGGCTCCATTTGTGACATCCTGGCCGTCGGGGTGACGAAGTGTTGTGTCTTTCTCTCCTTCTCACTGTGCGTGTAGCCAGTACTGACTGCCAGGAACTGAGGGTGGGTACACTCGGAGGGCCAGGGAATGGCCCTGTGGCTCTGCTCCTCAGACGGTGAACAGGCCCCACCCACAACTTTCTGGGAGGCTCCCTCCCCAAAGGAGGGGAGCATGGCGCTAAAGGCTGGAAAAGATTCTCTAGAACCACAGTGGGCTCAATGACTCGGGAATGAAGCTGGTACAGCGAGTGTCTGTCATAGGTCTGCCTCTAGTAAGCCACGCCCTTCCAGACCCCAGAACTCCGCCTTTCTTCATTCATAAAAGTAGAGTGATGGTCGAGGAGGATGTGGTAGTGCAACCTTGGGTCCTTGTGGCATTTAAATGAAGTCACACACTATAGTCCTGTGCAGCCGGTAGCATTTGTTCTCATTATTCACGTCCCCCTCATGTGTTTAAGTCGCCACACAGGCACCACGATTTCATTACCCACCACTTGCCCCATGCCTGCCACCTAAGACAGCTGGACCCACATGTTGCCATCCGGAGACATGCAGAGCCTTGGGGGCCTGGTGTCTTCAATGGGGATTGCTCTGTTGTGCTGCTAACACCAGGAAGGCAGAGTAGGCAGCCCCACAATGAGGGTCTTGGGCATCATGGGGGTGCCCACCAGGCATTTCTTCAAGCAACTGAAAGGGGTGTGAATAAAGAGAGATTGTGGGCCAGTGTTGCACACTAAATTAAAGATAGGCGAGTGAGTCGAGGCCCAGCAAACATGCTGATCACCACGTGACGTGGCCTTGTGGCCTTGGCTGAGGAGTCTTCCTGACTCCTGATGCCCCTCAGGAGCCTCTGCCTCCACCAGGTTGATGTCACCACACTCTTGATGCACACTAGTATGCTCACACCATACACATGTATCATGTATTACCATGTCATGCCCACAGATAGACTGCATGCACATCACTGTGTTCACAGCCACAGACACCACATGTACCCCATACTCTCAGATATATAGCACCACACTACAGTAGATACAGCACACTCTTCTGCAGACATGACACACACACACACACCACCACCACCACCACCACCACCACCACCGCACTCATACACACAGGCATACCACGTGCCATGCTTCTATAAACATGATCACATTGCACACACCATACCCATCCACACACGTGTAACATTAACACGGACACATTGACGTTCTCACACATGTACTATACACAATCATATTGATACCCACAAGCACACATGTGAACCACACTCCCATACACAACCATGCTTGCACCACACACACTCATAGACATGTCGTAGGTACCACACTCAAACACTATAGAAACATGCCCTCACTACACACCACACACAATCTTGTGCATGCTGCACACACCACACAGGACATACAACCTGTGCTTGTACAATATACACTGCATACATATGTGCTTCATACACATATATGATACACTTACATGCACCACACATGCTCACACACCATACATACATACCCCACCACATACTTACATGTACCTACTACATCATACTCTTGTGCTACACAGATCCACATGGATTCCATGCCTAGAAACCCATTCATATGGGACACACATACACATCTGGACAATATACATTCATATTCAGGATACCCACAGGTACCCCCTCCCCCCATCTGACCACACTAGGATGGCTGTCGCCAGATTCTGGAGTTGTTTTGATAAGGGAAATAAGGCCATTGTGTCCCACCCTTCGCCAGCATAGCTGCTACTTTGCCTCTTTGGGAAAGCAGGACCCACTCAGCCATCTAAGACATAAAGCAGTTAATGGTCACAGGCTGTTGTCACACATCTGTAGCCATCACCGTCTGGCCATGATTCCAGCCCTGTGCTATCTGCAGCCTCTGCTTTGTTGCCCTGGAGCAGGAGGCACGTCCCTTTCTGAGGGGCATGCCTTGTGGTCCTTCACAATCACGCTGTGCCCGACTCTTCACTCAGGATTGATTCATAAGGGTTTTTCCTTTCCAACAAACAGAGCTTGTCCCTTAGAGTCACCGTGTCTGTCTTTTGGAGCTTGTCCCTTGGAGTCCACAGCACTGTGTCTGTCTTTTGCTGAGGTGAACAGCTGCTGCACGGGAAAGTGATTTTCTTGTTTTCTGTGCTCCTTTGAAGCCTCCTTGTGGTACACTCGCTGGTATGGACACCGGATTTCTGAGACACCCCAGCGTCTGCACAGTTGGAAGGAGAAGCACCATATCTATGCTGCTCTTTCTAAAGCCCTATAGGAAAGATTTTTTTCCCCCTGCAGTAGAGTCATTGGCTTGGCAGTGTCCACTGAGGTGTGCACAAGGTTTAGGAACGTCCCTTGCTACCTAGCCCCAAGCGGAGCCACAGGGAATGAAGGCCTTGGGGGTTTTGCTTGGGGGAAGAGACTTGCTCCCGCATACCTGAGGCCCTGGGTTTATTTTTAGCACTGCAAAATAAATGAATGAATGAATGAATGAATGAATGAATAAATAAATAAAAGTCGGGTGTGGTGGCACACGCCTATAATCCCAGCACTCTGGGAGGCAGAGGCAGGTGGATTTCTGAGGTCGAGGCCAGCCTGGTCTACAGAGTGAGTTCCAGGACTGCCAGGGCTACACAGAGAAACCCTGTCTCGAAAAACCAAAAATGAATGAAAGAAAGAAAGAAAGAAAGAAAGAAAGAAAGAAAGAAAGAAAGAAAGAAAGAAAGGTTTTAAAGTATAAAATAAAGGTTTTAAGCAGGTGGTCCTCTGGGTTTGCTCTCCGCTTCATCCCAAGTCTGTCTTGCACTTCTCCTAGGACACAGGGGAGCTTTTCCAGACGGGCCTGCCTCGACCAGGTGGCTTCCCAGCCCAGCTTCACCGGGTGGGCGTGCTCAACTACCCAAGGGTAGCCATCCAGAGCCCAGCCCCGTCCTGTCTCTAGGACATTCAGGCCCTCCCACTGTCTTAAGCTGGATGATGGTTGGTAGTTGGCTCTGTCCCAGAAGCTGTCGGGCGTCTCATCTCAAACCATCAAGCAAAGGGGGAGCCTTAGAATAGATCCTCCCTTCCTCCCCCTCGTCTACACTGGGGACATTCCCAGGATCCCGGGTGGGAGCTGGAGACACAGGTATGGCCAGGTTAAGGTGAACAGCAGTGATTTTTTTTTCTTTTTTTTTAAACTGCCTAATAAAGTATAAATCCCAAAATAAACTTTTGGACAGGCAGTAAAATTTACATGCCAATGTGCAAAAATGAAACCAGTTTTGTGAGGAGAGAGAGAGGGAGTATGGGTAATTTCTGCTCCCCCCACCCCGTGTGTTTAAAGTGGCAGTTTGACAGTGAAACCTATAATTTGAGGATCTTCGTCTTTTATGTGTTACACTTAGGACGCGTGAGCCCCGGGCGCTTTCATTGCCCTCTTTTGCTCTTTAACGTCTGCCGTATTTAAATACAAGGGGTGGGGAAAACAAATTGAGTGTACAAAAGTGATTTTAAATATTTTTTTTTAAATTCTGCATGATTGGAATTTTCTCTCTCTCTTTAAAATAGTTTTGAAAATGAAACAACTGGGAAATGAAAAAAAATATGAGATGTTTTTGAGAATAAGAGCTGACCCTTTAATTGATTGGGTCCGTCACCCAAACCCCTTAAGATAGCTTGCTCTCTACTGTGTTAGGAAGACAGGAGTGGAGGGGCCTGTGCTGCAGTTAACTTGTGGCCTGGGATATGGCGTGTCTCCTTACTGCTTTTGGACTCCTTGTAGGGGATGTGGTATGCTCTCATTATATGGCTTTTTGTTCTAAGCCCACATTTACAATTCTAGTTTATGTATCTGAGTGTCTTGCCTGCACACGTGCCAGCACACCACATGTGTGCCTGGTGCCCACAGAGGTCAGACAAGGGCATGAGGTCCTCTGGAACTGGAGTCACAGCTGGTTTTGATCCACTATGTGAGTGCTAGGAATGGAACCCAGGTCCTCTGGAGGAACCAGTGCACTGGGCTGCTGAGCCATCTCTTTGTGTGTGTGTGTGTGTGTTTTAAATCTCTTAGAAGTTAATTTTGAAAGGAGAGATGTTATGGACCCTTTCTGATGACTCAGAATCAAATAGTCATAAGTCACTGCTGCCCTTTTTCTTCTAGAAAAATCCTGGATGCTGTTGACCAAAGTTGCAGACAGAATTCCTTATCAACGACAGTACTGCAGACTCTGTGATGCAGTGCAAGCTGAGACTCTCCGGATGGTGGCCGCCCCTTGAAGGGGGCTCTTGGCTGGCACCTGTGCTAGTTGAGGTTACTTTGTCCTCTTGCCTGGCTGACCAGGCCGGGAAAGTGGGTGAATTCCCAGACAGGAAGTAGAGGCTGCTAGCTCTGACAACAGGTCTGTGACCTGGCAAAGAAATTCTCCTACCTCACATTTGTGATCAGAGTGGCTTCATGAACTGACTGTCGAGGTGCAGGAGACATACAGCCTCAAGTTCTTGTCAGACCTCACAGTACCGGCCAGGGGCGCTCACATTATCTGTTTGCTTTCATAAATGCTGACAGTCAGGCCTTCTTGCTCAGAGCTTCTGGGGCTCAGTGTGGGGGTGGAGTGAGTGGGAAAAACAGAGTGGGGGAAGAGAGACAGAGACAGAGAGAGACAATTCATGCCTGTATCTGTATCTGTATCTGTATCTGTATCTGTATCTGTATCTGTATCTGTATCTGTATCTGTATCTGTGTCAGCCTGATGACAACCGTGGGTGTTGTCCCACCAGGTGCTTCATGCCTTTTTCCTTAAGAAGTATTTTTGATCAGGGTCTCAAACTGGCCTGGAGTTCCCCAAACAGGCTAGACTGGCTGGCCAGTGTAGCCCCGACGAACTGCCTGCCTTTGCCCTCCCAGTGTGGGGGTTACAAGCACATGCCTCTCTTTAGGAGGTTTTATACAGGGGTCTGAGGCCCATACTCAGGCTTCCAGCACAGTGTCACTTAGTCTCACTTATTTAAGTTAACTCTCTGTGGAATTCCAGCATTGCCCACTGGGCAAGCAATGAGAACTTGTATTTTAGAAAGAACCTAGATAGTGTTTGAGAAAGGACACCCAAGGATGTCCTTTGGCTTCAACACACACATCCATGTACCCCTGGACGCACACAGACATATACATGGACACACACACACACAGAGGGTGGGGGAAAAATTAGGAATGTGATAGTCAGGGGGAAAAAACATTTTTTTGACAAGTTAAAAAGTTGGATAATTTGTGAGGGGAAAGAATCATGCAGAGGGAAGTGCCCACGAGAGTATGTCATCCTCGGAGTGTTGACTGTCCCTCCCAAGCCAGAGAGAGCCATACTTCCTGCATCACACTGCTAATTTTACAGGACCAGCCCGTGGCCCATCACTAGCCTCCTCTCTGCTTCTACTCAACCACTAGAGAGATGCCCCTCTGCTTTTTCAGGTCTGACCTGAAGCACGGATGCTGTAGACTCCTTGGGTGCAGAGGAGAGCTGCACCTTACCGGGACCATCATCTTTGCGCGCATGTGCGAGTGCACTCTCAAGTGTGGGTAGGTTTCCAGGTTGATTTTGGTTTGTTTTCCCTGCTGTGGGGTGAGGGCCAAGGCAGTGTGTGTAGGAGATAGATAGTGGAGGCTTTCCCCTGGTGCAGCAGTAGCATTAGATTGTGTCTTTCTAAAGAAGCCACGTACTCAGGGCTTGGGCTATGTAAGCTGCTTTAAGGGTGACCTCGCATATGTGCTGATCAAGGCATTAGCAAATATCTTTGTGGTGGACCCACCATGTTGACAGAGAACTCTTGGTTGATTGGTTGGTGGATTGATAGCAGCAAGGCTTCCACTTCTGCTTCGTCCCACAAGGCAAGAGTGTACCTGAAGACCTCAGGGCCGCGTGCCTGCAGGGCCCTTCTTGGGCCTCTTGTGTTGTAAGACAGACTGCACTGGCTTTGAGCCCCTCTTCCTTCTGCCCACCCTCTCGCAGTGATGTTTTTGCCCAGAGACATAAGGCAGGACACATTCCAGGGCCAGACTGGAAAAGCAGTCATTTCCTGGCAGAGAGCGTGGTCCCGTTATAAAGTGGTCTCCTGTGAACAGAGCCTGCGCTGTTGAGTTTTATTGAGGCTGTGCTTGTCTTGAGCCCCTTGGGAGTCCATAGCTGCAGCAAATGGAACTTTTCAGCCGACCTGCATGTGTACAGCAGACCACACCTTTGTCGGTCTCCCAGCCTGTGGCTAAATCACAAAGGATCCCGTGGTGGGGGGGATCCACACCCTTTAAGAAGGATTTGAAGGTTTTCCTTGGTGTGTTAGGGATTGTGATTGAAAAAAAAATTCCATTATTCAGGGCACACTTGGGCTTGGGTACTGCATGGATCTTACCAGTGTTGCTTCTTGTGATTCTCAGGGGCAGTCCATTGCCACCAGTGAGCCTTTGTCCCTGCTGAGTTGCTCTTAGTCTTTCAGAGTGAGGCTTCTGCTTGGGGAAGTGGGTGTAGGCTGTGACAGACTTAGGCTCACACCAGGCTGGGTTCTGGACTGATGGTCATCTGTGACTGGCCTGGAAAACACACACACACACACACACACACACACACACACACACACACAGCCAGTTGTTCTTAAATTGGACTGGCTATAAGAGCTAGCAGTCAGCCAGCATGTGAGTTGTGGGCAGCTATCCTTGGGATGTCCCCAGGGCTTAGGTGTTCTTGGGGTGTCCCCAGGGCTTAGGAAGTAAGGAAACGAAGTATAGTGTCTGGGCTTTAAGCAGATTCAGACCAAAGTGGATACACTGGAGCCGGAGAGAAACACGACTGGGTTCCTGTAGCTCACAGCTCCTTGTCTTGTCCCAGAAGTTCCTCTGTGCTATTCTCGCCCGAGATTTGCAGGGCATTTCCATGATCATCAGTGTCCTTGGGAATGAGAACTGTTCTTAATACTCGTCAGCCAGGCCAACCAGCCCATCTCTGAAATGGGGGTGGGGGGAGGAGGAAGGCCAGACCACCACAGGAGGAGGTCACCATGCTTTAGGTCACCATGCTTAGGTAGGTGATACGGTTTCCTAAAAGCTGGACCGAGGAGAACCTGGTTCTTATAATATTTTTAAAATGCAAACATGTGGCATATATCTGTGTGTTTGTGTGGAAGTCAGAGGGTAACATTGGCTGTTGGTACTTTAGGAGCCATCCCTGTGGCATCTCGAGTTCTTTGATTGGCCTGTAACTTTCCAAGGAGGCTAAACTAACTGACTAGCGAGTCCCAGAATCCTCCTGTTTCTGCCTCTGGAATTACTAGCCTGAACCGCCATGCCTGGCACTCTTATATGGGTTCTGGGATAGAACAAGGCAAGTACTTTGCTGACTAAGCTGTTTCCCCAATCCCAAGATGCTGTTATAAAGGCACAGCGCAAGAACATCCCCTTGGGACGCAGACCCTAAGTCCAATTACACTGGCCCTCCTGGCAAAGCTCACAGGGCAGAGGAGCATCATGCTGGCCCACTTTGGTGCTTTTGGCCCCGTGGAGCCAAGCAGCGCTGACTAGGAGGCCCAGCAGGAGAGCAGATGCAGGCCAGGGCTAGGCTGACTCTGGTCTGCTCATTGGCACAGGACTTGAGCTGTTTCTCCTAGGAAAGAGAGTTGCTGTGCCAGGTGCAGGGATGTACTTCATGCATGAAAGAGGAGAGCCCTGGGCATCCACTTGGAGAGCCTGAAGTTGTTCCAAGGTAAAATAGGAATTTTGTTTCAGTGCCTTGAAGAACTGGCTGCTGCTTTTTGGGAGAGACAGATGGTGGCGTCAGTCAAAGCTCCTGCAAGTAGTGTGGGCACCAAGTACTCAGTGTGCCGTACAGGTATCTAACACTGTGTGGTGGAAATCTGGGGGACAAGGAATGGACAGACTGTAGCGAGCTAGGGGTTCCTGGAGCCCTGTGGAGCCCTGTAGTCATTGACAAGGCTGAGTAATAGACTGATCGTGCATGCTTGTTTGATGATTCGAATAGCAGTGTGTCATGCCTTGTCCAGTCTGGAAAGAGAGCGGGCAGGAGTTTGTTGTTAGCTCGCTTCTCCTGTCGCTCTTGAAGCTGGGGAGCTGGCCTGCACTGACTTGTGTATGTGGTTTTGTTATTCAGTTTGGGGCCATTGGTGTATTCCTACCGGGAGAGCTGTGATAGGCTGATCTCCAGGGCCAGCACTGTAATAACACCTCTGGATGTCCTCCTTTTCCCATGCCTGTAACATCTTCTCCCCTGACATCTGGGGCTCCAGGTAGCTCTATCTTGCCTAAGGTAGAAGTTGCATGTCTAGGGGCTGAGCAGTTAGGAGCCCATAATGCTTTCCCTGAGGAGCCTAATTTGGTTTTCAGCAACAACGCGTTTTGGCTTACAACCACCTGTAACTCTAGCTCCAGGGAATCTGATATCTTCTTCAGGACTCAAAGGCATCAAACATATGAGTATACACACAGGTGCGCGTGTGTAGGCACACATGCACACACACAGACACACACACACACACACACACACTAATAATAGTAATAATAACAACAGTAATAATAAGGGGCTAGCTATACGGCTGAGAGGTTAAGAACACCGGTTGTTGTTCTTGAGGCCCTGGGTTCTATTCTCAGCACACACATGGCAACTCACAGCCAACTGAATCTACAGTCCTAAGGATCCTGATACCCTCTTCTGGCGTTTGCAAGCATTAGGCAAATATGATGTACATATATACAATGTACATACACATAATCAATATATACATAAAATAATAATTTTTAAAGATATTTAAGTAAGGCTTTAAAAAGGAAACTGCCCTTCTGCTTCTCATCATCGTGTTTGGGTATCCTGAGTGGACACAGCCAGGGTTCAACCAGAGAAGCAAAAGTGGCAGGAGCTACCCAATGGAGGTGTCTCTAGGAAGGGGTGTGTGAAGATAGCATCCGGCAGTTGCTGTAACCCAGATACTGAGGTGTTATAGCACGTGGGCAGGTGGTATGGTTGGAGAGCCAGAGCCCTGGGGCAGAGTGAGGCTCAGGCCCTGGTGGGATTCCTTCTTCCTTGGGGAAGTCTCCATCATGCCTTTGAGGAAAGGGCTCCCTGTCCTGGTCACTTTGGGCATGCTATCTGGAAGTCAACATGGACCCGAAGAGATGACTCAGTGGTTAAAGGCATTTGCCACCAACACGTGATGTCCTGTGCTTTATCCCTGGAATCCACATGACAGAACGAGACAACCAACTCCACAGGTTATCTGACTTCTACATGCATATCGTGGTGCACATACATGTAAACACACAGCCTTACACATTCACCCACTGACACACATACACTCACACACTCAACACTCAGACACACGATAAATATAAGAGTAAAGTCTCAAGTCAGTGGGCAAGACCATCAGTCACATCGCCTGTCTGATTGAAGTCCAGGCCTTTCTCATCACGTGGACCCTGCCTGTCACCGGGGAGGAGTACAGTTGGCCTCTCTGTGTCTGGGCTGGATGCGCAGTCACCAGGTTTCCCTCAAGGATGTTTGATAAAAGCAATCTGTTCTGTTTTGTAGCTAATGACTGTATGTACCCCAACTCACACATTCTCTCTCTCTCCCTCCCCCCCGTTTCACTCACTCACACACACACACACACACACACACACACACACACACACACACACACACACAGAGACACAGTGCTCTCACTGAGATGCATCCTGGCCCCGTAAGTTTTAAACCGATGAAATACACCCTATCTCCGCGCATGCCCAAGTGCCAGTGGATGTTGATGGTGTTCCTGAACCACAGGCTATCCCAGGCTCTATGAGAGAAACGCTCAGGGAACTTCTGTTCTTGGCTTGGACTTTCTCATCCTTGAGTCAGAAACTGCATTTCTTATTTGGTCTCCCAGGCAGGCCGTCTTCAGGGTGGAAGATACGCCATCCCCTGATGTAATGCACGCAATCTCTTGCCTCCTTTTCATGAAAAGCATGAAGCTGGGTGCTGTTGAAACTGGTTCTCTTAATCTAGATATGAGTCCAGGAGAGTGACCAAGGTTTCAGATTCATATTTCAAATGATTCAGGCACTTTGGAGGGTTGAGGCATGGGGATCAGAAGTTCAGGGCTAGGCTCAGCTACCTACCAAGTTTGAGGCTAGTGTAGGCTACTTGAGATCCTTATCTCAAGAAAACAAAAATGATCATGGTTTTATTTAGGAAAAAGCAGCACAAAAGTCCTGTTTCTCTGCTATTTCCTTAGATCCAACCTCCCTGATTGAATTCCCACTGCATTCTTGCTCCTAGAAACTATAACAAACCTGCACTGTGTAAATATTGTTATTTATCTTTCTATTTATCCTGATATGATTACTGTTGTGGTTTTCCCAACCTACAGCCTCTATACATACCCTTTCCCACCTACCCCATAAAATCTTCAAACTGATTGTTGCACATTCATTTTTCCTCTTAAAACTGTAACGTGAATGTCCGTTAGTGACTAGATCTATAATAATAGTAATAGCGGTGATGATTATGATGATAAATATTTAGTGCTGGGATTAAACCCAGGACCTTACACTAGGCAGGCGCTTTATCCCTGAGCTATGTCTTCAGACCCCCTGTAATTTTTATAGGTCCATATTGAACAAGACCCCTGTTTCCTCTGCAAATAAACCGCCATCCACTGCCCACAGCTTTGGAAGGACCGTGGACTGCCCCAGCATATCCACAGAGCAGCCGGCTGTGTGCCGCTAGCACTGTGTGTTCCCAGACTTGCTTCTGGGAACTGTGCTTGCATTGTGAGATATAACTTAATCACATAATCCATAAGTCCAGTGCACCAGAAGAAAGGAAATGCTCCGAGTGAAGGCTTTGAAAATAGAAAATGTGGAAAACTTGTTTAAACAGTTTCTGTTGACCTAAGTCTGAGTTCTTACGCGAATTGATCAGGGTTTATATTCAGGCCCATAGGTGTGTTTAAACACTTCGCTGTTAAGAAAACCAAGCCAGGAAACGGATGATAAAATATAGGTGATTTATGGTGAAAGTAATGCAAACAGCCCTCAGTAGGCTTTTTCTTTTTCTTTCTTCTTCTTCTTCTTTTTTTTTTTTTTAACTTAGGGAAGGGGTGGGGGTGGCGGGCTCTACATCACCAGATAAATTATGGTCTAGTGATGTGTTCCAGAGAGTTTGAAGCGTTTGCTGTAGCTGTGGATTTGTGGTTCCCAGCTCCGGCTTTGTCTCTATTAATGCACCACACCTGTGGACCCCAGGCCCTTGGCAGGAAGACCCTCACTACTTAGATCAGTGAGGGTGTTCATTTCTTTGTCTCTGTCTAGAAGAGGCTATTTAGACCAATGGCTTAATTACTTAGACCTGTGGCTGGGAGTTCATTTCTTTGTCTCTGTTTAGTGAGTTATTGTTTCACTGGCTTCTGGGAGTATAGAAACAGTCACTCCTCACACCCCAGGTTCTTGCCTCCCGTGGGTTGTCTGTCGGTGCTGCTTGCGGCTGTGTTCCCTGGGGAACTCTCATGATGGGATGGTGCTCATTCCCGCCTCGCCTCAGTGTCCTCTGCAGAGTGACCAGCCCCCAGTTTTACTTGCTGGTAGGTGAGAGATGCAGTGTGTGATATTTTGTTCACGTCCTCTGAGGTTACTTTGAAAATGGAAGTCTCCATTTTGTCGACCTTCTGAGGGCTGGCACCATAAACTGCATCCATATCCAAAGCAGCGAGCGCTGATGGAGTAACCCAGAGTTCCCAGTCAGTGTGAGGGTGTGTCAGCGTAACGGAGGACATCAGAATTTAATAATCCATCTTCCAGTGGACCGAACGTTTCAAAAGATGCCAATTTTTCCAGTGTAGCCTACTTTTAAAATGCCTTCACTCCACATCCCAGTGAAAGGACAAAAGGATCCTGTAGCCCTCTGGGAAATCAATAAGAGGCCAAGAAAATGATGAGTATGACTCGTGCCGAAAGGAAATATTATTATTTATAAAAGGACACTTGAGGGGCTGGAGAGATGGCTCAGCAGTTAAGAGCACTGACTGCTCTTTCAAAGGTCCTGAGTTCAAATCCTAGCAACCACATGGTGGTTTGCAACCATCTATAATGAGATCTGAAGCCCTCTTCTGCTGTGTCTGAAGACAGCAACTGTGTACTCAAATAAAATAAATAAATCTTTAAAAAAAAAGTACACTTGAAATGCTACAGACTTTACACCCTTATAACAGTGTCCTTAGTCGTGAATGTTAATAAAGAAGGCGGAATCAAGTATCAAGTAAGTTTCCAGGAAAAAGAAAAAGTTTCTGGGTAGTGAGAGGATTTAAAACTTGTACATTTTAGAAACTAAATCGATGCTGGGTTTTGGTCTGTTGCTATGCTTTTGTTTGTTGTTGTTATTGAGACAGGGTCTTGCTGTAGTCCAGGTTATCTCCCAACTCAGGCCCCTCCTCCCTCAGTATCTCCAGTGCTGTAATAACAGACATGTGCCGCTGTGCCTGGCTGGTGTGGAAGTTTAATGCCCTGAGATGCTCACATATTTCAGATGTAGCCCCCAGCTGATGCTGCGGTTGGGAGGCGAGGCCTAGTTTGAGGATGTGAAGTCACTGGGGACATGCCCTTGAAGAGAACATGGGGCCCCTTACTGGCTCTCACTTCCTGTCCGCCAAGAGTGAGCATGACCTTGTCTATTTGCTTCCCAATTCCTGTGTTGTGCTGTCACACAGGGAGGCTGAGTGACCCCACAGCCATCTCTCCTCCTTTGTCACAGGCTTTTGCGATGCTTGTGAAAATAGGGACATCTAGGTTCACAATGCATTCGCAGGAGACGTGTAAGTTGGACTCATCTGTTTGGATAACATTGCGGACAGCACATGTAAACCCTGGCAAAGTAATCCACTTCTAGAAACTTGTTCTAGAAAAACAGAGACTGTGTACAGGGTACTGACCCTGGGTTTGCATGGCACGGCAGACAAGTGGGTGATCCCTGGCATCAGGAGCAGGGAAATATCAAAGTACATTTGCTAAGTGACTGTCCCAGTTTGATCTCCACCAACAAAGCAACTTGGGAGGAAAGAGTTTACTTTAGCTTACAGGTTCAGTCCATCACTGAGGGAAGTGGGGGCTGGAAATCTGGAGGCAAAGAACAAAAGGGGAGACCATGAAGGCTGATCATGGACCTGGCCCTCACCTGCTCGCCAGCTTCTCCTCTGCTCTGCTCTGTTAAACCTCATTTCCACCCCCCCCCCCAACTCCGCCCACAGTGCCACATCAGTCTCTTCCATGACCTCTTCCTTAATTAGCACTTAACTATTCCTGATACTTGAATCAGTGGGGGGCACTGTGAAAGGCACACAGGGGCATATTGAGTGTATGCAAAAATTGACTGCAAGATGGAATCCTGAGGGGGTGTGACTATGTTATTAATAGAATAATGTTACTGACTGTTGTCAATAACCAATAACGAAGACTTTACTTTGCCAAAGGTCTCTAGTCTTGTAATAATCGTACCAATTATTATACCAATATGTAAGTTATATAGTGTAATTTGAGAAGCCAGAAAGAAATAAGTGTGTGTGTGTGTGTGTGTGTGTGTGTGTGTGTGTGTGAGTATTGAATGTATTGGATGTGTTGCATGTGTTGCATGTTTGGTATGTGTTTGTTTTTTGTCTGTTGCGATTTGTGTATTTGGCACATGTGTGTTGAGTGTATGTGATCTTGTTAAAAGGACCACAGAGTTTTCTTTCTTTATTATCCTGTCTATTACTTTCAAACTTTTTATAAAAGCTACATTGCAGCACATGAGCTCACAAGGCAGCATCTGGTTATCTAACAGATGAGAGTACCGAGGCCCCCGGGCTTCATCTATCTGAGGGTTGGGCTGGGATTGACACCCAGGGAGTCTGGAATGTCTGCTACAGGACAGTGATACACAACCAACAATAGACATGGTGGGCTACTCCTTCCTCCCAAAGCACAGCTGTGTGTGAGCAGTCCAGTTCAGACAGCCACTGGGCACGGGCTGGAAGGTCCTGCTGGACCAGAGCTCCGTAGCCACATCTAAGTAAGTCTCCATGCTAGCTTGTCCTTGTGGCAAACAGCAGTCTACGGAAATGATGTCAGAGGCTTTTCTGGTGTGGCTGAACTGAGGTCTCCCTGCCCTCATTTTCCAGCAGGGAGGGAGCCCTCCTTACCCTCTCTTTAGGGCTCGTCCTCCATCCTCCTCGGTGGGGGACTCACATGCAGAGCTGACTCAGATGTCCCATGACTTGAGGACTGGCATTGGTTTCATGTCCCATGCCATGGTGGGGGCTCTGTTCCCGCAGGATGTTCCAAATTACTTGCGCTCAGGTTGGCATGAGACTGACTTGGCAGGGTTGCTTGCCTCGGGATGCATGTAAAAGCCCTGCGTCAGATCCCTAGCACCCCGTAAAATGGGGTATGACACTTGTCTTAGTTGGAGTTTCTACTGCTGTGATGAAATGGCATGACCAAAAGCAACTTAGTAAGAAAAGGGGTTATTCCAATTTATAACTCTCAGCTCAATCCATCATCCAAAGAAGTCCAGGTAGGAACTTAAAGCGCAGACTGGGAGGCAGGAACTGCAGCTGAAACCATGGAGGGGTGCTGCTTACTGACTCGCTCCCCATGGCTTGCTCAGCTTGCTTTCTAATAGAACACAGGACCACCAGGCCAGGGATGGCACCACCCACAATGGGCTGGGCCCTCTCACAGCAATCATCAATCAAGAAAACACCCCATTGGCTTGACCAGAGGCCAATCTTGTGGGGAGTGAGGGGGAGTTTCCCAGCTGAAATTCTGTCTTCCTAAGTGACCCTAGCTTGTGTCAAGTTAACATATAACTAGCCAACACAGTAGTGCACAAACCCAGAATCTAGCAACAGCATCTGAAGTACAAAGACATCTAGGGTTATATAGTGAATTTGTTGGAATCCATGAGATCCGGTCACAAACAAACTAAAGAAGGAAACCAATTAGGCCAGAAAACAAACAAGACCCACAATAAAACAGCAAGAAATTCAAAATACTGGAGTAGCCATTTTCAGCCAGCTGACTTCCTGTTCTCCTCCTGGGTTCATGGCTGAAGGCTCTTGTTTTTTGTTTTTGTTTTGTTTTTTTAAACACACACACACCCCAAAACTCTGTTAATTTGGCCAGACAAAGTGGTGTTCATCTTTAATCCCAGCACTCAGGAGGCAGAGGCAGGTGGATCTCTGTTCCAGACCAGCCTGGACTACAGAGTAAATATAAAGAAGTCTGTATATCTAGTGGGTGTAGCAGCTCTCCATTTAAGCCCAGAGGAGCAAGCAGCTCAGAGCTGGGGGGTGGGGGATGGGAGGATAGGGGTTGGGGCGCAGGGGTGCTAATTTGTTACTTGCTGTTGTGTGTTTTCTCAGTGGGAAGCTGGAAGTGTCTCCCAGGGAGCCTCACTTTCACCTAAGATCTTTAGAATCCAGGTGGAAGAACACCTCTAGTCCTGTCCTCCCTTCCCCCACCCCGTTTCTAAAACCACCTCTCCTTACATTGTGCTCTCTCTCCTGTGTGGGAAATTTTACTCTATTGCTCAGGGCTAACCTTCCCCTATTCCCAGACACCCCTTTTGCATGTAGGGAGGCTTCTGTGTATCTACCCTGTTGTCAACAGCAGAAATAACACGCACTTTTGAGAACCGCGGCGGGTCCCAGCTGTATGTCTTGACTTGGGGACACAACTGAAGCCTGGTGCTGTCTTTTCTCCCATTTCTGTGAGCCCTGCCACTCTGTGGGCCGCTGGTCCTTGGGTAAAGGGGGCCTTGTTATGCTGGGAAGAAACACTGCTTGGCAGGGCATTGAAGCCCCTCCCCGATGGATGTCTGCAACCTCCTAATTGCAAACACATGGGCTGGTCTCCCTCGGAGGATGCCTGATGAGGGCCCTGTGCATCCCACCCCTGCTGTCCTGGTTTTCATCAAGGAAACTGGGGTGTCATATACCAGGGTCAGAGGACAGCTGCTTCAGGTGGGGAACAACAGCATTTGCTTGCATTTTGTCCTCCACCATTTCCTGCAGCACTCCTGGGGAGGGCCTTTGAAATCCCTCTCCCTTTCCCTCTTTTCCCTGACAGACAATATGTTTGTGATTACAGACTTCTGAACGTGCTGTCTTGCATAGGGGAGGCCTTTTACACTGCGCATGTGTGTTCTTCCCCACTCCGGAGAGAAAACCATTCCCTGGTGGACTGCCCTGAGCCTTGCCGCCCTCTGGACCTTGAATCTCCAGGAGAGAGGGAGATGCTACCACCTCAAAGCCTCTCTCAGCAGGAGTGTGACAGGATATGTAATAGACTTGCTGTCCAAAACACCTGGGCTTATTTACTCTGTTTTGAAACACTGGCTTTGAACTCGCTATATATTAATAATCAGGGATGGCGCTGGAGAGACCACCATGCAGCATGAGGGCAGGACTTTGGATCTTCAGAACCCACATGTCCTGCTTTGTTTTGGGGATAAATATCATTCCCGCCACCGTAGCTGTGGCTCAGCAATTCAAAACAGTGGCCGATCTTGCAGGTCTCACAGGGAGTCTTAAAAACTTCTGTATTTCCAGGTCCAGGGGATCACACATCTTCTTCTGGCCTCTAATGGCACTAGTTAGAGGCCAGATGGTACACACACACACACACAATACCACAATACCATGGCCAAACAACCTGGGCAGGAAGCGGTTTGATTTATCTTACAGGTTCCACCACAGAGGAGAATCAGAGCAGAAATGTCAATAGAACAGAAATGTCAGAGCTGAAAGTAGGGACCATGGAGGGATGCTGCTTCCCGGCTTGTTCCCATCTCTTGTTCAGCAGCCTTTCCTATGTAGCCCAAACTGGCAAGCTCAGGGATGGTACCACCCACAGTGGTCTAACGTCAGTTAGCAATCAAGAAAATTTCCCAAAAACACAGCCACAGGCCAATCTGATCGAGACAGCTCCTCAGACAAGGTTCTCCATCCCCAACTGTGTCAAGCCAGGTAAGCACGGAGGCCCATTTGTAATCCAGCCTTGGAAGCTGGAGACGGGCGATTCCTGGAGCAACGTGGGACCACTGATGTTGGAGAGCTCTGGGTTTGACTGAGAGAGGCTACTTCAGTGGTTAAGATGGAAGAGAGGTGGTGAGTGATTCTACCATGAGCCGCAGGCCTCCACTTGCATGCGCACACATATGCACCCCCTGCACCCCACAAGCACACCATACACATAACTGAAAAACAAACTAGTCAACGACGATCTTGAATTCCCAACCCTCCTGCCACTGTGTCCCCCTGCTCTCTGTGCTGGGATTACATGTGTCCCTTGGCAATCTGATTCTTCTGCATTTTGATTTATGGGTATTTTAAGGAATCTAACATGTCGAGAAACAATGTCCATACCTCATCTAATGGTGGCTTCTGCTCTGCTTCTGGATAGCAGGGTTTTCTGCCTTTTACTCGTACACTTTATAAAAACATTCTGCAGAACAACTTGAACCTTGGCATCCTGGCATTCTCTCACCTCTAAGAAGGGTGCGGGTGTCTCCTCAGGCCAACTTTATTTCCCTTGGCTACATAACCATTCCTACACAGAGGGAGATGGACAGCTGACCACCGTGGCCCCCAGTGGCTACTTTCCTTCAGTTCTTCACTGAATTTGTTTCGTGGCCTTCTCCCTAGAGGAGGACCTACTCAGCGACCCTCCCTGATCTGAACAACTACTTAGATACTGAGAGAAACCCTCCCTTCCTGTGTTCTTATCCTCCTAACATTATTGATGATGATGATGATGGCGGCGGCGGCAGTGGTGGCGGTGGTGGTGTGTGTATGTAAGTCAGAGGACAACTGGAACTGTCTGCCTCCTCTTTGAGAAGGGTTGAACTGGCCCCATGGGCTAGGCTGGTAGCTGGTAGGTCCCAAGGATCCTTCTGACTCTGCCTTCCCTGGTTCTGGGATTGCATGCAAGGCCACTCACTCTACTAAACCAGCTGTTTCCGTGGTTCTGAGACTCAAGTCCTCAGGCTTGCAAAGCAAGAACTTTGGGGGCATGAACCACCTTCCTAGCCCAGCACTGACAAGCAGAAGGGCTCGGGCAGATCTCTCTAGAGGGCCTGCTCTCCTTGTGTTCCTGGCTGTCCCCTGACATGGCCTTGTACCTGCACCTCTGGTCTTGTTCAGATCAGAATGTGAGAGCCGGTGACCACCCCCTCCCAACACTTGTGTGCAGCGGGACACTTGGAGTTGTCAACCTCACCACCCTGTGACTTTACCTGCCCCTCCTTCCCTCACAGGCACAGATGTGTGCACACAGCCAATTGCTCCCACACACACAGACACAGGTATGCAGACACACATACCTGAGAGACCCAGAAAAAAACACACATAGAGTCACATAGTCATATACATAGCCAAGTCGTGTAGGCTGGATCTGAGAAGCAGGACCTCACTGTGCCATCAAGAGTTGGGAGACGGTGGCTCAGTGCAGGCGCAGGGACAGGACCTGGAGGATTGGCAATCCTGTGATGGAAGGATTTTTTTGTTCTGGTGTGATCAAAGGTCCTGTCCTCCCCCCAACCCTGCTGGTGTCCCTTATACCTTCCTTTTTCCTGGGCCACAGTCCCAGTCCTAACTATGGCTTCCCTAGAGCTAAAACCCGCTGGGATCCAGCCAGGGACAGGGTAGGAGTCAGTGGGCATTATTTGTAATTTTATTGCTTTCCTGAGCCAGGGACCGATCCCAAGGGTTTTTTTTTTTTTTGTTTTGTTTTGTTTTTTTTTTTTTTGTTTTTTGTTTTTGCTTGCATGCAACAGAAGTGCTCCATCATTGGGTTACAGACCCCACTCCCAACTTGGGATGGTGGTTATATTTCAGGATCAGAGACAGTGGTGTTACCTCACTGAAGAACAGAGGAGACAACAGTAGAATGCTCAGGTGCCCTGGCTTTACAGGGCTGCTCAGACCAGCCCTAACCAGGGCTCTGTGTTTCCACGAGACTTCACCAGCGCGAGAGACTTATGTGCAGCCAGGAGGCCACCAGGGCAAGTGCTTAGAGCTCTTAGCAACTTGTTTTGTTGCTGTGACAAAACCCTTGGCTGGTGCAGTTCAAAGAAGGGCGGGATTATTTTGGCTCTAACTATGGTCCGCTATGGTGAGGAAGGGATAGTAGTAGTTGTTAGCATTCTCCCTAGGCTCCGCCCCATGGTTACCTGGCAACAGCCAGGTGTGCCGGGCTTACTATAAAAGAGGCTGTCTGTCCCCCCCCCCCCCCTTCTCGTATTCTCTTTACTCTCTTATTCTATCTGCCCTTTCTCTTCCTGTCCCGTTCTCCCCCCCCCCATGTTCCTGGCCAGCCTCTTCTCCCCCACTTCTAACTTCCCCCTCTCTCTGTCTCTCCTCCCTCTCCAACTTCCTTTCTCATGCCCTAAATAAACTCTAATCTATACTAATCCATCTATGGCTGGTAGCTCAGGGGCCAGCAGAGGAAACCCCTTCCACCTCACCTCCACCAAGCACAGCCTTGGCTCTTTCCCGGTTTTATAAAAACACAACAGTAGGATTCGGAAGAGGCGGCTGGTCACATGGTATTTTCACTCAGGAATGTGGCGGGGGTGGGGTGGGGTGGGAGTGGCGGTTCTCAGCTCACTTCCTTTTACTTAGTCTAAGACCACAACCTAAGGAATTGTGCTGCCCACAGTGGACAGAACTTCCCACTTTAGTAACCTATCTAGATATTCATCATAGGCGTATCCAGAGGCTTCTATCCCAGGCGGTTCTCCATCCCATCAAGTTGAGGAAAATTGTACCAGAGAGATCTTTCCTCTTGCATTTGTATTTCTAACCCTTTGGTCAGCAGCTGGACCGGCCAAACAAGCTGTCCCCTCACAGATGCACCATTAAACTACTGTGCCGGCTGTTTCGAGGCAGCACTCCTACAGAGAACCTACTACAGAGAGCCATAGGGCTTCTCTCACCCTTCCCCTTCCAGAAGATTCTGTCAGGAATGATTCCATCCTTGTAATCCCTGGCATTGGACCTTAAGGGTTTCAGCCAGTACCTTGGGTCCAGGGGGAGGCTGGGGGTTGGTGAGGAAGGCTTGGCTGTGTACAGGCAGGTCGTAAGTGGTGGGTGGAGGCTGGGATCGTAGCTTTGGGAGGTGTGTGTGGCGTGCGACAAGGTTGTGCAGTTGCAAGCAAAGCTCTCTTTGAGTGGAAGGAAGAACTTTAGCCAGGCGTATCAGATAATGGCAATCTGTCATCTTGCAAGTGGCTAATGTGCAGTTCTGTGACACAGATTTGAGTAATTAGAGGATTTGATCTCCAGCCATGTGAAACCTATACGAACATTGCTCTCTGTTCTTGGAGAGGAGTCAAAGGCTGAGGCTGTTGGAGCGAGTGAGCGAGCGAGTCGTGATTTCTGAACGTGGCCACAAGCGGGATTGATTTAACTTGGCAGTAACTACAAAAACAAACATGGGCTGAGAACAGCAAAAGCTCTTGTGATCCTGCCCTGGCCTTGGAGAAAAGGAAATGCTTTGTCAATTGCACCCTGGGGCGGGAGGGCTGCGAGGCTCCCCACCCCCACCTGAGGATTTTAGTCTGGAACAGCAATAAACAAAACCTGGAGAGACTCAAATAGCCCATGGCCCCTTCCTTTCCTCCTGCACTGGTTAAGGGCTAGCTTTGCTTCTACCCTTTAAGAAAATCTTAATCAAGATCTTCAAACCCATCCTCGACTCTTTCCATTTTGCCATGGATACCAGATGAGAGCCTCACCTTTATGGGATGGCCTTGGGGACGGCTCTTTCAAGGGCATCCCTGTTGGTGGGTGGTGGACAAGGCGTTTGGTCCCAACTTGTGGTCTTGGCAGGTTGGTTCTGGTGTCCACTGCCTGGACTATTGTGGCCAGCGTGAAGCCTGCTTTCCTGGAGTGGAATGTGCAGAACATCACAGAACATTACCCCTCCAGGGCTTGGCACAGTGAACAGAGACCCTTCCTGGCTCTTTGTGATAATAACAATCTCTTCTAAGACATATGAATCCATCTTCGGGTAAGCTTGTCCTGACTTGCTGGACCTAGCTGTGTTGGTTGACACAGTGCTGGTTGTAGGCCATTTGGGCTGTGGTGGCTCCTCAGAACCTCTCCCTGGACTTCACAGTGGAGGTCTGTTACTGGCGGCTGAGCCTGAGGTAGGGGTACCCAATGGGCTACTTTGTAGTCTTCATCTCCCACGAATATCGACTATATCAAAAAGCCAGGTTAAGTATTTTACTAGTCCCAAGGCCCTGGAGTAGCATGGCAGGCCTGAGGTCTTTTTTAAGGCAGAGTACTGGTATTGCCCACTACCTCATCCAACCAAGGGCCCTGCGGAGGAGGAGGAGGCCCACAGAACCCCAGGCCCAGTGTCTCCCCCCTCCCCCCCCCCGGAATTCTTGGTAACCTAGGTTAGTCTTGAACTCCCTATTGCTAGGAAGAGGACCCTGAACTTCTGGTTTTGCTGCTCCTTCCCTCCCTTAATGCTAGGATGGCAAGTGTGGCCCCCAGGCAGCCTGTGAAGTGAAGGGATGGAAGGATTAAAGGCAGACTTCCACGCCTGCTCTTTATCAACTGAGCCATGCAGTCCCGCTCCGTGTTTCTTTCCTGAAAAGTGTTCATTGTCCCCACAGTAACTTGAAAGCATTGAAGTCAGTTGATACTCTCGCCTTCCAAGGTCTCCCAAGGTCTCACTGCCTTTTTAAGATTTTAAAGAACAGACTCACAATAGTCTGGTTCGCTCACCCAATGGTTGTGATTTTTCTTCCCATCTTAATTTTAAGGAAGCTAGGCTCAAGAGAAATGTTAATTGGCCACAAAGAAAGGTCTTTGTCCCCTCCCACAGGAGACGTGAATGTCTCCTTACCCCAGAGAGGATACAGAGATAGAAACAATGTAACAGTTCTACCCCCAGGGCTTGGCGACCCAGCCAGTTTAACTGGGGTGACTTGTCGGAGCTTGTACAACTAATGAGTGGCTAGACCACTGGAGAAAAACAAATTCTTCCCCCCCCCCACAGTGATTGATAACAGCTTCTATATTCGGGGAGGGGTGCAGCCTCATAAGCACCCCTCTGTAACTGTTAACTGCCTATAAATCCTTGAAGGGCCTGGCCCCATCCTGAAAGTTAATGGGCCTTATCTTGTGCAGGTCTCCTTGGGGTACTCCCAGCTGCTGACAGAAAGCATTGGCTGTGTCAGGAGTGTCACACCTCTGCCCTCGCTCTCCACACCCACACTTCTTTAGCTTGCCCCACACCTCCATGGGTGGGGTTCAGGTTCCTCTTTAGAACACAAAGAGGCCTGGGTAGTCCAGGAGGTCAGCACTGCTATCTGTCTGAGTTCTGTTGGTGACCTTGTGTTATTCGATTTCCCACCAGAAGTGTCATGGCAGGTGGGAGGTGGGGTGGACTAATTTGTTAGGAACCTGCTCTCAAGTAGCAAACTCAGTTCCTGAAGAAATGCATTGGTGTTCTCTCTCACAAGCTCTCTCTGTCTCTGTCTCTGTCTCTCTGTCTCTTTCTGTGTGTGTGTGTGTGTGTGAGGGTCTCACAGTGTAGTCCTGGCTGCCATGGAACTCATTGTATAGATCAGGCTGACCTCAAACTCACCTTTAAAATTGTTATATATTATTATATTATTATGCTTGTGTGTGTGTGTGTGTTGGAAGGGGAATTCATATGAGGCACAGCATATGTGGAGAGATCAGAGGACAACACCGTAGTGAGTGTCAGTTCTCGGCTTCCATCTTTACACAGGTTCCAGAGTCACCAGGCTTGTGCTGAGCACTTTACTGGTGAGCCATCTCCCCAGCCCCCTTTCACCTTGTAGAGAGGCCTGCAAGCACTCACTGCTGCCACACTGGTGATGGAGCCTCAGTGTCAGATCAGAGAGGATAAGCCACATGTAAACCTCAGGAGCCCACCACGCCATCTCCTTAGAGATAATGGGATCAGCTCAGTTAGGGCCACCGGCAGCAAAACAACAGATAGCAATTGCACATACCAATGAGACAGGACTGGGAAGAGACTGGTGGAGTGTGGGTAGGTGGCGTACCTCAAGTGGGCGACCCTGCCCAAGACTTACTTAAAACGGTAGCTTTCGTAGGGAGATAGATCTTGACGTAAAGGTCTGCTAAAGCCGTAAAGTACACACGTTCCCCAGGAAGGTTGGGTGGCTGCCTGGTGGAAAACATGGCTTCCTTGGGAGTGGAGGTTAACTCTTGGCAGCTCTGGGAAGGATCTGTAGCTTTGGTTGGAGTGGCAAGGAGGCAATTTGGAGGGTTTTTAAGCAGGGGAGTGATATAGTCCAGCTTACCACTTGAAAGGATGTCTTTATCAGGGATCTGGAGTGGGTCAGGGGTAGCTGAGGTGAGGAGAGCAGCGTCTACTGTTAGGCTGCAGACAGAGACTGACTTTAAGTCTCTTCTAGGAAGAGAACTGAGGTCTTAAGAAATCAGGAAGGGGAGTAAGATGGCCCTGGCTGTTTGTCCTAAGATGGGTTACATGGATTGAGTCTGTTGAAATGGGAAATTCTTAGACCAGGAAAAGTGGCCATATATAAAGAAAACCAGGGGCTAGACAGTGGTGGCACACGCCTTTAATCCCAGCACTTGGGAGGCAGAGGCAGATGGATTTCTGAGTTTGAGGCCAGCCTGGTCTACAGAGTGAATTCCAGGGCAGCCAGGCTACACAGAGAAACCCTGTCTGGGACTGTGAAGGGGGGGACAACAAAAAACAAACAAACAAAAAACAGGGCTTGTGTAGATGGATCCCCAGGTGGCACTGCCCAGACCAGTGCCCCCGTATGAGTACCCTCTTTACATACGCATGCTCTCTGTGTGGGTGCTGGCTGTTTCTGCATAGTTCTTGAGTTTGGGAAGCATTTGTTGCCAGTCCATTTGATGCTCTGAACTACAATAGAGATGGGCCCGGGGACTGCTCTGCAGTGCACAGTCCTGGGTTTCTTCAGATCCCACTACTGGTTTTGGTTTGTTTGTTTTTTGTTTTTTTGGTTTATTTTTTGCTTGTGGGGAATCTCTCTGGAAGACTGCCTGCCTCTGGAAAGCTGATGGATGAGGTGCTGTCCATTCTTCAGCAAGGATGCCCCTTGCTAGCCAGCAGAAGATGTCTGAGGCAGGGACAGTATTTCCAGTGTTTATCTGAGGATTAGTGAAAATCCTGTGATTCACCGTAGGCCTGTCAGGAGCGAGAGCCTAGTTAATGCCTCTGTCGAGTTCACTCATTTTGCTGCAAATATTTGGTGTTCTGCTTAGTGTCACTTTTGAACCATGTGTTCTGTTTGTTTTCTATTAACATGGAGTGTGTTAGGTTTTGTTGCAGAAGTCTCAAACAAAATTTGTTTCCATTGATTCTCTGCCCCCAAAGCGTCTTCCATCCCCCACCCCCATTGTGTCCTTCTGTCCCTGGAAGCCTCCTCTCAGCTTTCCCAGCATGTGTGTGTCCTGTTGTCCTCCTTTCCCCAGCATCTTCCCCCCCCCCCCCCCGTGATGTCTCCTATCCCAGTCTTTTCATTGGAGGAAAGTCACCATTGCCTCAAAATGTAGGGCAAACATTTCAGACATGTATCACAGAAATAGTAGTTGACCTTATTAGAGCTCATTCTCCAAATCTCTCTCTCTCCACATGGGTTTCAAGACAGGGTTTCTCAGCTTGTCCTGGAACTCAATCTATAGACCAGGTCGTCCTTAAACTCAGAGATCTGCCTGCCTCTGCCTCTGGGGATTAAACTGGTGAGCCATCACCACACCAACTATTCTCACAAATACCCTATAAGCAAATACCCTATAAGCAGACCACAGTTCTCCAGAACTAAGCTGCTTGCATCTGCTGAACCTGCCCTTGTTACAGTTACCATTTTTCTATGCCTGGTTGTCTGAGGAGACCTGTGAAGCTGGTTCTGAGCTATTGCTGGTGATTTGGCTGGGTGCTGAGCAAGGTTGTTACCAAAAGCAACAAAGGAGCAAAACCAGTGAGACAAACTGAGCCGGAGCCTGGGCTACATCCTTTATTTCCCATTTTCTATTAGATAGATAGCTTCTTGTTTCGCAGCCATGTTCTCAGTGTGAACTGTTCCCTCAGCGTCCAAAGGGATTTACTTCTTGCTTGTTAATCCCCTCCCCCCACTCCCCTTCTCCCCTATGGATACCAAAGAACTCTAGGTACAGCCCAAATCCCTTGTATAAAATGCCATAGTGGCAGGGTGTGGCGGTATACACCTTTAATCCCAGCACTCAGGAGGTAGAGTTCGAAGCCAGTGCAGTCTACACAGTGAGTTCCAGGGCAGCCCTGGCTACCCAGAGAGACCCTGTCTCAAAATAGCACAAATGCCAGTGGTTACACCCCATCTGCACACATGTTCCTGTAGTCCATACATTAGCTCATATTTGATTATTCATGCCAAAAGTCAAAATTGCAACAGGCACATTGTGTGTGTGTGTGTGTGGGGTAACAGGCACATCGTGTTTGTGTGTGTGTGTGTGTGGGTAACAGGCACATTGTGTGTGTGTGTGTGTGTGTGTGTGTGTGTGTGTGTGTAGTATTTTCAGTGAGGATTGAACCAGGTCCTCTTGTGCTCGACAACACGTACTCTCTACCACAAAGCCAACCCCTCCGCCTCACGTTGCAGGTCTTAAGTAGGCTGCATTTCCATGTTAGAATCTAACAGCAATCTAGAACAAAATTCTGTCCACATGTCCCACCCACTAGATGGGCAGTCCTATTAGGAAATGGCATGCAGAAGACGTAGGGAATCAAGTAGGGAGGACAGTGGAAGTAGTCATGTTTCTTGTCTGATTTGGTTGAGTATGAACTATTTGAATTCCTGTCTTGTTTGTGTAAGCAAGTCTTTATTCTCTGCCTTGTCAATAAATGCTGCTCACCCAATGGCGGAGCGGAATAGAGAATAAGGTGGGACATCAGGTAGTGAGGGAGGAGAGAAGGGGAGCAGACCCACAGGGAGGATGGAGAATTTGGATTGATGAAGAAGGGGTCTGAAGAGCCAACTTAATAATAATAATTCAAGTATCATGGGATGGGGCTGGGAGGTCGCCAGATGAACATAGAAGTTTAAGATACATCATCTAACTGCTCAGCTGTTGAAGGGCAGTCTTAAATAAATATCAGTTTATTTGTGAAGTTATTGGGGAATTAGCATAAGGTAAATAAATACAGCCACCTGATCAATTCACTATTTACATTTATATTAAGAATAACTCGTTTTCAGGTCTGTTTACGACTCTACAATGACCTTTTGTTGTGTCCTTGTATCGTGGTCTCCAACTGAGTCTTTTCTTGGCTCCTTTCACCTTGTGGGTTCTGACTGCCGTTCCAGTGGCAGACCTTCCCCAGCCCAGAGCCAGCATCCGAGAACACCCAGGGTACCAGCTACACAGTCCATATATGGAATGAGCCCTCTGTGACTGAGAACATTCAAGTCATTCAGACAAGCAGGAGTTCTGTAGAGTGAAAATTTAGATCTGTCAAAGCACCACAGCTGTAGTTTGTAGGGGTGTGGGGGATATAAACTGTGGGAAGCCAGTGTTTGCTAGAGTTTGTTCTGTTTCCTTCCCTGTGAATTCATCTTAAAGGGGCACGCGCTCAAGTACAGGTAGCCGTGGAAGCCAGAAGAAGGTAGCAGATGCCCTGTAGCTGGCGTTACAGATGACTGTGAGCAACCCACAGGGTCCTGGGAACCACTCTTAGGTGTTTTAGAAGAGCAGCAGGCGCTCTTAACTGCTGAGCCGTCTCTCCAGCCCTTACTTTTGTGTTGTGTTTGCCAGGAGTAAATGTATCAATGGCTCGTATCCATGAGTACCTGGGCAAAACTGACTTAGGCAATAGTGATTGTACTGAGGCCTGCATTTGGTGATGTCATGATTGGGGGGAAAAGCCACACAGATCTGTAAGGAAGGAGAATTCTGTAGGAAAAAGGCAGCTGATGCCAGAACTTCAGGCTCTTGGCAGACAGCAAATCTGTGTCTCTCTGCTTTTAGAGCTGGAGAAGCAGAGCCCTGGCCATCAGCAGGGCCTCCCCCTTTCCAAGGAGAGGGGGACTCTGGAAGGGAGCTGTAGGCAGAACAAGTTCCTGAGCTTCTCCTGACTGTGGTCACAGTTCACACACCCATCTCCAATCTCAGTGTCGATTATGAGTCCCTACTGTGAAAGACAGGACACACGTGTATGCAAGGATAGGATGGGCACACGCACACACACACACACACACACACACACACAACATATACACTTGACCACCAAGAGGTGCTGACCTTGCCTTTTGTTTGAAAATAATGTCCAATGTCGATTTTCATACTCACTGAACTCTGTGGATTGGTTGGCATCTGGGGCCTCCCTGAGGTCTCCCCCCAGTTCTCCTCCCCAGGTTCCTGGCTCAGGAGCTTGGGGCATTGCTTTGAGGTTACCTGTGTGCCAAATGTGAGGTTTGGGTGCTGCTAGCCAGGAATTTACTCAGCCTGCTCATTTTCCTTTACATTTTACTTCCGGAAGACTGGATCTGGGCATTTGACGAGAATACAGGCAAACCGAGCTGGAGACATTGTGTAGGAAGTAGCAGAAATGAAGAAGTCAGCGATCTGAACTGCACACCAAAGCAGAGGAAGAGGGAGGTCTAGCACTTGAACTGGCCCACTTTAGGTTTTATTTCGAGGCATGGTGTTGCTTACATTGCCCGGGCTGGCTTTGAATCCCTAGGTTCAGCAAGGCCGCGAACAACAGACTTCAGAAAACAGACTACCACGACACGTCATTAATGCCCCTTTTCCTCAGGGGGACCGTGCGGGAGGAGACTAGAAGAATGACCAGGGAAGGATGAGCCAGTGGGTTGTACCAGAACCAATCCCTTCCCTAGACACCCGTGACCACCGCCCTGAGCTCTCCTGCGTGCCTCAGTGTGGCCCTGCTGCTCCGGAAGCCCTTCTACATGTAGAAGGTAACTTCTAGAGGTTACTGCCTGGCAGGAGTCTGGCAGTGCGCAGCTGGGTCACTGTTGTACTTTCTCAGCAACTCTCAGTAAAGTGGATTTAGTCCAGGGCCAGTCAGCACCACCACCACCACCCCCCCCCCCCCCCTTCAGGACTAGCAGCTTCCTACCACTCCCAAGGCTGTGGTGATAACGGAATTCAGACTGGAGTTCAGCTTCCTGAAGTTCAAGAGGCTGCTGCTACAGGAAGAGGGTTTCTAGCCATGTCATCTAGTTTCACGGTGAAAACCAAGCCTGGCCCAGAGCAATCCTGAAAGAGGATTTAGAAGGCAAACATGAAAAGCCATCAGCACACACCTTTCGAGAAGCGAGTTTGAAGCCCGAAGGGCCTGCAGGATTGACAGGTGTGGTTTTGCCTTCTGCTCAAGCATTTGCTTTCCCGGTATTACCTGCTGTAATACACAGTCATTCGGTTCCACATGCAGAGGCCCAAACACGCTGCCAAACCAGCTCCCCAGCCTTGTGCTTCCGACAGCTGCAAGCAGCAGCCATATATACCAACACATACAGACAGCAAGGGAGCCCGCTTGATGGTTCCTGCTAGCATTGGAAAAGACCTTGTGTGTGACATGGGCAGGACTATGTAAGCCACCCCCAAAGGCTGTAGTCCCCCCAAAAGGCATAGCCAGTGACTTGGAGGGGCTTGAATTCTTTGACTGCTGTTCACATTTTAAGCACTAGAAAAAACCTGGATCTGCACCGATTTGTGTTGTTTCTTCTAGAGTGTCACTTGTCATGTGTGTACTGAATTGTCGCTTGGAAAGCAAGCCGCGTTTACTGTCTGCCTAAACGCTCAAGCTTATTTTCAGTAGGAAGACTTGTGGCATTCTTTGCTTGATGTCACATTTTGTCACAGACAGCTCGATAGCAATAATTACAGTGACAGATACAACTGGAACTATCGGGTTTGGGCGCACAGTCTACCATTTGTGGTAGCTGCAGTTCTCACCACACAAGTGTTTGGTGTCACCTGGTGGATAGTTGAGCGTCAGTCAACTGTGCTCTACTTGGATCTTGAATTTTCCAAGAGGCCAATGTGTTGAGGGCTTAGCCATCAGTCCGTAGTGTGATGGGAAGGAGGGATGCTTGAGAAGATAGGTTATTGGGGGTGTGGAGCTTCGGTCTGTTGAAGTAATTTTATGGGGGGTAGTTTCTGGCCATATAGCTCCCCAAAAAAAGACACAGGAGCCTGGAATTTTATTAAGAAGCTGTAAGCCTAGACTGGGTGGGTCCCGAGCTATCTCACTCTACGTCCCAGCCATAGGCCTCGTGTTACTTGGTGTTGCCCCAGTTTGCTCTGTTCCGTGTGTGTGTGTGTGTGTGTGTGTGTGTGTGTGTGTGTGTGTGTGTCTGTCCTCAGGGCGAGCTTCTCTTGGCCTCTTGCTCGTGGTCCATCCTGCCTCACGGCTACCTTCCTCCTCTCCTTGCTCTCTCCTCCTCATGGTCCCTACCTGAGACCCCCTACTCGATCTCAAGTCCTGCCTTCCTCTCTCTCCTGCCCAGCCACAGGCTCCAGCTTTTATTTTTTTTTTTTTACACCCAATCAGAGATTATTGGGGAGCATTCTTTACAGCACATTGGTCAATACAATGCCCACGCCCAGTGCCAACAGCTTCTAAGTAAAATTTCAACAACATTCCCTCCAAGTCTTTTTTTGTTTCTGGTCTCCATGGAGGTAAGATCCCACCATGATGTGCTATGTTGCTATAGGCCAAAGCCACTGGGACAAATAACCTAAAACCTAGAGACCGTGAGGTCCCCCCCAACCCCCAACCCCTCTTCCTTTTAGATTATCACAAGTATTGTGCCGCAGCAACAGAGAGGTAATAGCTATCCTCCTGCCAGAGCAGACGGCTTCCTTTGTTCATCTTCCAGCTGCCCCACGATGAGGACTGGCTCTTGTCTCCCTGAGCTCTGCTTACGTTGACATTCTGAACCATGATGGTAGCTTCCGGAGGTAGATCTCTGGAAAGTGATAAAGTCAGGAGGCCAAGCCTTTGGCGCTTCCTGAGTAAAGTTAATATTCTTATGAAAGAGTCACCAGAGGGAGAATGCCTAAGGCAGCGAGAGGGTGCTCGTTGCACCTGTCCTGCGTGCACCCACGTGTGCGAGCTGGCTGAGCTGTGGAAAGCCTGCTGCTGGGCACTGCAGCTCGCAGCTGCCCCGGTTCTTATGTATTTGTTTCTGCCAGCCTCGGATGGAGTCCAGCACTGAAGGCACTGCCCCTTGTGACCCCTTGCTGTGCTAAGCCCCTCTGCTAGGTAGACAGTAATGATACGTGTCGGAGCCACAGGGAGCCTTCTTGATGTCAGAGGTTGAAGAATGAGTGTGTCTGGTGATTCTAAGTCAAGTAAGTTAAAACAAAAACTCAGCTGCTTTTACCCAAGAAGAGACCATTCCTGAAAACACGCTAGCTCACTTGGAGCAGTGGCAAAGGGGAGGCGAACATATACACTGAGCTTCTAGAGTGGTACAAGCCATTCACTCATGGGGACGTCTCCATAGCCTGTCTCCCACCTCACACCTGGTCATTTATTACACACAGATTTTGTAGGCTCACAGATCTGCAGTCTGGATCGTGAGCTGATGTTATTTTGTGCAATTAAAAGTTCCCAGGATTGGAATTGGAATGGATGGGTCTTGGGGTGTGCGGCACCATGAGTCTGAGAGTTCTGTCACTGTCTTCCATGGAGTTTGTTATATGCCTGTTGCCTTATGGCAGTGAAGTGTTCCCATCAGCCCTCAGCTGGGACTGACACCGTGTGCCCCTGCCCTTGAGGTGGAGTGCCAGTCAGTTTTAATTGATATATATTTAATTGTGTGTGTGCACGCGCGCATACACATACACATGTACTTGCACATGAAGAGACAAGGGCAGAAGTCAGCCTCAGCAGTCTTTCCTCAGGTGTCATCTACCTTGTCCTTTGAAATGGGTTTCTCACTGACCTATAGCTTAGCAAGTCATCTAGGTTTTTGGCCAGTGAGCCCCAAGGGTTCTGTCTGTCTCAGTGCTTGGGTTGGAAGTAAGGTCCTTCACCCCGGGCTTTCTATGGCTGCTGGCAATCAAACTCATGACACATCATACACGATGACCTGAGTTTATAACCATGAAAGATTCTCCCCAGTCTGTGACCGGCCAGCCAACCAGGTGTTTTAACCTGCCCTGCAAACTCCATATCTGGGTGATTCTTTCTGGAAGCATCCAGTCAGGAGATCTGTTCCAAGGGGACACACAAATCCCCAGAAGCGTGCAGTTTCTTACGGGACTCACCCGTATGGGCAGATTTTTCCTAGACGGAAGAACCTTTCTTTTTCTGCTTCCTAGAGTGGCTGGCTGGACCTCACCGTTCCACTAACTTTAGGCAACCCAGGGAATACTCTAACGCTCCAGTTTTACACAGCCACACAAATTTCCACAAGAAAACAGTGAGTCAGAGCAGTTGGATCCTAACCTTGAACACTGGAGCAAACAGTCCTGGAGACCTCCAACACACAGGACAGCGGTCTGGGGCTAGGCCTGTAGTTATGGGGACGAGGCCAATCATACTCAAAGGGAGGGGTGAAAACGAAGGCAGTAGTCTCCAGGGTGACTAATCATGAAGGAGAAATGACAAGCTGGTAACTTGTTTTGTGGAGACAGATATAGGTTCCCTGATAGGCCATGACCCACCTCCATGCTTAGAATTATTGATAGGCAAAAGTAATCGTTGATGGATTCAGGCTAGGGCAGAAGCTGCAGAGCCAGCCGTCCTCTGAAGAGGCTGCCCTGGCCATGGAGTGAGGCTGGAGGCCCACTGCCGCCTGCCCTCATTACGCCCTTGTGTCTACAGGATTTTACCCTCCAGGATAAAAGTGTTTCAGGCTCCTTCGCCCATTCACTTTACGTGGTGCTAGACTTGGCATCTGCCTTGGTAAATATTTTAAACAGAGCCTTGGCCTGTTATGGGTACCTTGCCGTCTTGGAGCTTGCTGGCACTTATGGAGGTGCACACACATGCGCATAAATAATGAGTCTCTGGAAATGCAGCTGTGAACTTTACTGGGTGGGGTGGGTTGAAGCTGTCGCAGAAGCTGTCGAAGGGCTGTGAGCTTCTGGTCCCTCCGGCTTCTCTCTCTCTTTTCCTTCAGTAGGCCTTGTTTATATCTGTCTGGTCCTGTTTTAGGTTTGCTTGAAAAATAAAACAACTTATTTTTATTTTATATGTGTGTGTGTCTTTTTCCGACATGTATACATGTGCATTACCTGTGTATCCACGGGAGGCTAGAAGCAAGCATGGACTCCCCGAGAACTGGGGGTGCCAGATGGCTGTGAGCTGCTGTGTGGGTATTGAACCCAGATCCTCTTCAAGAGGATGACTTAACCACCAAACCATCTCTCCAGCACCCCCTCCCCCCACCCTCTTTTGAGGCAGGGTCTCAATTGGCCTTGGCTGGCCTGGAACTAGGTATGGAGCCCAGGCTGGTATTGAACTCAGAGAGTCACCTGCCTGTGCCTCCTGAGTGCTCTGCAATGCAATTGTTTTTATTATTGCTGAACTCAGCGACTACCATGTGACTTTTTCCTAGAGGGCTGAACATGTTTACCCTAGATAAACCCTAGATAGGGCTCTCAAGGCTGACTAAGAAACCTATTTACCCAAGTCTAGCTTAGTGGGACAGTGAGTTTATTGGGTCACTGAGAGGAGCGTGGGTGTGTCAGGGGCAGCTGCATCACTGAAAAGCCCACATCCCTAGAACTCACCTCGTAGCTTCCTATAAGGCTGGGATAGGTGGGGCTTGGGATGGGACACTCCTCAACCCCAGCAGTTACTCTTTGCTTGAGTAATAGCTTTGCTAATCTTATTTCAGGAACTTCCTGAGACTTGTAAATTTTGCTTCTCAAGTCTTAAAGTGCCTTACTACTTACTGGGAGGGAAAATTTCAATCTGGTCTAAATATCTACACAACTCTCAAAGGGAAGGCTGCAAGCAAGTCACATCCTTCATCCTGTAGGTCAAGCATTTCTGTAAATAACATTTCTGGCATTCTGAACCTCTCTTGAGCCAGCTGGTGTGTTCCTCCCCCCTCTGACCAAGATAGGCTGGCTGCAGAAATTACATCATAAATACCGGAGATGTTAGGTCCTGATAAACCCACGAAGTTGAAAATGGCATCAACTGCAGCTAACCTATAGAGCACGATGGCTGAGCCGGGCTGAATATTGTGGTGTCACTGGCTGAGCTGTGGCGTCAGCCATTTCCCCTCAGGATCATGGAGCTGATAGGATGCTGTGGCTTGGGTTGTCCCCAGCTTGATAGACTGCTTGTTGCCACGTAGAGAGGTCTCAGTTCAAAATAAGAAGTTCCTACCACAGGCAGTCTGTTTTGACACCACCATTGAGCGGGACAATGTGAACTGAGCCATCTGTAAGTTAACGACCTGCCAGATGCCAGGGATTTAGGTGTGTGCACACGGCTGTTCTCAGGGAAGCCCAGTGACCCAAAGAAGCAAGAACAAAGGCTGACCACAATGGCCCCTGCCAGGAATGCTAGCATTTGGGAAGACAAGACAAGAGGATTGCTGCAGATTCAAGCTCATCTTATCTACACGAGTTCCAGACCAGCCAGAGCTGCATAGTGAGACCCTGCCCCCAAATAAATAAATAAATAGATGATAATAATAAATTTATATATATATATATATATATATATATATATATATATATATATATATATATATATATATATAGTCTAGTTTGGGTTTATTGCTGCAGAGAGACACCATGACCAAGACAACTCTTTCAAGGACAACATTTAATTTGGGCTGGCTTACAGTTTCAGAGGTTCAGTCCTTTATCATCATGGTGGGAAGCATGGCAGTATCCAGGTAGACATGGTTCTGGAGAAGGCAAGAGTTCTAGATCTTGATCCATAGGCAGCAGAAGGGACTCTCTTCCACAGGCAGCCAGGAAGGGGGAAGGGGGACTCTTCTACATTGGGCAGAACTTGAGCCTAGGAGCCCTTAAAGCCCGCCCACACAGTGGCACGCTTCCTCCAACAAGACCACACCTATTTCAACAAGGCCACACCTCTTAATAGTGCTACTTCTCAAGCGCCAACCATATTCAAACTACCACAGTGATGATGATGATGATGATAATAATAATGATGATGATAAAAACAAAAAGCAAAACAGGCCCCACAAAGCAGCACAAGACAAAACATGAGGAGACAGGCCCTCTCTGAATGGTTTAGTGGGTACAAGTATTTGTTCTGTGAGCCCAATGGCTGAGTTCTATCCCTGGAACTGTGGTGGGAGGAGAGAACTCATTCCGAAAGCTGTTTTCTGGCCACATGGGCTCTACCACGCACATGTGCTACCACAGCCCCTCATACACACAGTCAACTAAAACTTTTAAAAGTTTCACAATAGGAGCAAAAATTAAGTACAAACCTGGACTATATCTCAGTGGTAGAGCATTAGCCCCAGCTGTACCATTTCCTCTCCTGTGACAGCAGGGAGGCAGGAGACAAAGATAAGAAGCCTTAATTATCCATTTTGCCTACTGTACCTTTTCCCTTGGCAGCAGTCCGTTCATGTTAGGAGTCGAATCCCACACCCTGGACTGCCCGGCCTCTAGGTGTAGTATGGAAGTGGTCCTCGAGGTTGCAGGTGTAACCCTGCAAGAAAAACCTCACCATGGCATTAGGGCATCAATGGCATCTGGTTTGTCTTGCAGTTGAGTTGAAAGGAAAAATAAATCAGGAAAGGAGACACAGGTGAAGAAAAAGTCATAAGCCTGTGGTGTGGTCTCCTAAGGTCTGTGAAGAGTAGTTGTGAAGGCATGCTTGTGTTGAACTTCCCAGAGACCCTCCCTGGCTCAGAGATGGAGAGGGGCATGGCAGAGGCAAGATTTGCCCATCTGACTGGGCTTTTCTGACATACCAGGTGTCTTAATCAGGGTTTCTATTTCTGCACAAAACATCATGACCAAGAAACAAGTAACATGACCAGAAACCTTTCCACCTTGCTGTTCTTCACCAAAGGAAGTCAGGACTGGAACTCAAGCAGGTCAGGAAGCAGGAGCTGCTGCAGAGGCCATGGAGGGATGTTTCTTACTGGCTTGCTTCGCCTGGCTTGCTCAGCCTGCTTGCTCAGCCTGCTTTCTTATAGAACCCAGGATTACCAGCCCAGGGATGGCACCACCCACAAGGGGTCCTCCCCCCTTGATCACTAACTGAGAAGATGCCTTACAGCTGGATCTCATGGAGGCACTTCCTCCCGGGAGGCTCTTTTCTCTGTGATAACTCCAGCCTGTGTCAAGTTGACACACAGAACCAGCCAGTATGCCAGGACATCTTGGGCCTCCATCTCAGGATGGGTGGCTAAGTTGTCGCTTCTATGCTGAGGTTCCGGTAGGCTAACATAGCAGAGCATCCTTGGTTTGTCCTCTACACTGGGACACCTTTGTATAGAACACATTCTATAGCGTTCTTGGCTCTCTTCCCCTCTGAAGACTCAAAATATTGTAGACATTACCAAATGGTTTGGGGCAGGTAGAGTCCCTAGGAGAACCTGGTGGAGAACCCTCCACCCCCATGGGAATAGAAAACCACTTCTCCATTCCTATGCTCCATCAGGCAGACTCCCAGATACAGCTGGGCTTCGGACAGGCTCAGGACTTCCTCTAGGTTCATGCTGTCAGAACTTAGCTTGAGGGGAGCAGAACTCAGTGCTTGGGAGCTGAAAAGTGGTGCCTAAAACAAGGAAACTGAGCCCCCCCCCATGTCAACCCCCTTGCACATGCTCAGCCAGCTTATAGTTACCTCAGGGCTCTGAATTGTAAAATGAAGCCTGTTCCAGGCACCTTGGGAAGTCGGTCTGGGAGAATACGGAAGGTGTAAGAAGGCTGAAACATGTTCTAAGAATGTAGAGGAGGCTGCTAGAGATGAAGATACAGTTTAGAGAACATTCGTTCATTCCTTCATATGGCTTGTCAACCCAGATTCAGTCAGGATTCTCCTTGGATCTCCTGCTGGGGAGCCCAGGTGCAGATTGATGGGCCTGGAGAGCTTGTTCGCTTTTTGCCTCTGAACACAACAGCATCTCCAAGAGTGTGCTGTCTCTCCTGGGCGGCCCCCTCTGGGTAGACATGGTTTTGAAATAATAACAGACTCCGGGGTTCCATTTGGCTGTAAAAGCAAAGTGCTTAATGTACCAAGCAGGAAGCCCACTGAGGAGGAGGTCACCTGCAGGGCCTGCCTCACCCAGCCGTGATTCCGAGCCATGATTGATTTGTTTAGTGCTTCTGGTTGTGGGAACAAAGATGTATCAAAGAAAATCAGCACAGACCTACCATGATTTATGAGTTTACAAGTCTGTTAGGTAAAACATTTCACTGAAAGTCCCCCGCCCCTTCCATCGGAAGTAAGTTGCGGCTGGCGATCCAGTAGCTGAGCCAGATCTGTTGACGAATTCTTTTCCTTTAAAAGGAGAAGTTGAGAGGCGACACACATTCACTCGGGGAAGAACACACGTACTTGGCAGCTACATGCATTTTTACAATCACCACAAACCAGCAGTGGCTCAGATCGCTGTCATATCGTCAACCTTCACCGCGCAGTACTGTCACTAGAAAATGCAGGAGCTTACGTGCTGTCACTGAACAATCCTCATTCATGTTGCAGAAATCAGGCATGATCTGCTAATGCCAGGAGCAATGCGATGCTGCTGGGAGGATGGACCCAAGGCTGTTCCCAAAGTGTCCCACTGCATGGGTGGGGCAGGGAGTCTAAGGATAGCTGTCTGCCATTTTTGTGCATTTGATATTAAAGCCACATACTTCATGTTTTAGTATTTCCAGAAGCAGAGGTCGCCTCATAAGAAGACAAGGTCCAACGTGAAGTGCCCGGCATCACTTCTTATTTAAACATTCAAGCAGGAAGCTTTTCTTTCCCTTGGCAAGGGGATGCCTGGGCTGGAGAGATGGCTCAGCTGTTAAAGAGCGCTTGCTCCGGCAGAGGATTAAGTTCAGTTCCCAGCATTCACATCCAGTTCTGGGGATTCAACACCTGCTTCTGGCCTCTGCAGGCAACTCCATGCATGGGCGCACACACACATACAAGCAAATACTCATGATACATATTAATAATTAATTAGGATTTTGTTTCCCTTAATAGAAATCATCCTGCTGCCAGCTGGCCTTGTCCTCTGTCCTGCTCCGTTCTTACAGAGCTCTCTGTTGGTAAACGCTGATGCTGTGCACGCCGGGGACAAGCCACAGCTGTGGAATCTCCTCTTATCTCGATTGCTCATGGGCCATCTTTGCCCATGTTCACTACCTTACACACTAATGAGTTTCACGCCAAACAGCAGCTTCTTTAGGTGGAAGGGTCATGGGGTCACGGGGTCAAAGGTTTAAACGAGGTAATTTTTCTAATTCTTCAGAAATAAAGCTTATCAGTTTGAAATCATCTCATTAAATACAGACAAAGATGTGCAGCTGTAAGTTACCCCCAAGTTCTGCTTCGCCTGCTCCCCCAGGTGTCCTGTGGGCACCCCTCCCCCAGGTACTTGGAGATGCTTTGTTTCCTTTCTGTGCGTTGACCAGTTTCCTTCAGTAAGCCATTGTGCGCAGGTCTGATAGGAGAAGTTATCTCATGAGTTTTAGACCACTCATATTATTGCAGCTCATTTTACAGTCTAGCATGTTGAGGCGTATTCTGTGTGGGCTGTAGAAGAATGTGTGTCCGTGCTGAAGGGTGGAATATTCCCTTGGTGTTAACTGTGATCACTTGTGATGTTCAACTGTGTTGATATCTGCTCCTGCCCTCTGTGTACATGGGTATTGTTTTTTATGATTGGTGAATTATCAGTTGTTGATTTGCCCTCTAATTTTGCCAGGGTTTTTCCCCTGTTGTTGTTCCTGTTGGAGGGGCTCTACTGTTATGTCCATGCATGTTTATAGATGTATTGGCTTTCTTACTATAAAATACCTCTCTTTTACTTTAATAACCCTTTGCCTTAACTTTATTTTTGTCTGCTGCTTGGGTGGCCACTCTAGCTTTCTCACGGTGGTGAGTCTTTGATGTAATTTTCCAGCTTATTTGTGTATCGATGCTGAAGCAAATCTCTGCAGCTCTCGTGTGGTTGGGCAATGCTTTTGGGGATCCATTCTGCTAGTCTTTGTGCTTTGATCTGCTTTCTTCAAACCACTTAGGTTTAATTTGATTATCAGTACAATAGATTAGTCTTCTTTTTTGCTAACTGATTACATTTATAATCATATATAATGAATATTTATTATTAGTCAAATGTAATTAGTATATGAAATTTCTGATCCACTATATCTTTATTCAGTCTTCTTTAAATCCTCCATACTTTCTCCTCTTTTTACTCTTTCTTGTTTTCTTCTTCCTTTTCCTTTCCTCCCTTCCTCCCCATCCCATCTTGCTCTTTATAACCCTTTGGATATAATTGGTGCTGCTTATTTGCACACCAGTGTGGGAGCATTCCCAACCCTGAGCAGCCTTTTACATGACTACACTCCCAAGAGAAACACCTCTCCCTCCCTCGACAGCTCAACAATGCAGTTCTTTTTTAATGATGCTCTTTATTTCCTTATTCGGAGGTCTTTGATCTCAGAAGGGTCTCTGATGTTTCTTAGAGAACAGTCTGCTAAAGACAGGTATTTCTGATTTTTCTGTTTGTTTGGAAATGTCCAGCCCAGGGTTGAATTCTGGGTAGATAATCTGGTCCTCTAGTGTATCTAGTACTCTGACTCTGTGGATTCTAAAGGAGACCCAGTTCCGAATGGTGCCACTGTCCCTTGTGTGATGTGATTGTTTTCCTTGGTCTTTCAGTAGCCTGTTTGTGATAGGCTAACTGTGAGCTCATAGTTTGCTTGTCCTGCGCAGTTCCTTACCTGTGGAGATCAGAATGCATAATAAGCCATCAGTCTTGGCTTATTGCTACTTTTGTAAAAAGTTGTTCTTTTCATTTTTGCTGTTGGGCTAGGTTGACATTCACAGCAATGCCCCAGTCCTCAGCTTTCTGGGTAATTAGACCATGGGGGCTGTCTGTCTGTCATGGTTTGAATATGCTTGACCCAGGGAGTGGCACTATTAAAAGGTGTGGCCCTGTTGGAGTGGGTGTGTCACGTGGGTGTGGACTTTAAGATCCTCATCCTAACTGCCTGGAAGCCAGTAGTCTCCTAGCAATCTTTAGATGAAGATGCAGAACTCTCAGCTCCTCCTGCACCATGCCTGCCTGGTTGCTGCCATGTTCCTTTCCTGCCTTGATGATAATGGACTGAATCAGAACCTGAAAGCCAACCCCAATGAAATGTTGTCCTTATAAGACTTGCCTTGGTCATGGTGTCTGCTCACATGACCCTGACGATGACACCGGCACACCCGGCCCATCTGGGTTCTCTTGGGCTGTGGTGAGTTTTCTTCTTTCTTCCGGTTTCCTTCTTTCCTCTCACTGGATAATCTTTACCTGACCTGTTCCCTAGTCCTTTCTTCTGTCTGCTCTAATTGTCACTGTCTTAACTGGTAAGTTTTAGATTCTGTCCCTGCAACTCATAGTGTCCTATGGTTAGTTCTGACAGCCTCCATCTGGGAAGAAAGGCTTGCTGTGATTCTATGTGGCTTCTTAGGTATCCTTAAACAGAATGCACTCAATGGCTTTGTTAAAGCCTTTCTTAGCTCAAAGTCTTGGCTTACTCAGTGATATTATCTTCCAATTGGCTTTTTCCTCCCCTTTTCTCCCCTGCCCTCAGTTCCTTCCCCCTCCCTCCCTGCCTGCTTTCCTCCCCCCCCCCCCTCCCTTCCATCCTGACACACTGTGTTTACTTGAGGACACTGCTTTGCCACAGTTTGGTATGGAGTCCCCGTGCCCTTCAAAGTTCCCCACGGCTTCTCCTGCTCTCCGTGTTTGCTTGTTTTCGCTTTTCATGGGCCCCACCTTTTTCAGCACATTTAGTTTTGTGGCGTCTTTGCTTCCCCAGTCTCGAAGCTTCCATAGGGATGGCAATGCATGACCTCAGAGTGGCTTGCCATTCCTATAAACTTTTTCAACTTCTTTTTACTCTTAAGCCTGGATTCCTCAGGGCCACGTCTGAATCCCTGTCACCGTCTGCTTAGCCAGTCGTTGATCAAATGTCTTCACAGGCCTTGAGTCTCAGGGGATCTGTGTGAGACCTACAAATGGCAAGACAGCCTCTGCTCTCAATTCCTGGTGGTGTAGCAAGGGTTGAAGGTCACCCAGTCTGAGTGGGCCACCTTCTTTCCCAGGCCTTTGCACCATACACAGATAGTCTTAGTTGATATCAGTCTCTGCCGTCCCACAAATGTAAGAGCTTTGGTGTTCTTCACGTCCCCCAAACAGATTTTCTTTAAATTCTGGACCAGGCCTCATCTCTCCTGCAGTTAGAGCTATGGCATTGGGCCTCAAGGTTGCGGTTTTGGCCAGTGCCACCCATTCTTCAAGCTGTGCCCTAGTACCTGAGCTGGAATTCACCTATCTAGAGATGGCCCAGGTCATACAATGGCAATGCCATTGGAATGCTGTAGATACACCTTGGGTCTTGTGGCTGTGTGTGAGGCTGTCGGTGGGTAAAAGGGTATTGGAAACTGCCAGTGTCCAGCCACGCATACTTGTTATCCTGCAGAAATGCAGAGGGATATTCTGCTTCAGAGGCTCTGATGAGTTCTGAGGAGTAAGATTGCTGATTTGCGTAGTTTGGGGTATATTTTAGTTATTGAGGAGGGTACGTGAGGTCATCCTGTCCTTGCTCTGTGCTGGAAGTCATTCTGCAGCATGCCACTGCCGGCATGAGGATCTGCCTCTGGGGTGCTGGACATGGTCCTAGTGCAACCAGTGTTCTCCATGGTTGGCGGGATGGGGGTGGGGGTTGGGAAGAGTTTGAAGTGGTAACAGTTCTTGTTACGCATTTGCAGTTAAGTTATATGTAGTAGGAGATGTGGATGCATACTGTAAGGGAGGATGCATATTGTAAGGGAGGACTCTTCGGAGAGATCTCAGTGCCTTGGTAGGCAGGACTGCACGTAAAGAGGTGGGGCACACAGGACATGAGGACGGCGGATCAGAGACAGCACGCAAGTGAATAGTGCCTTCGCCAGATGCCAGGACTAAGTGTTGCCTGTGAACGCTAACTTCAAATTATGGCTAGGACTCGGGTGCTTTTTGTTATTGATAGTGGATTAATCAATCAATCAAACAAACAAACAGCCTTATTGATTGATTGATTGATTGATTGATTGAGCATGTAGGCAAGGATGACAGTGTGCCTGGTTGTTGAGGCCAGAGGACAGCTCATAGCAGTCGGTTCCTCCATGTCCCTCTGAAGGACCAGGACCTAGACAGATCCCTGACCAGCAGGCACACACATGAAGGGGCCAGTGATAAGTAACCGTGGTGTCAAATCTGTGACCTCTCCACCCTTCCTGGCCAGACAGAGGCCTGGTGAGCTCTTTCTTTCAGCAGCAGAGGCTCAAACAGTCCATATGGAGCAGATACATTTGAGGTTGGTCTCGAGCGTGTTTACATAAGATTGCGGGCTGACTATCTGCTCCCTGTCTTCATTCAAGTTGACTGATTCAAAACTAGAGGAAAGGAGACTTGGCCTCTGTCACCAAAACATGCAAAAGTTCCAGCTTCTTAGAAATTTTTTTTGTTTGTTTGTTTGTTTGTTTCCCGATCTGCTTTCCAAATTGTGGGGCATCTCTCTCTGTGTTATCTGTCTCTCCATGTCTCTGTTTCTCCATGTGCGTGTGCCTCTGTGTGTGTGTGTGTGTGTGTGTGTGCGCACGCACGCGCGTGCTTGTGCATGCACTTACACCCATGCCTGATTCTTCATGTTTTGTAAAACTTGTTACCTGTTGCTTCCTGTTGTGTCTAGAAGTTTTCCTGACTTTTAAAAATCCCTTAATTGTTAGGGAAAATAAATGTATCAAGAGACCTATATAGTAGCAACTCCACTGTGTGGTTTCTGGGAATTAAACTCAGGTTGCCAGGCTCAGTGACAGGCACCTTTACTGCGAAGTCATCTTACTGGTACCCATAGTTTTATTAAAAAATATACACTTTATTTATCTATCTAACACATGTATTAAAGGTAGATATGTGCCGGGGAGCAAGTGTGGAGGTCTGGCATGACTTTGGGAGTTCTTGCCTTCCACCTGGTGGAGGCAGGGTCTCTCACGTTATTTCCAGCACAGCCCTTCACTGCACACTCCAGGCAAACTGCCTCGTGAGCACCCTGGGGATTCTGCCTCTGCCTTCCATCTTACAGAGGGAGTGATGGGATTGCAGGTGCAAACCACATCAGATGTGGGTCTCCATGTCAGTCTTCTCACACGCACTGGGGACAGGACTGGGGTCTCAAGCTATCACAGATGATGCTTCATCCGCTAAAGCATTTCTCTGGCTCCAGCTCAGAGACTTATGAAGAATTCCGTGATGGTACCCGCCATCAGTAGGACAAGCCTGTCTGCCAGCCACCTGTTTCCTCAGTGACTAGGGTGAGCTGGATACAGTTCTCAGTTCATATACACTGCTCTCTGAGATGTAGCTTTATCTGAAGCAAGACAGAGGTGAACAGGTGCATGTACTGCGCAAACGTGTACACACAGACACACACACAGACAGACACAGACACACATGCACACAGACAACACGCAGTGCTCCGCACACAATGTTAGTAAAGGTGTGCATGGGTCAAATCATGTTAAATGAAGCAGCCAGAACGTGCTAAGAATAGAAGACTGGAGAAGGAGGAGGAGATTATGGATGCTGGTGTCCTCCTGGATATCTTAGTCAAAAGGGAGAAGGCAGGCTGGGGCGAGCTGAGAGACTGATGAGAGTGAGGCAGCCAGGGCAGAGGTAATTGCTCTTGCACTGTCTGTCTCTCTCACTCTTTCTCTGTCTCTATGCCATCTGTGTGTGTGTGCATGTGCGCACACACACACACACACACACACACACACACACACACACGCATGCATACACACACATACACAAACTCAGGACTCTGGCTTTAACTCTCATATAGTTGAGACGATTCTAGAAAGCACTGAGTCTGCTTTCTTTCGCCCGACGTCACTCATTCATCCAAGGAGCTTGTGTGGAACATGTGCAGAGCAGAGCCCCAGGTTCTGGGCCAGGCAGCGAGCAAACCCACAGAAGCTCTTACTGCTTCCCAGGGGAGATGGGAGCTCAGCAGATACATCGTCATTTCTAGCATGTCAAGGAGGTGCTAGTGCTGTAGCTTGGTTGATAAAGTGCTTACCTAACCACAGTACCACATCTACTGGATGTGGTGGTCCACACCCATAATTCCAGTGCTGAGGAGGTAAAAGGAGGCCACCATCCTTGACTACTGAGTGAATTCAAGGCTACCCTGACAAGTGATCTGTCTTGGAAAAAAGAAAAGAAAGAAGTATCAAGGAGTGGAATGAAACAGGAGGCGGCTGCAGTCGTTGGGATGTTGTGTAGACACGGGGAGGGGAGCGAGGGTCTTTGAATAGGAACAGGGAGGGCCTTGCTCACGGAAGTGCTATGGTGAGTCTTTGTAAGATTTGTTATACATTGTACATTGTATATTTATATATTCAGAGGTTCCTAAATTTCAGTTGTGTGTTGTGGAGTATTAGCATAGCGAACACTATCACCTCTGTACCAAACACCTGACAAAGGAGGACATTTTCTCGTGATTCTACCCAGGCAAGATCTCCCAGGGACACCCTCTCACTGCCTCTTGAGAGACTCCCTCCTGTCCGGGCCTGAGTGGATTGCAGTGCCACTGTGCTGGCGCTATCCCACCTTGGCTTCAGACCTTCACATGCAGCACTTGATGCCTGCTTCCATGGCAACAGATTGGGGCTGGGTTAGAGGGCCGTGTGGAGGCCTTTGTGGAGCCAATTTTGGTAAATCTCGTGGAGAAGAGAGTAGCTGGAACCAGGCAGTATCAGAGTAAAGGGTGGGCTCTGGAAGATTTTGAGAGGTGAAGCAAGGAACACGGGGATGGTGCGTTTGGTACATCTGAGGGAAAAGCAATTCGAGGTAATGCCAGCATCTGTGGCTTCAGCTGGGAGTAGAGTGGAGATCAGGTCTCAAAAGCCAGAGAGCTGTGGGGGAGCAGGCTTGGGGAGGAAGCCTTTGCGGGGAGCTGCTCTGTCTGCAGAATTCACTTTGGGGGTTGATTGTATCTCAGTGTATCCCAAGAATCAAGGCTAGAGAAGGGGTGCTTTTCTGTGTGGAGGACTGGGGGAGAAAGCAGGCAGGGAGACTGAGGCAGTCAGTGTAGGCTGTGAAGATCTTAGGCATACACAGAGAAGCATCGACTGCATGACTGTCCGACCGGGCCATTACCAAACATGGCCATGCCAGCCGTGCCAGCCGGAGCCCCACACAGTGCCCGTGGGGCTGTTCTTCCGAGTGGAATGGCAGTCATATAAATATTATGAGAAAAAGGAATGCCAGGCAGGGAGAGAGGAACGAGGAATTCATTTGGGCACAAAACTGGGCAAGAGGTGATGCCCAGCTACTGCTGGAAGGGACAAGAAAGGACACTTGGGGGTGCTGGCTGGTGGGGGCTGGGCTTTCTGGGGCCTACATCCTTCTGTAAGAAGCTAGCTGGCATAGGAAGGTGGGATGAGGATGTTTCTCTCCCCAGCAGGCTCTGGCAGCCAGTAAGACAATCAGTCAGTCGCAAGGACTGCTCTGCTTCCCAGGACATGGAGGCTTTTCTGTCCGCCCAAGCCCGTCTTTCATCTTAGCCGCTTGAAGCCAATATTAATATTATAAAGACTTCTTTTGAGACAGTCGGGACCTCCCCAACGAGGAATAACAATGATCAGGTGTTGAAAGGCCTGGTGTTCCCCTCCAAGCAGGGATCACACCTGTCTCCCTTCTCCCCAGGCAACTCCAAATAAGGACCATGTGAGATGGCTTACACGCAAGCCAGAATTAGAATCTCAACAACCCTTCTCACAGGGACGGGGCCAGCTCCAGAGACTTCGTCTGACCCTAAGCAGAGGTCTTGGGCTGAGCAGGCACTGGCTGCCTCTCAACCAAGCTCAGACTGTAGCAGTCAGGGCCCCACCTCTGCACGGCTGAGTGCCTAGTTTGCCTGAGCTAACTCAGAGTGTGACTTCTTTCCATATAGGGTGCCCAGGGTCCGAGTTCAGAGAGTTGCCCCCTCCATCCCTTGGCTTGATTTTCTTGATCAGAGCTAAGGAGAGAGCTTGATTGTCCTAGGAAAGCCTTGGGGGGGGGGTCTTGTCTTGGGTCTGCCATTTCTGGATTCAAGAACACAGCTCCAGTAATGTACTGGGGCTAAATAACAATACCCACGGTTAGCATTCTGTCTAAACCCCACCCCACCTGTTACCTGGCAATAGCCAGGCAGGCCTGGCCCACTATAAAAGTGGCTGCTTGCCCCCTGCCCCCCCTCCTCTCTCTCTCCTTCTTGCTGCCCCTCTCTCCCCATTCCCTTCCCTCCCTCTCCATGTGGTCGTGACCAGCCTCTACTTTTCTGCTCTCTCCTTTGCTCTGCCTTTCTCTGCCTCTACTACCCTCTTCACTCCCCTCCCTGTGCCCTGAATAAACTCTATTCTGTTCTATACCGTCCGGGGAAGGGATGCCTTGGCATGGGCCCGCTGAGACACCCCCTTCCCCCACACCTCACCACACCCCCATAGAACATATTCTTACATTTCTTTATCTTTTTTTTTTTTTTTTTTTTTTTTTTTTTTGGTTTTTTGAGACAGGGTTTCTCTGTGTAGTCCTGGCTGTCCTGGAACTCACTCTGTAGACCAGGCTGGCCTCGAACTCAGAAATCCGCCTGCCTCTGCCTCCCAAGTGCTGGGATTACAGGTGTGCGCCACCACGCCCGGCTCTTTATCTTTTTATAAACGTATCACCCACTACAGTTTGAATTGTGTCAACACCAAATATTCGTGTCCATGGATCTTCACCTCTGGGTCTCTGAACTTGGACTTAGATTTGGAAATAGGCTCTCTACATCTGAGCTCAAGCTAAAATGAGCTCACAAGGTGGTCCCTCCCTTATCAAGAGTGTCCTTTAAGATGGAAAATGCGGCCACAGAGATATACTTAGGAAAAGGAGAGGTGATGTCACGAGACAAAAGGTGAAGAAAGACCCCTGTGAACCACAGGGAAGGGAGCAGGCTCAGAGGAAATGGGAGGTGCAAACAGGAGAGTTGGGAGTTCCAGGCTAGCCTTAGTAACTTAGTAACTTCTTGCCTCAGACACAAACAAAAAGCAGGAGAGGCCACAGGACTTGGGTTTCGTTGCAGCTTCTTGGGATGATTAATACAGGAACCTCTCTTAGAAAAATTATTTTATCTAAAGATAAAATGTATTTGTGCTTCTGTGCACGTGAGTGCAGGTTCCTATAGAGACCAGGAGGAAGCATTACATCCCCTGGAGCTGGAGTTACAGGCATTTGTGAGCCACTCTACATGGGTGCCGAGAACCACGCTTGGTTACCCTGCCAGAGCGACACATGCTCGTAACTGGTGCGCCATCTCTACAGACCCTACAGGAACAACTTTTAAAACAAGTCATTGATGCTGAATGGGATGGACTGTGTCTTTAATCTCAGCACTTGGGAGGCACAGGTGGGTGGATCTCGGTGAGTTGGAGGCCACCCTGGTCTACTACTGGTCTATAGACCAAGTTCTAGGCCTGCTGAGGTGAGATAGTGAACTCTGTCTCGATGATGATGATGATGATGATGATGATGATGATATGATGTATATATATGATGACATTGATGATGTTAGAATCTTACGCTTGGAGAGTTTTCAGAATCAGGCTGTGGTTGTCAAAGCATCTTGAGCCTAATAGGCTGGAGACTCTGGGGAGAGAGGTACCATCTGCCTACCAGGCAGGCCACAGATTCCCAGTAAAACTACACCAAGCCTTATGCCTTCAACTGGCTCTTGTAGGGCTCCACCTTACCGTTAAGACTTCATTAAGCAAATGAAGGAATGTTCATTCCATGGGACAAATTTATTACTTGATTTTCAGGCTTTTTTTTTTTTTTTAATCTTTCTCCATCTTTAATTAAAATTTCCCAGAGATTCGAAATGGGAAGTTGATCGCAATGATTCTTTTCAGAAGACTTCTCTGTGAAAACACAGTGAGGAAACACGAGCGGGCAGTAGTCTGCCTGCGTTCCTGTTGGTTGCTTTTTCTGCTGGTTCTGGAGTGAGTGGAAAGCCACAGCACAGAGAGCAGGAGCCTGTGTCCCTGTGACGGGTGGAGTCACCCCTTCCTTGAGGATTTGGTGATCCACGCCTGGCCAGTCCCCTTGCCTCCTACTGCCAGAAACCGTAGTGTCAAGAAGAGAGAAAGTTCATGAAAGGCCCCAATTCAGCAGCTCCTGGGGCCTCTCTCCCCACAGCCAAATCCTCACTGGACCCCTGATAGTAGGCTTTTGTTAGGGGCTCAGGGATGTGAGAGGCAGAAGGTAGAGAAGGTGGCGTTATGAAAGCAAAATTCAAGGGATTTGGGCTAGTGAGCCGACTTGTTGGGAGTTCAGTATGCGTGCTGTAGAAGTGAGTCCAAAGCCAACAACATCAGGCGGACAGGAGACCCTGGTTATTCTGTCTTCAGGACCTGACTTTCAGGTCGTATTTCTACAGCCTTTTAAGGAATATAGAACTAGAGGGTAATATTTACCCAACTTAGAGTTAGGCATAATGAAAATAAAACATTACAAACTGTTAAGACCCTCACCGGTTAGAGACTGACAGCTCCCCGCTGGTGCTGTGTGGGCTCCCAGCCGGCAGTGAAATCTCACGGTGACACACTTAATAAGTGTTCCCGGAAACACGGTCCCCAGCCACCCACCTTCTCAAGACTTTGGACCTTGCTCATTCTACATCTTAACTCTTGCATGCCCAGCACAGTGCATATTCTTGCATGGCTACATTTGTTGTTGAAATAGTATCGTTTTGCCACCAGTCAGGGGTTGGTAGGTGGCTCTCTCTCTTAGGAATTTCCACAGACACACAAGTTAGCTCATCATAAGACCTGTCCTTGCTCTCCAAGAGACTCGCTGCCTTGAGGTCTCTGCACTCCGGTCTCTGCACAAATTCCTTTCTCACATCTTGGAAATTACCTCTTATAAAACCCTTCACTAATTAAACGGAACCAGCTTTGAAGTGGGAGCGATCCTCTGCAGGCAGCCTCTAATTACCTCACAGAGAGCGCGCTGACTCGGATCACCAGGTGAGGAGATTCCTGGATGAAAAGCCCGAACAACAAAATGCACTGAAAAGAAGCACAAATGAAATCTGGACCGGGACCGTGGATCCAAGTCCAAGGGCACGGGTTGGACTTCATTAGTAAATTCCTGCTTTGTTTGTCTATGCTCTTAATGAGAGCTGGGCGCAAGGAGAAGAAGGGCCTGAGACTCTCTCACTGATGCTGTCAATCCAAGTGCCATGGGAGAGGCTGCGTTGAACGAAGGCTTGCTTGGGAGATGGCTGCTCATTTAGTCAGACTTCACACACAGCTGAGTAGCGACCAGCTGCTGCACTCCCCTGTGGGAAACCACAGGCTACTGCATCCTCTGTGGTGACAGGGTGCCCTCTCTCTCCCTTTGGTCATTGCAGAGATAGTAATTTGTCCCGTTCCCAATACAAGGACATTTCACTGCTAATGTGTCCCCAAAATATGCCACAGGCTCCTGCCTAAGACCTGCCACCATTGAGACAGAGGCAGGCAGGCTGGGTCTGGCTAAAACCCGCAACAGTCCCCTGAGTAATTGGTTTCACTGTTTTTTTGTTGGACTGTCCTGTAATCAGTAATGGATAAGCCCAAGCATCTGGACCATGTTCTATTTACTGGGTTCATCCTTAGATCCATAGAGAAAGTAAGATGTCAGGAGCCAGGCTGCTCCAGACAGCTCTCTGGGACCTGTGAGGAGGGGATGATGAGGAAGTTTGTAACAGACTTCAGATAGTACCTTCATATCCCACACCCCCACCCTTCCCAATCCTGAGTTCATTGGCATTACTCAGCAGGGTGCATTTGTCGCACAATATGGATATGTTGTTTGGTTGAGTTGGGGGCTTCTTTTGAGACAGGGTCACATGGTGCAACTTAGTCTGGCCTGCAACTCCCAGTAGCCTTACCTCAGCCTCCAACGTGCTGGCGTGCCAGATGTGAGTCACAGTGCCTGGCTTATTACTGACTCTTTAGAAAAACCGAAAAGGTCTTAAGTTATGTGTACGTGGGTCTGTGTCTGTGTGTGTATATGTGTGTGTCCCTGAGTGTATCTGTACAGGTGAGTACAGGTGCCCTCAGAGGCCAGAAGAGGATGTTGGATCCTCTGTGAGCATGAGAGCGAGTGTGTGTGTGTGTGTGTGTGTGTGTGTGTGTGTGTGTGTGTATGTGCGCGCGCGCGCGCATGCACATATGTACCAAATGTATTTCCAATGCCCGAGAAAGTCATTAAAAGATGCTGGATCCCCTGGAGCTAGAATTGCAGACAGTTGTGAGGCACCATGTGGGAGCTGGAAATCCAGCCCAGGTCCTCTGTAAGATGAACAAGTGCTCTTCTCTGCTGAGCATATGTCCAGTTCCAAAGGATGAAAGTTCTCAGCTGAGGTGTGGAGACTGGGTTGGCTAAGGTGTGGAGACCAGATTAGCTGGGGTGTGGAGACTGAGTTAGCTAAGGTGTGGAGACTGGGTTAGCTGAAGTGTGGAGACTGGGTTAGCTGAGGTGTGGAGACTGGGTTAGCTGAGGCGTGGAGGCCAGGTTAGGTGAAGTGTGGAGATATAGGGGCACCAGCATCCCCTGGCCTGGATTGCTGTACTGAATAAAAAGATGAGTACCTGTGTTCATCCCTTACTGTCTCTACAACCGACGCAGTGTGGCAAGCTGGGCCAGGACTCTGCCCCCCACTCACTCTTCCTCCCTGGTGGGCTGGACTTCCTAATGGAGCCAAAAGTGAACCTTTCCCCTCATGCTGCTCTCATTTGGTATTTTGTCCCAAACAATGAGTGGAATAGTGAATACATCACCCGTCCAGCCATGTCTACCCATGTAACAGCACAGGCCACCAGCCATGTCTACCTAAGTATCAGGGCACGGGCCATGCTCCACAACCTTGCCAGCTGGCTGGGGACAGAGCCCTCGCACAGCACAAACCCATATGACACTCGATGTAAAAACTGAACAGTCTATCTTATACAGATCGCCCTTACCTGAGGCGGATATCTTCCAAGACCCCTCAAGGAATGCCTGAAACAACAGATGGTATCAGGCTCTTTTGTAGAGCGTGTTTGTTCCCATGTGCAGGCCTGTGAAAATGTTCAGTTTATAAACTAGGTACCGGGAGAGGTTAATACTAACAACTGGTAATCAGGTGGGCAGCTGTAGCGATCTCTGTAGTGTAGTAAAATCATGCGTAGGGTCTCTTGCATGTTATCTCATTTCTACCATAGTAGCTCTCCTGGTGCTATGAGATGGTGTAATGTCTACATGGTAAGATACGGCGAGGGAATGGGAAGGCACTGTGACGTAGCATGTTACAGAGGCAGTCAGTATGGTGACTGATTCTTCCATAACCAAGTGACAGTAAGGACACACTAACACGGGGACTCTTTCTGATAGTGCAAGAACTCACCATCACGCCGGTTACAGCTCAGGACTCAAAATGTGTGAAAGGTTCAAGTGGGCACCGTTTGTAATAGTTTTGTAACTAGTTGACTCTAGGCGACCCAGATTTCAGAACTTAACATTGAAAAGAAAGGGAGACTGCTGTGCTCAGGTTGGGCATGTGGGAGCAGTTACTGGCACAAGGACTGTGGCAAACCACCAGCTAAACTGGGTCAGCAAAAGTGAAAACGTGTGCCGTTGTGTTAGTAGTTGAGAGAAAGCTACTGGCTGTGAGCGGAGACTGTCTGTTATGTGGTCGTGAGGTGGAGGGGATGGGGAGGGAGAGTGACAGGTGACATTCATTCTCTGAGTCACAGCTGCTGGGCACCCCCAGCCTCCTGTCTGGTCAGTTTTCCACCTCTTCTGCAACAGGGGAGTGGCTGTGTTTGGACTTGTCCACCACAGAAGCACGTCTGCCCTCAGCCTCACCCACCTTTCACCAGGCTCTTCGTCACCGTGAGGCCATGCCAGCTTGCACTTTCTATCCTGGAGACATCTGGAGTGTCATCCATGAGCACCCTGCCTGGCCATTTGTGTGTGGACATTTCTGACACACCAGTTGAGCTAAAGTGCACTCGCCTTTCTCAGCTGTGCAGGACAGCGGGCCTCTTTTGGATGCCTTTCCCTCTTTCTTTTCCGTTTTACTTCTGGAGGCTTGAAGGGACACCTGGTCTATGACTGTGTCTGTATGTAGTGTCCGGTGTAGGGAATATATAGGGGGGCTTAGCGGTGATGTTTGCCAGGGTCGGGGGAGCTGGGATGAGGGCGTCTGCTAACGGGAACAAGGTTTCTCAGTGGTGGGGATGGGGGTGGGTGATGGATATTCTTGAATTTGATTCTCGAATTTAAATGTGATTATGGTTTCTTTTTAAAAATCTACTAAATGCTACCAATAAAATATGTCACATTTTATTATCTATGACATATCTTAGTCTGAAAGAATCACCTGGTGTGTATTCACTCTAGAATAAAATTAACGCTCTTCAAACCAGCAACAATACCGGCTGACTCAGTCTGGGTTTGGGCGTGGAGGTGGAGTCTGGGTAGTGTGTGTGTGTGTGTGTGTGTGTGTTCATTCAAGGTTTACTTCGTATTACACTTAGCCATTTTTTGAGGCCAAGAAAGGTCCTGTTGGGCCCTGATTACATTTCTCCTATCACCTAGTTCACCTCGGTCCCTCTCCCATCTTGCTTATCAGTTTCAGAAGGCCATAGTGTCTTGATCGAGTCCAGTTATGCTGAAATGGATGCTAATTATGAGGACTCCAAGGTCTGGATATCCTGAAATACTGGCTACTTAGAGCTGCAGAGGAAAAAGAACCCCTGGACTCTCTCACATCCTATTCCCAGGGCTCTCTCTCTCTCTCTCTCTCTCTCTCTCTCTCTCTCTCTCTCTCTCTCTCTCTCTCTCTCTCCATCTTGAGTGGAGGGGAGTGTCTGTCTCAGCATGCCAGTTCGCTCATCTGGTTCTCCAACTATGTGGATGATACATTAATTTACTTAGGTGTCCTCACTGACTTAGCACATGAGGTCAGAAGGATCAAGAGTCAAACCCCAGTGTACGGCAGAAACCACTTCCCGAGATGCCACCCTTGAGTGTCAAGTGTGACTTGGCTCTCATGTGCCAGCCACCACTCTGCTGGTGGCATCCCCTGCAGAACACGCCTCTGCCTCCCCATCCAAAGTTAACCAAGAGGAAGCTGGGATTCCCCACTGGTGGCACCGGGCATGAGGCTGCAGTTTTGGTGGATAATTTATTGGACTGCTTCACACCATTTGTGGATTTCTGGGTAGTTAGCAACTTTTATGCTTCTTTCGTTGTATGCGTGCACAGCACCAGTGTGTTTGATTTCATGCGGTGTCTCTACGCCTAAACAGTAGAGACAGTTTGAGTGACAGTTTGTGGAGTGTGCCAGTTTGTGTACAGAGCCATATTGGGGCAGTCTTGCACTTGGTCAGAGTTTGACTTTGGTCAAGGTTAACTTCTCCCAGTTAGCCAGGATCCTGCTCCACCTAGGGTGGAGTGCACGTAGTAAAGGTTAAGTTCATTGTTCTTCCTGGTATAGGAATTCCTGAATTAAACAGGTGACCCACCCAGCTGCCGGAGCAGTCAAGACGAAGACCTCCAAGAGAAGCTAGACAACTTCCACCGGAACTCAGCCTGGAGTCTGGGGGGAAGGGTTTGCCCGAACTGTTAAAAGGTCCGGCGCCATTAAAGTTTACGGCTTCGATCAGTGAACATTGACTTAGCCGTACTTTCTTTTCGCCGCTCTTCCCTATGACCCCAAAATTCTCTCAACAGGTAACCCAGTTTACATGTAGCTGCTGGCGGCTACATAGTGGCGCCCAACGTGGGGCGACCTGGCACGAGAGAATTTCTTGAGGTAGCCCTATCCAGCGAAGCTTCGTGGAAAAGGTGAAAATTAATGGTGTCCGCACGGTAAGCAACATAGAGGGCAAAACTAGCGCTAGTGAATTCGTGTCTATGGTTGTGAGTGCAGGAATGGATACAGTTTTTCAAGCATACTGCGTGGACCCAGCGCAGGACTGCTTGGGTTGATAAGATAGGGAAATATGGGGAAGGAATTTGGTAGGCATTTGCCCAAAGCTCGTAAGAGCTGATTTCGGCGAAAAGAAAGGGGTTTTTAAAAATAGGCATATGTCCACAGCTTCTAAGAGCTGTTTAAAGAGGAAAATGGATGCAATTGCTTAACAAGCACGCTTAACTTTCTGTGTATCTTTCCGTGTTTGTCCCGGTGCACCGACTGTCTATGTGTATGTTTATGTCCTCTCTGTGTCTTTGTGTGAATGACTGTTTCATGTTAAAAAGGAAAAATTGGTAAAGATTACATCTGCTGGTAACCTCTTGAGCTAGCCACAGTTTGTGTGGAGATTGATTCAAAGCCACGCCGCGACAGCGCAGCTCACTCAAGAGGCAAGCGTGGCTGGGGAAAAAGCCGCTCTTAAAGCCCAGAAACCTCGAGATTTGGGAAGACCTTGGTTTGGCTTGTGAAATTCATGTAGTCGCTTTATACATGTTTCTAATTGGTTTTAATGATATAAGGCTTTACATTTCTTGACTAAAGAGTTATAAATTAATTGGTTATTATGTAAAAGGTATAGTGTTATTAAGAAAAGGTTAGTTTAAAAACTGGTGATTCAGTGTTAGAGCTATCTTAACTAACTACACGTGGCCTAACGCCACTCATGCTTTGTTCTTGTTTATAATTGGATTTAAAGGTATATTTTGCATGTCTTGACTATAGAGTATTGGCTTAAGTCACTGCACATGATTTAAAAGGTATAATGTTATTAACAAAAGTCAGGTTAAGGCTGGTAGTTTAGGGTAGTCGCCATTTTGAACACGTGGCATGATGGTTAAGGCTGGTAGTTTAGGGTAGTCGCCATTTTGAACACGTGGCATGATGGTTAAGGCTGGTAGTTTAGGGTAGTCGCCATTTTGAACACGTGGCATGACGATTAAGGCTGGTAGTTTAGGGTAGTCGCCATTTTGAACACCACATGGCATGACGCAATCCAGGAAATACAGGCCTTTGGGACGCTCCTAAATTGGCATGGTGTTTCATGTGAATCTTGGCCTGGAGATTAGACTTAATGAAGATTAAGATTTAAAATATTGTCTCTTTAATAAGTTACACTGTTATACACTTGAACATAAGAACTGGCATACAAACCTTGTGCTGTAAATATGTGTTTGCCATTAATTTTAAAGAAAATAGATTGTTTAAAATTGAGATTTGCTTCCAAAATTACAATTGTGCTCTAATATTGCAAGAAAACATTGAGTTACAATAAAAATCAAGTGTGTCATTGGCTACAGTTTTCAGTTTGCAGGCTCGTAATTGTTAACATTTTGTAATTAAGATAATTTTAAGAGTGATACTGCTGTCTCCAAAATTAAAAAGGAGATCTCAGTGAAAATGTATTTGATATCAAGCAGGTTCCTTTGACCGTGGAATTACAGGTTTCTTTTGTTTAATCCTCAACTTCCTTGTAGGTTTGGTTCTGGTCTTAGATAAAAGGCTCAGATTAGAAGATATTTACATTTGAGGAATCTCATACAAAGTCCTTGCCAAGGACTCAAGGTGGATCCTAGGGCAGATAAAAAAAAATTTACATTTGAGTTAATGCAAAGCTTAGAGCTGCCTCAGGGGAAGCTAGTGAGGAAGTTTTGAGAAATTGTTTCCGCCTTACAGGCCCCACCTAGGGAGTGTTTGGCTTTAAAAAAAAAAAAAAAAAAAAAAAAAAAAAAAAAGGTTTTTTACTTATCCAGGTGTGGGTTAAAATGCAGTTCAAATCTATGAAAGGTCAAGGAGGCTATAAAAGCATTAACATTTGGCCTGTCTACTCCCTATAAAATTATTGTAAATTTAAAGGGTTGGTTTTTTGCTTTACATTCTGATAATTATAAAAGCATTTGCTTCTAATTTTAAAGAGACAACAAAACAATTTCATTAGAAAGTTTTGCCTCAAGGAATGGCTAACAGCCTTATGTCTTGTGAGAAAAAGTGTTTTGTCTCTGTTTCAATACTAGAAGTTAAGATCTTAAAATTTTCAGTGTATAATCATAGAATGTTTGTTACAGGCCTTTGCTCTAACTATGGACTTTTAAAAAATTTTTTAGGTAAATGGTTTTCAAAGGTTGTTAGGATATATTAATTGGCTTTATCTTATATTTACCTCATTTTAAGCTTGCCACAGAAGGTCTTAAACCTCTGTTTTCAAGGTAGGAAACATTTGTTCCTTGCTTCAAGCAACAATCAAATTTATTATTAATGGTTGGTCTATTACATGGCAAGCATTTTTAGGCAAAATTAATAATTGTTATCCAAAAGATAATTTGTACTATCAGATCACATGTTTATTCCTTTAAGTTTCTCCCTGCTTCAACACAGATACCTGAATTGGGTGCTATAGCAGCTATTTTTAAGATGTTAAAGGTCAAGCTTTTAATAATAGTAGATATACATAGCTCATGGTTTATAATTGCTTAAAATTGGTCCATTTTTAATACTGCTAATTCTTAATTTCTACAGTTTATACAAATGTGATTCAAATTTCTAAGAACAAAGGATATGTTCTCTAAATGACTGTCCTTTAGGTATTTGAAATAATTTTATATTTTGTGCACATCAAATTATAAAGATTTGTTCTTGATGTCCTCAATTTCTACCTCTACCACGTAATGGTGTTAATCCTAGAGGACTTAGTTATTACAGATAAATGATATTCATATTTCTAATTTAAAAGATAAAAAAAATATGTACATGTGACTAATGATTCATTTTTAGGCTGTCTAGTTGCAACTGCTCTAACAGAAAAAGCAACTATATTTTATATAATTACATAGTTATTGCCTATGTTATGGTTTATACTTTGTGTTCCAACTTAAATTAATAAAACAATATCTTCTTGGAAGAAAGAAGAGAGGGGAAATTGTGTCCCTGTGCATATAATTTAAATTATGCTTGCATGTTTTTAAAAAAAAAAAAAATTTTAAAATTTGGATCCCAAGAAACTCCTTGCTAAATGTATATGACATCTTGTAATTAGACATATTGATGTCTAGGTGAAATGAAGGAATTCACTTACTAACATATGCCATGATCCTGATTTAATATTGGGGGAGAAGGCATGTCCTCTGTTTTTTCCACAGAATGCTGCAGAAGATATGCTGACTGTGCTTGCTGAATGCCCAGACCATGGTAACATAAGAGCTATATTGGATATATGTTCTTGACTTACCTCAATTGTTAAATGTCCCAGGTTAGATAAATTGCCTAGCTTCAAGCTTTTAGACTTTGTGGGACAGAAAATAGAGACTGTTAAGCTAGCTTAGGAAAAATTAATCTAAAGAAGAGTTAAAATGACTCTTCTCCTTATTGTGCTCAGCTGACTCAACCATAGACTGGTCTAGAAATAATTCCAATATTGAAGATTCCAATTTTGAAGATGGCTAACAATCTTCAGCCAGCTGTGTTAATTTAACATATAGTCTCCACTTTTCCTGAGAAGTAACAGCTTAATTCTTGATTCACAAGGCTACCTCTCCCACCTCAGAGGCCAAGCTTTGGATCCTTAAAGTTGTTAATTTACAACTGAATTGGATACTTCTGGGACAAGTTAATCCTATTCCACCTTTAACTCTTGACCTTGTCTGTTAAGCAGACTGGCTGTCTCCACCCAGGCTCACCTGGATGGAGAGATTACATGTCTGTTAAAGACACTTGCAGACCCCCCTGGCTTCAAAACTTACACAAGTGGATCTCCAAAGAGGGAGCCACATAGAACTCAGATCTATGTGTGTTTGTTTTTGAACAAACATGGGTACCAGCGAGACGTGCGAGGCAAAGCACTGCATGGGGAGGTGAATTTCTGCTTCTGAGTCCCCAGGAAGTACACCTAATTGCATAGGGGTTAACGTCGAGAGGCTGTCCTTAAAATAATAAGGGAGCCTATTACCCCTCCTCTGAAAAAGACGTTATACAATATTTAAGAGGAATTACGGTCAATGCTTCCCCTCCTGGTTAAGGCCCGCCTTCTTATGAAGGATATTTATCCACTTGTTTTCTACCTCCTCGTGTTCAAATTAATAAAAAAAGGGAGGACATGTACAGAGCCATATTGGGGCAGTCTTGCACTTGGTCAGAGTTTGACTTTGGTCAAGGTTAACTTCTCCCAGTTAGCCAGGATCCTGCTCCACCTAGGGTGGAGTGCACGTAGTAAAGGTTAAGTTCATTGTTCTTCCTGGTATAGGAATTCCTGAATTAAACAGGTGACCCACCCAGCTGCCGGAGCAGTCAAGACGAAGACCTCCAAGAGAAGCTAGACAACTTCCACCGGAACTCAGCCTGGAGTCTGGGGGGAAGGGTTTGCCCGAACTGTTAAAAGGTCCGGCGCCATTAAAGTTTACGGCTTCGATCAGTGAACATTGACTTAGCCGTACTTTCTTTTCGCCGCTCTTCCCTATGACCCCAAAATTCTCTCAACAGGTAACCCAGTTTACATGTAGCTGCTGGCGGCTACAAGTTTGAAGTACCATTCTCAGGCAGACATTTGTTGAGAGCCTTGCAGTTTCTGCTTTTGCCTTTTTAAAAAGATTGTGTCTGTGCTAATGCATACATGTTTGTGGGTGCCTTATGTGGAAGCCAGTGATCAAACCTTGACCATCCACCTTCATGTTTATGACAGGGTCTCTTACTAGCCTAGAACTTCCCAAATAGACAAAGGTGGGTGGTCAGCGAGCCCCAGGGATCTGCTGTCCCCATCGCTCCAGCACTGGGATTATAAGTGCACTGCTTGTTTAGTAGGCAAAGTAGTCACAGGACATTGGCTTCTGAGGATGGATTTTTTTCAAAAGTGTGCTGTCTTCGTTAGAGTTTTACTGCTGTGAACAGACACCATGACCAAGGCAACGCTTATCAGAACAACATTTAATTGAGACTGGCTTACAGGTTCAGAGGTTCAGTCCATTATCATCAAGGCAGGAACATGGCAGTATCCAGGCAGGCATGGTGCAGGCAGAGATGAGAATTCTATATCTTTATCTGAAGGCTGCTAACAGAATACTGGCTTCCAGGCAGCTAGGATGAGGGTCTTAAGGCCCACACCCACTCCTACAAGGCCACACCCTCTAATAGTACCATCCCCTGGGCAAAGCATCTACAAACCGTCACTTGTGGATTCTGGGTTTGAGTTCTGCTGAGTTAATGAAATGCTTAAGGATCCATCTCTCCTGCTGCCCCCACCTTGGCTTTACTGACAACACTAATTGTCTCAGTCAGGGTTTTTATTCCTGCACAAACATCATGACCAAGAAGCAAGTTGGGGATGAAAGGGTTTTTTTATTCAGCTTACACTTCCACATTGCTGTTCATCATCAAAGGAAGTATGGCAGGAACTCAAGCAGGTCAGGAAGCAGGAGCTGATGCAGAGGCCATGGAGGGATGTTCCTTACTGACTTGCTTCCCCTGGCTTGCTCAGCCTGCTCTCTTATAGAACCCAAGACCACCAGCCCAGAGATGGTACCACCCACAGGGGGCCCTCCCCACTTGATCACTAATTGAGAAAATGCCCCACAGCTGGATCTCATGGAGGCATTTCCCCAACTGAAGCTCCTTTCTCTGTGATAACTCCAGCCTGTGTCAAGTGGACACACAAAACCAGCCAGTACATTAGGGGACCTTCTTCCCTAACTCAGCACCTGCTGGGCTCTAGCTGTTCTGAGATCAGAGTGCCTGCTGTTGGTCTGGGGGGCTCCATCTGATGGCCCCAAGGACATGTAGGGCTTAGGGGAGGTTTAAAGAATAAACACATTAGTTTCCAACAGTGGATTTTTTAAAATATTTTAAAATATGTTGTAAATATTTTATGACAAGTAGTATGGGTGCGTTTGACCAGGAATGATGGGAAAACAGAGTTAAAAATGAGAGCAGTCAGACTCAAGCTTGCCACGCAGGTGGGAAGGAGACAGAGGCCAAGGGCACCACAATCTGACATGGATTTTGGAAGCCCTGTGGTGTGGAGGCCACCGTGCAAACAGAGATACTAGAACCAGCTTAGGGACCCGTGCCTTGGAGAGTAAGTGAGCCGGTGTTTACTTACTCAGACTCGCTGAGGAACCTGGCCCCTGGCTCTGCCTCAACCTCACAGCTGGACCTTTAGTCCACCAGGCAAGACTTCCTCTGAGGAAGTCTCTGAAGTGAGGCTGTTTGGGTAATTCTTGGCTCTGATACTAACCAGTCGCCCGGTACCAAATTATAAACTTTGATATTTTAATACTTATTTCTTTTTTTTTTTTTTTTCTCAGTTTATTTTTTTTTTATTATTCGATATAATTTATTTACATTTCAAATGATTTCCCCTTTTCTAGCCCCCCCACTCCCCGAAAGTCCCGCAAGCCCCCTTCTCTTCCCCTGTCCTCCCACCCACCCCTTCCCACTTCCCCGTTCTGGTTTTGCTGAATACTGTTTCAAATACTTATTTCTTGTTGTTGTTGCTGTGATAAAACACCTTGGCCAAACGCACCTTACGGGAGAATGAGTTTATTTTGGCTTGAGGCTCTACAAGGAGAGTCTATAATGGCAAGGAGGTGGGGGCACAGCGGGCATGGCAACAGCAGCAAGAGCGGGAAGCCAAGCAGTCACGTCTTTAACCACCAACGTGGAGCATATAAAGCAAATGGAACAAGGCTATGAGCTCTCAAAGCCTGTCTGTTCCTGGTGACTTCCTTCCTTCAGTTAGACTGTCCCCTAAAGGTTCCATGACTTTCCTACACAGCACCACCTGCTGGAGACCGAGTGTTCAGACATCAAGCCTATGGGGGCCATTGCTCATTCTAAGCCTCACGGTAGAGGGGGAGGGAGGGAGGATGGGGGGGGGCGTGCATCTTGAATTGTGCTCAGTGTGCATAAAGTGAAAGGAGCCATTTTTACCATTCGGGTGGCAGTGCAGTAGGGTTGGCGATGTTCAGGGTTATGTGGACATTAATTTTCTTCTCTGTCAGCTGAAACTGTGTCTCTACCAAATGCAGACTCCCCATTTCTGTCACACCAGAACCTGCCATCCACCATTCTTCCTTGTCCCTGTGACTCTGGGACCTCAGATGAGTACAGTCACACAGGGTTGGCTGTTTTGTGCCTGGCCTGTCCATCTGACAACAGTGTCCTCCAGGATCACTGTATAAATAGCATGTGCCACGGTCCCCCTGTTTAGATGGGTATGTTGGCCGGTCTTTTGATGTTTAAAATCCAGGTCTGAGTGGGAGGTGCAAGTCACCCCCAAACTTCCTCATGCCTTACTCTCAGCCAGCAGGACCCTGTTGAAGCCTGGATCCTGGTGAAGGCTGGAAGAAAATGGGATAGGTCAGGTGGCTGTTGAGAACTGGGAGGCAGGCATGTGAGAGCTTCTTGTGGCTTCATGGTTTGGTAGCGTGTCTGTGCCTCCCCTGACTGAGTGACACTGAACCCCTTACTATCCATATATGGAGATGTGCCCAAATCTGTGCTTGTTTTCCGTGTTCCAATGCAGTGGGTGGCTATTCCAACTGACATACAAAGTCTGTGCTCTCTGGGTAGATGGCTATCCAATCAGAGGTGGTATTCAACTGTCCTTGTAAAGAACACATTTTGGTCATTTACAGTTGGAAGACCATCACATTAGGTCTGGGAGTGTGGGGGATGAGTTACTTAAGAAAGTTCTAATTCCTGGAGAAGCCTGGTGTGGTGACACACACCAGTCCTCCTGCCTGGGAAGTAGAGGCAGGAGGATCAGTTCAAGTTGTCTTTGGGTTTGAGCTTGAGGCCAGCCTGGGCTATATGAAGGAGACAAAGAATCCCTCATTTTGGAAACCTGACTTCTCTTTTCTTCTTCTTTCATTTTCTTTTGTTCCCTCCCCTGTTCCTCTCCTGCCTGGTGACAGAGAGAGAGGGCTTCTTACCCAAGTTCACTGGTCTGTGCTGTTCTTGGGACTTTCTACTCACGTCATGAAATCTGGTTCTATGAAAGCCAATAGCTATTGCCACAGTGTCTTCTTCTAATGAATTTGCTGACGCTGGGCAAGCCTGCTCTCACAGCATCTGCCCCGGTGGAAAGCCAGGTCTCATATGTGTGTGTGTTCTTCCTCCCAGGTGAAGTGGAAGATTCAGAGGCCATTGACACCTTGGGACAACTTGATGGACCGGAAAGCCCACTTCCCACACTGAAAGGTAAGGTAGATGGACAGCTGCTGTTGTAGTTACAGAAAATCACGGGCTGGCCACTTTGCTCTTGTCCCTGGGGGCTGCACCTGCCTGATCAAGCAGATGGGTCCCCTGGTCTGTGGCTGCTCCATTGATGGGCAGGGGAGATCCATGCATTCCTACCCCTAGGAAAGGCTTTGGGAGTTGATGAAGCTCCTTGGAATCCAGCAGAGAAGTTGTGGAATTGCAGCCAGCTGGGGAGGAAAGGGCCTTGTGGTGCTCAGAGGTTCTAAACAAACAAAACCTTAGCTGGCTAGCCTTGCATCCTGGCCATTTGTTAAATAGCTGCTGACGGCCATCCCTCCCCCATATTTATTCCTCTCAAGGAAATAGCCATGTGGTGGTGTCCCAGAGGATGACACTCTTCTGTGCTGCCATCTGAAGGAACATTCTATGACAGAGAGCCCGGGCTTCTTACCCAAGTTCTAATGGTCTGTGCCGTTCTTGGGACTTTTTATCACATCATGAAATCTGATTCTATATAAGCCAATAGTTATTGCCCTAGTGTCTTCTTCCAATGAATTTGATGATGCTGGGCAAGCTGGCTCTGACAGCATCTGCCCCGGGGGAAAACCGTGTCTCTGTAGGCACCTTCCTCACCAGCACGCCTCACAGGCATTATAGGCGTGCCTTATTGACAGAACAAGGGAGACCAAATGGCCTACTTCCTCCTAAGAAGCAATACTGTTCTTTTCTGAAATAACCCCCCTCCTCCAATAATTGCTGTCAGTATACTTGATGGGAGCCATCTACTGGAACATTCTTTATTCTCTTGGATTGTTTTCTAACTGAGCAAGCAAGAAAAGGTTTGATTCAGCCTAGGAGAGGTCTCATGACGGAGATGCTCATTTGTAGGGAGTGTGGAGCTTGGCATGTTTGCTGATACCGCTTTCCATCTGGTTCACATCCAGTAGCCAGGCAGAAGCTGGAACCTGCCAGAGCATTTATTAACACAGCATGCCCTGCAACACCAGGCAAATGCCAGGGGAATGGGCAGGACAGGTGGTGCCACCTGCCCTCCATCTGTCCTCGGCAAGCACAGAGGCCCATGCGGAGGAACGGTTCCAGCATCAGAATAACCAGTCACCATTCACACTTTAGCAGTGAAGCTGCTCCATCTAAGAGGGTGTTGGCACTGTCATGAGCCTTTAAGGACAACCTCTGTATTAGTCAGGGTTCTCTAGAGTCACAGCACTTATGGGTAGTCTCTACATAGTAAAGGAATTTGTTGATGACTTACCTACAGTCTGTAGTCCAACTTCCAACGATGGTCAGCAGCAGCTGTGAGTGGAAGTCCAAGGATCTAGCAGTTGCTCAGTCCCACAAGGCAAGCAGGCAAAGAAGAGAGAATCTTCCTTCTTCCAATGTCCCACAAGCTAGGACCACTCCTTGGTGTGAGGCCCTTTCCACTCAGGGTAGGAATGAAATTGAGCAAAAACCATGCAGATGGATATTCAGAGCCTTTGCCGACTATAGCTGCGAGACCTACTCAGAGAAACAAGGAGACCAGGCATGCTGGACACCAAGCTATGACTTCAGTGTTCTGTGTCCGTCCGTTTTCACTAAGTGCTTCCTGGCGGTGTTTTAAATGCATTTTGCTCTTAGCTTCAGTGAGTGTTGTGGCCACAAGATCACCAGTAGTTTTTGAATGTAAATTTTAGTAGAAATGGCTGCTCACACCTCAAGCACCCTATAAGCCCTGTGCCCCGGAGGCGGGAGTACAAGCCTCTGTCCACTGCGGAACTGTCAGCCACAAGGCAGTGCAGGCACCTTCTGCGTCTCATTCCTGTGTTGATGTGTCTTTAAAGCGTCCTTTCCAGTGTTCTCAGCATCAATGTTAGCGTTCAAACTGAGTGTGCACACAGCCATTTCTGCCCATCACAAGTTTTTTAAGCATGATCACTGTGGATTTAAACTGTTCACGGGCTGGAGTGTTGTGTCCTCCACTGAGCACACTCAGGAATGAAGCCACCTATGATGGTGTGTATATGCTCGGCCCAGGGAGCAGCATGATTAGAAGGTATGGCCCTGTTGGAGTAGGTGTGTCACTGTGGGTGTGGACTATAAGACCCTCATCCTAGCTCCCTGGAAGCCAGTATTCTGTTAGCAGCCTTCAGATGAAGATGCAGAACTCTCAGCTCCTCCTGCACCATGCCTACCTGGATGCTGCCATGTTCCTGCCTTGATGATAATGGGCTGAACCTCTGAACCTGTAAGCCAGCTCCAATGAAATGTTGTCCTTTTAAGAGTTGCCTTGGTCATGGTGTCTCTTCACAGCAGTAAAACCCTAAGACACCACCCATCTACTAACATGAGGGAGCTCCCTGGATAAAATCCCCATGCTTGTGCTCAAGGAAGACACACTTTCTGACAGTGCCCATGCAGTCTCTCCTCGCCTGCTGCAGGCATGAAGTCTTCTCCAGGCTAGATCCTGCCTCTGCTTCTTTTGGCTGCGCTGGCCACCATGAAAACCTTTATTGTTTCTTCGGTAGCTCTGTTTGACTCAAGCTTTAGGAGCCTGGGAAAGCACAGTGGTGGGATCAGCTGCTGGCTTGGGAAGTTGGCGTGTGAAGCACTTGGTTCCATTGCTTTGCCGTCTCCCCACCAACACGGGCTCCTCAGGTAGCCTCTGCCTTCCCAGAATGCCACGGTTTCTCCAAACAGCACTGCCCCATTGGGCACCCAGTGTTCCACCATAAAAAATACTCCTTCTACATTAATATTAAGAAAAGCAGCTGGGCAGTGGTGGCACACGCCTGTAATCCCAGCACTCTGGGAGGCAGAGGCAGGCAGATTTCTGAGTTCAAGGCCAGCTGGTCTACAGAGTGAGTTCCAGGACAGCCAGGGCTACACAGAGAAACCCTGTCTCGAAAAAAACCAAGTCCAAAGAACCAAAAAAAAAAGAAAGAAAGAAAGAAAGAAAGAAAGAGAGAGAGAAAGAAAGAAAGAAAGAAAGAAAGAAAGAAAGAAAGAAAGAAAGAAAGAAAGAAAGAAAAGCCATGGTAACAGTAACCATGGACCTGGGATTCTCTGAGTTATGGACACTGTTTTTCTTCTGTATTCTTAATTGTCTCTTTATTCAAAATAGCATATATGTATGCAATGCAATATGATCATGTACAACCCCTCACCCCAACTTTCTCAGAGCCCCCATCCCAACTTTATGACATTTAAAAGAAAATAACCCCGAGTCCAGTTAGTGTCGCCCAAATGTACATGAGTGTGGGGCGGTCTGCTAGAGCTCGCAAATGCAATCAGTGGCCATATCTTCAAAACAGAGCGATTCTTCCCAAGACACAGTCAGCTGCCAACAACTCCCGAATCAAGGGTGGGACCTGGGGGCCATCTGTCTCATCTGTCCTAGAATTAGTCTTTCTTACTTTAATAATCAGTCTTTCTTACTTTAAAATTACACGTTTTCGTGTGTGTGTGTGTGTGTGTGTGTGTGAGTGTGTACCCATGCACCTGCCCATGTGCACACCATAGTTGTGGAGGTCAGAGAATAAAAATTATCAGGAATCGATTTTCTCCTTCCATTACATGGTGTTCCTGATGGAACTCAGGTGATCAATCTTGGGTGTCCCTATACACCCCCCACCCCATCCCCATGGAGTTATAGCTGCACACACACACACACACACACACACACACACAAAGCATGGATACATCACACACACTTATATATGCAAAACTAAATAAAGGACTTAATGTCCAGAGCTTTTGTGTATGTGGGAGTGTCCTGCGCCCTTCCTATGGAGATGCTAATGGGAAAGTTGCAGTTGGTAGAGTAGTAGGTGAGGGGCTTAGAGAGACAAGAAAGACATAGGTAGGTGAGGTACAGCACAGAACCTGTGCGGATGATGTCATGACCCCTGAGGACACTGTGACTTACAGGTGAGAAGGCTGCTGTAAGGTTTCATTGGCTGGTGCTATCATTGTCGGGACTGAGCCAGCGTGAGGACTCCAGCGACAGCTCCAGGTACATTGGGAGTGGATGCTTACTTAGTCTGAACTCTTTATTCCCAGTTCTATGAGACTTGGGCCCTGCATGCAGAGCTGTGTGCAGTGGTGGTGAGCCTGGGTGCTACCTGCGCTCTGCAGCAGGGTTGTGTTATCAACATGTTGTGTTTATCAGGTCCTTGGGCTGTTTGTGGGAGCACAGGGCCATAGTGGAGGGGTCTTGACCTCTTGTTTCTGGCTTCTAGAAAACGGGCACAGGTCTCTGTCTCCTATCAGCAGAGCTGTTCGCGTCGATGCTGAGGCTAGGCGAGTTTCTGACTCAGTTTCTTCACCCTGTAGTTTTGAGGATGAGAGGTGACTTCTAAATAATAGGCAGAAAAGTCTGTGCTTCATCTAGCCCGTGGTTGCTGGGACTACCATGGGGAAGATGCTCGCGGCTGTCTGTTGTGGCTTTCCTGGTCCTTGTAGGTCATGTGGACCCATATGCAAGTGGATTGAGTCTGCTTCTGGCTGCTTCTGGACATGGTGGAATTTGTGTAAGTCTGTGAATATGACTTCGTTAAATTTTGTGGAAAGCATAGATCTCCAATTCTAATCAGATGAAAAAGACAAAAGGATTCTGACTCGAAGCAGAGGCAGCCCCTGTGTGAGCATGGGAGAACATGGACTTCATTCATGTCCAGCTTGCTGGTAGGGTTGGGGAACCGCACCCCCAGAACCACCCCTGCAGGTTTATGAGACTTTTCAGGCTACAGGTTCTTCTGCGTGTGAGTGTGCTGTGCATAACATTCACCTGTGTCCACACCTATGTGAGCAGATGCTCATGGCGGCTGGAGATCAGCCTCAGCTCCTCTGTGGCTCTCCACCTTGATTTTTGACAAGCAGTGTCCCATGGATCCTTGAGGTTGCCAGCGTGGCTAGCCAGGCTGGCCAGATAGCCCCAGAGGTGGTCTCTTCTCCAGAGCAGGGATCACAGCTGTGTGCTTTGTATGTGGGTTCTGGGAATAGCAATTAGGTCCTTGTGCTTTTTAGAAGGTGCTTTATCTACTTAGCATCTCCCCACTATCACCTCCAAGAACTAGTTTACTCTACAGAATGTGTCCCCTGATTTTTAGTGTCTGACACTGTCCTGGGCTAACGTGACATTCCCCAGAAGGTCAGGCCCAAGAGGTCAGGCCAACAGTTAAGAGCTGCCTGACTTATCTGTGTGGATACGACGACTTGGGCCCTAGTGCTGCTCACCAGCAGGCGATTCTTGACAGGGAACATTGAGGAAAGTTCTTGCCTGGTGGACAGAACTGTCCAGAGAACAATGGAATTTCAGTAGGGTGGAGTGATCATAGCCCCCATCTTTCTGACCTTACCTCAGGAGACATAGACCACAGTAGTTTGTCTTTGCTGGGGCCCACTCCGTGCTGCAATAGGCTGTTCATGTCTGTCTGTCCGTAAGCATGTGCTACTGTCCCTTTAAGAGGAGCTGAGTGTCAAGTGTTTGTAGGTCTGTCTTCCCTCCACATTCCTTCTTCAGATCTTCAGGTCCTACTCTGAGGGACTGAATATGTGGGAAAGCGAATGAAGATCAGAGTCTTGTAGCAGAGCTGCACATGTTGGGACATAGCCTGTCACGGCCGAGATACCGTCTCTCAGAGTTCTTGGAGGTTCAAAATCCAGACGTGAGCCTTCTGAGGCTCAGGGATGGCTCTGCCCCTTGTCTCCCTGAGCTTTGGGAGTTGCAGATGTCCTCTGGCATCCCTTGGCATTTCTTGTCTTGGGGTGACATTGTTCTAGTTTCTGACACTTTTTTCCTATGTGTTTGTCATCTTCACACCTGCTTAGTAGGACCTGGTCATTGCTTCAGAGCCCACTCTTCTGGTTTTAAGTTGAAAGTGTACACAGTGATCCCGGGTCAGAGGAGACCACACCCACCATTACCTGGGGTCAGGGTTTAGTGTAAGATTTGGGTAATGGACTCAGACTATAGTTAAGATGAATGTTTTCCCAGCATACACTGCGTCCTGAGTTTGAGCTCCAGGATTGCATAAATTGCACGGGGGTGGGGGGTGGGGGGATTCCATACCTGTAACCCCAGCATTTGGGAGGTGGAGGCAGGAGGAACAGAAATTCAAGGTCCATTCGTGATTCATGGGAACATCAGCCTGCACTAGCTACACTCTCCTGTGCAAAACACACGCGTGCGCGTGCACACACACACACACACCATACAATAAATGAAAGAATGAATAAATAAAAACACCAGCAAAACACCATTGAGTGGCATAAATCACTCCTAAAGGTACAGTCTTATTTTAGCCTCTGTCTCTCAGGTTTGTGTGTGTGTGTGTGTGTGTGTGTGTGTGTGTGTGTGTAGAGAGAGAGAGTGAGTGCTTGCTTACATGTTTTCACATGCATATGTATGCAGGTACACTTGTGGGGACTATACATGCACATGTATGTATAAGCATATAGCGCCCAGGGGGAAGCTCAGTGTTTGTTCCTCAGACATTGTTTACCTTGGGTTTTTTTTTGTTTGTTTTGTTTTGTTTTCTTTTTTGTTTTGGAGACGGTCTCGATTTCTCCTGGATTTTACTGGTGTGGCTGGGCTGGCTAGGCAGGGAGCCCCAGGAACCAGCCAGTGCTCGGATTACAGGCACACGCTTCCACACCTGGTATTGGGGATTTGGGTGGAGCTCGGCCTCTTGCTTTCAGAGCAAGCATTTCACTGACTGATGAAGCTCTCTCATGTCCCCCACACCCATCCATCGTTTGTGTCCTTATGTTCCCCAGGGTCTCTCATCCCCTCCCCTTTCCTCCATTTTCTGCAGTGTGTCTGTGCACACTGCACAGGGAAGCCTGGACCCAGGCCCTTGCCCTGGCCTCTGGCTGGTTTATTGACCTGTAAATATTTTCCTCTGAAGCTGGCAGCTTTACATCCCTCCTGCGACCCTCAGGGTCTCCTTTTCACTTGCCCCTCCAGGAAATTGTCTGTTTTGTTTCCCACCAATCGAAACCCCATGACCTTGTGACCCCAGGCACAGAAGGCTTTCTTTATTTTCTTCCTACACCAGGTTGCCCTGATCAGGAAGCCAGTGGGGAGGGGGGAGGGGGTTCCAAGTCATTTGACAACATGGGTGACCGTCCCAGCACTTGGTTGGGTTATAAAACTCATTAATCATTGATCTGTGTGTAACTGGGCAGATGGGAGCTGTCTCCCAGGGATGGGAGTCTCCTTTAACCTCTGGGGTCTTTTAATACTTGGACTCAGTCCCTGCATAAAGCTGGCCAGGCAGCCACACAGATGAAGAAGCCCTTTGCACCAGCAGTTATGGTTGTCTCAGTGCAGAAGGAAAACTCATATGGACGAATCCAAGTAGGGAATGTCTGATCCTATCAGTGCACTGTGCCAGCCAGGTCTTCAATGAAATTCTCCGTCAGTGCTGCCTGGCTCCTTATAACCTGATCCATTGTCTAGAGGGGCTTGGGACTGCTCAACTGAATTTCTGCAAACCGAGGGAGAGCTTAGAAAGTGATCCGTGCGAGCCTTATATTTTGCATGTCGGAGAAATGAAGCTGAGACGTTAACTGGCTGGCTGCAGAGTCAACCCCGAGGGGAGGGGTTTGGTACGGGGTCTCCAGGGAACTTGCTCCCTAGCTTTAGCTTTCAGGTTTGGCTTCGGGAGAATTGATGATGGGGGCAATGGTGTGCCAAGCTATCTTGGCAGCTCTCTCGGGTCAGCGACATGCACGTGCTTGGTAAAATATTAGGAAACGATGTAAACGCTTTGGCAAACATACAAGCAAAATGGAGCGATGCCCAGGAGCCAGAGAGAGGGGGGGGGAGGGATTAAAAGCACCAGCCCAGGTCTGCTGGCGCAGAGGCTGTTCTAAGCAGCTCCCTTCCTACATTTGCAGCCCTGGAGACCCATCCAGCCCTCCTGGGTCCTCATGTTCAAGAGTCCCATGAAACGGGATTGAATTCTGGGCACATGTTGATGAGTAGGGTGGCCCTGTGGCCATCCGGCAGACTTGACTTGTCTGTGGATTTCAGAAACAGACACCTGTAGGAGTAGGCGTCCTGGTCAAAGAGCAGCTAGAAATGTCGGAGGCAAAACATTTGGAGTGGAACAGCTCCAGAAAGTAGATGCCATGGTGGAGAGCACACAGGGTTAGAAGACCCAGACTGAGACTAAGCGCCTCAGTGCATCCGATCACTAGGAATTGGAGGGCGCAGGTTTACTTCCGAGGAGAAGTGATGGGCCAGGATAAAAATCAAGTGAGCTTTTAATAAAACAAAGGACAGTCGTGTGTCTTAGTTAGGGATTCACTGCTGTGAACAGACACCATAACAATCAAGGCAACTCTTACAAGGACAACATTTAATTGGGGCTGGCTTAAAGGTTCAGAGGTTCAGTCCATTATCATCAAGGCAGGAACATGGCGTTGTCCAGGCAGGCATGGTGCAGGAGGAGCTGAGAGTTCTACATCTTCATCTGAAGGCTGCTAGCAGAATACTGGCTTCCAGGCAGCTAGGATGAGGGTCCTAAAGCCCATGCACACACTGACACACTCCAACAGGGCCACACCTCCAAATAGTGTCACTCCCTGGACCAAGCATATTTAAACCATGATATTCCAAGCCCTGGCCCCCACAGGCTTGTTCAAACACATGAGTCTATGGGGCCTTATCTACCCATAGCAAAAAGTACCTTTAGTCCAACTTCCAAAGTCTCCATAGTCTATAGTGGTCTCAACAATGTTTAAAGTTCAAAGTTCTAAGTCTCTTCTGAGATCTATCCATTCATTTAACTGTAATCGTTATCCCCAAATTGAGAAACCAGCTGGGCAGACCCAAAACGCTGCATCTCCACGCCTGATGCCAAAGCAGTTTTCAGATCTCCAACTCCTTTTTCATCTTTGTGGACTGCAACAAACTTCTTTTCCTGGACTGGTGCCACTCCCTGTTAGCAGCTTTCCTCAGGAGATATCCCATGGCTCTGGCATCTCAAAAATCTTGGGGTCTCCAAGGCAACTTCAGCCTCACAGCTTCTTGTTTCAATGTCTGGGATCCACACATGATCTTCTGGCCTTCTCCAAAGGGCTGACATTACTTCTCCAGCTCTGCCCTCTGTAGCACGCTTTTACCCAGGTTGATCCACTTCACTGCTGCTGCTGTTCTTGGTGATCTTCCCATGGTACTGGCATCTCCAGTACAATGGGGTCTTCTGCCACAACTAGGCTTCACCAATAGCCTCTCATAGGCTCTCTTCATGGTGCCAACCCTCAACTTCTTTTTGAGATCCCTTCAGTCCTGGGCAGTCAACTACAACTGAGGCTGCAGCTTCACCAATGGCTTTCCCTGGCATCTCACAGTGCCAAACCTCAGCTGCAACTCATGCCTTCAAAACCAGTACCAAGTGGATGACCCTTAAATGCTACTAAGTACAGCTGCAGCATGAGTCACCACCTTGGCTATCTCTGGAACACAGCTTCTTTGTGCTCTCAGAAAACACTTCCCAGAATATCTCACCTCAGTGGTGCTGGTCTCTTCTTAATCACTGCCAATCTCTTAGCTCCAGCTAACCAATTGTCCTATTAGTCCCTTCTATTTCTCACTTTAGCCAGAGCCACATGGCTGAAGCTGCAGAGTTCCAGCTTCCTGCCGGGGCTGGAACATGGCTCCCCTTATTCTACTACCAGGTTTCTGTTTTCCAACTCCCTCACTGCCTAAGCTTGGCTTTCCTAGAACTTGCTCTGTAGATTGACCTTGAACTCAGAGATCGGCATGGCTCTATCTCCTGTAATGCTGGGATTAAAGGTGTATACCACCACGCCTGGATTTAAGCTTTTCTTCATCTAGTACCTGTTTCTTCCCAGGTTAGCCTTGAACTCAGAGATCTGTTTGGCTTTGTCTTCTGGGATAAAACGTATATGCCACCAATGCCTGGATCTACACTTAGCTGGATGGGATCTTACCTACAAATCCCTTGGTCTGTTATCTCCTGGAACATAGGATTCAGCTCCATTTCACTTCCCTGTGCCCCTTTAATACTTGAACTATATATTTTATATTTTTCCTTTCTAAGCTTACCATGCTTGTTCAAAATGTTCTTCATGGGACTTAACCAGAGAAGAAAGTCTGTACTGGGCTTTTTTGAGATTTCCTTTGTCAGTACAATTGATATAAGTCTCTTTATCTTAGACTCAGGTAGACTCTTCAGACAATGGCACAAAGCAGACACAATCTTCACCAAAATACCACTAAAACAGTCTCTAGGCCACATACTGAAATTCTTCACCACCAAACCCTTTTGGGCCAGATCTGCACAGTTCAAATCAATCTTAGGAACAAAGTCTTTCATATTTATACTAGGATACCCCCACTTAAATTATTCCACAGCTTTCCAAACCCAAAGTCTCCAAATCTACATCCTTCCAGACAAAAGCATGGTCAGGCCTATCACAGCAATACCCCAGTCCTTGGTACCAACTTCTGTCTTAGGGCTTTACTGCTGTGAACAGATACCATAACCAAGGCAACTCTTATAAGGACAATATTTAATTGGGGCTGGCTTACAGGTTCAGAGGTCCAGTTCATTATCATCAAAGCAGGAACATGGCAGTATACAGGCAGGTATGGTGCATGAGGAGCTGAGAGTTTTATATATCTTCATTGGAAGGCTGCTAGGAGAATATTGATCTTCTCCTAGGCAGCTAGGTCTTAAAGCCCATACCCACAGTGACACACCTACTCCAGCAAAGTTACACCTCCTGATAGTGCCACTCCCTGGGTCAAGCATATTCAACTCATGACATCACATTAGGTCTGATAAATCTTCTTCCAAGTTTGGATATTGTTACACTGCTTCAGTTTCCTCAAGAGTTTCAAATCCTAATATCAAGCCAGAAAATGCACCCTTAGGGTCTACACCACTGAGGCATTGTGGGCAAGCCTCTTACTCAAAGTTAAGAGCTAATGTTCTGGGGAAGCCAAGGAGCCAAGAGGGACCTGGTTCAGGCTGGGGAATGTCTGAGAAGGTGCCCGAGCAGACTTGAGCTGGTACCCAGTGGAAATCAAGAGTTCTGTGGCCAGGATTTTATGGGAAATCCAAAGCCAGAGAAATTAAGATAATACATAGCACCATCTTATTAAGGAATAAGTTATTCCTATCCTATCCTCAATCTATTTCCAAAGAAACCCACCTTACATTGAAAAATTACAAAGCACACTTACAGAGCTCTGCACAGGATGAGGGGCTGACCAGTACACAGTGAAGCCAGGGCACTTGTTCTTTATAGGAAAGAATGAAAACCACCAGAAGAACAAGTGGTGGGTTCAAAAGGGAACCAAGCAGACCTCCTAGAAGCAACGTCTACGAGTTGAGAAACTTGATAGGCAAGTTAAAGAACAGTTTAGACAGTGTAGAAACAACCTCAGAGAGCTGTAGGAGGAACACCTACATTGAATATCCTAAATGAGAAATGGAGGAGAGGGATGAAGGCAGGATTTCATGAGACACTGACAGGGAATCTTACTACAATGACGAATGCATGAGTTTTCAGACTTAAGAAAAGGAGCTAATATCTGAAGAGGCTAACATAAAAGTAATTGTGTGGTTGTAAGAGCAGATGCTTAGGATGGCAAAGACAGGGGAACAACAAACAATGGGAACTGACAGAATTGCCAACAGTTCCTAGTAGAGTCAAAAGACAACGCCACTGCTGAACTAGAGTTCCATACCCAGGTAAACTACTAGGCAAGGTCAAAGTAACAGATACATTTGCAGTAAGAATAAGTGTACAACCTCAGTCTAGCACCCAAAGCACAAATGTGATTCTGGCTAAGTTGAGCTGAATTGTAAGAGCAAGAAAGGAGATAGGGAGTGGTGCTGAGGAAAGAGTTTATAACTTGGCTGATGTCAAGGAACACTGGCAATAAAAAGCAAAACTAGTGATCACAACTGACTGAAACCAGAGTGTGAGTAAGAACTGAGAGGCAGGGACTCCTCTTGTGAGCAAGGTATAGAGGGAGGGGATTTATATTCCAACATTTAAAGGTTCTTGAGTTTGGGAAGCTTTGTCAGGTGAAGCATGATGTTGAGTAAAAGTAGTTTAATTACAAAACTATAACTGTCAAACTAGTTATGAGCAGAAGTAGAGAGTCATTAAAGATTTATTTTAAAATAAAGCAAAAAGAATAGGCAAAGTAAAAACATTAAAACTCATTTAACATTCATATATTAAAGCATTCATAAGCTCATGTAAAAAATTATGCACAATTTATAAGGTTCATAAAGAGTAAAATATTATAAAAATGGCAAAGTATTAGGCAGATGAAAATAGAGCTGTTTTAACCAGTATCTTGAGGCACCTTTGATAGATTAGAAACTGTTCTGGACAAATGCACTCCACAGTAAGGAACAAATGATATGGTAAACTCATTTCTTAAGGGTTAATGACCCTAGCCCTAAGGTTTCTAGTAGTTAAATGGAAGTCAAGAAAATTGCTTATAGCTATTTGATAGAGAATTGGTGAGCAAATACTTCATGGAAACAACTGATAAACATAGCAAAATCACCAGCATTAAGCAGGCAAGCTTGATTCAGTGAGCACATGCAAACTTCTGTGATGAAGAACAGAAAAAACGTCACCACCTAACACATGTAGACCGTCTACAAGGACCCAATCCAGGTTGGGTTGCAGAATGAATCTCACTGGCCTCAAAGAATCATCATCACATAAAAGATACTGTTTTAGAGAAACAATATTTGTTGTCTTCAGGATTTTTTTTTCCACTCCCCGACCCCAAATCTAACACGTGTGGGTGTTTTTCCTGCATGTCTGTCTGTGGGCCTTTGGTATACCTGATGCCTATGGAAGGCAGAAGAGGGCACTGGATCTCCTGAAACTGGAGTTACAGATGGTTTTGAGCCTCCATGTTGGTATGGGAATTGAAGAGTAGCCAGTGCTCTGAGTGATTCTTAAGCAAGTTTTTAAAATATCTTAAATTACATTTTTATTTATTTGTTTACTTTTATTTATTTTTATTTGTGTGTGTGTGTGTGTGTGTGTGTGTACACACGTGTACCTGCCACAGGTCCTAGGAATCCAGCTCTGGTCATCAGGGTTGGTGGCAAGCACCTTTATCCCCTAAGCCATCTTCCTAGTCCCTAAAGCTTGTTTTTCTTTTAGAAAACAAATACAGCAACACAAACAACAAAAACCAGTACAACTAAGACACACCTTTAGAACTGATAATACAGCTCATTGGGTAACGATGCCTGTGACCAAGCCAGAAGTCATTACTTTGATCCCTGGGCCCTACATGAGGGGAAAAAGAAAAGGACTGACTCCTTCTGTCTCAGTCGGGGTTTCTATTCCTGCACAAACATCAGGACCAAGAAGCAAGTTGGGGAGGAAAGGGTTTATTCAGCTTACACTTCCACGTTGCAGTTCATCACTAAAGGAAGTCAGGCCTGGAAGTCAAGCAGGTCAGGAAGCAGGAGCTGATGCAGAGGCCATGGAGGGATGTTTCTTACTGGCTTGCTTCCCCTGGCTTCCTCAGCCAGGGGTTGGTTCTCTTATAGAACCCAAGAGCGCCAGCCCAAAGGTGGAACCACCCACAAGGGGCCCTCCCCACTTGATCACTAATTGAGAAAATGCCCCACAGCTGGATCTCAAGGAGGCACTTCCCCAACTGAAACTCCTTTCTCTGTGATAACTCCAGCCTGTGTCAAGTTGACACGCAAAGCTAGCCAGTACACCTTCATTTTCTTCTGATGTTCATCCACATACATGTGGTGGTATGTGTGCACATGCACACATACACTCAAATAAATTCACAACTGTAAAGTGCCACACCTTTAATAACTCATGGGTAAAAGAAAAAAAATCTTAAAAAATGAGTTACAAGCTACTTGGGTCTGACCACATATAGGAAGATTAAAGTGATTTATTATGTGACTAAGGAACTTGAAGGGAAATTTTATGTTTTATACCTCAGTTATTAATAGAGAAGGGATTAATTGTAGAAGTTGGGGTAGGGGGAGAACAGAATGAAAATGAACAGGCAAGCTCTAAAAAGTTGCTTGGTGTCCAAGAAACATTCCGGAAGATGCTGGTGCTCATGGAGACCTCTGACACCACTGATGGCATAGAGCAGGGGGTCACTTGTTCTCATGTACCCGACCACTGATGGCACACAGCAGGGGGTCACTTAGTCACATGCATCCGATTGATAAAACTTTAAGGTCCCCCGAGACCAAATGTTGTCACAGTTGTGGTAGGGGCACTGAAATGTTCACGGCAGGCACATCTGCGGAGACTTGCACTAACAGTCCCCAGGACTTTGTGCCTCCACATCCAGCCGGCACACGTGACGTACTCTTTAACACACGCAGGGCCAGATGTGAACGCAGAAGGTCAGTAAACCTGTCGAAGCCCAAATGTGAAAACAGCTCACTGCTCCTCCGCTGGGAAATGAGTAACTAAGCTGTGATATATTTATATAGTGGACTATTACACAGTAATTAAAGAACAGTACCAACATAAACCAGTTTGAGTGAAAGCAGGCAACTAGAGAAGGTGACCTGTCAAGAGAAAGTTCCTGAAGGCATAAAATGATACAAACTGCAATGATGGATGGTCGTTCCTTGGAGGGAGAAATAGGAGGCTTTCGGTTGTACTCCAGACGTCTTACATGGTCTAGGTCAAGTACGGCAAAAGGCAGTCATCAAATTTTTATGTTGTTTGTGGGGCTGTGTCTAGCCTTGCTTTCCGTGTGCTGCAGTATTTCAGCTTTCATTGGTCTTTTATCCCCAAGAATAGTGGACAAAGCAAATAGTAGGAAAGTCAGGAGAGGGGCGTGAATTCACAACAGAAGGCTCTGTTGTCAGTGAAGCAGGCGGCTTTGTAAAGATCCAAGACAACAACAACTCAGAAGCTATGGAACACAGGACACAAAAGGTCTAGAGGGAAAAGTGAATTCCGTGGACAGTGATGGCATCCTCTGAGGTCACGATATCCTGATTTCCGTAACCCGTGACTGCATCTTCTTCCACAGCATAGGGCTTTTGTAGGCGTGATGAAGGATTGTAGATGGGGAGATAACCCTGGATTTACAGGTGGTCCCCATGTAACCCAGAGCTGTTACATCAGAGGGACAGAAGGACCAGAGTCCACAGTAGGACATGCAGTGAAGACAGAGGAGCCTAGAGCCAAGGAGTAGGGTGGTCCCTGGTGAGGAGCCAAGGCAAATGGATTCACATTTGGATCCTCGGGACCGAACCGGCCCCACCAACACGCTGACCCCTGTCTCTGCTCTGCGCTGCGCTGCTCTGTGTGAGCAGTAAGAAACTTGTGTTGTTTTATACCGTGATGTTCAGGCCGTCTGTTAAGACTGATAATAGGAAGTGGGTGCATTTCGTGGAAGACTGTTGGCCTGTAGTTTTCTCAAGAGCCTTTAACTAATGTGTGGATAAGACACAATAGGAATAAAGGTGGCGTGCATCTCTAGGGAAGATTCCAGAGGCGCGAGGGCTAAGGTAGGAACCTGGGCTGCCCTGCTTCACCTGCCATCCAGAACTCAGCCCTGACACACACACACCCAGGCCTTTCTGTGCTGGGAGCCCTGTTTCTGAGGAACTGGATATGGTGATTCAGAACTGACTCCGAGGGAGAAAATGCCCTCAAAGTAGCATCTGATGCTCTCCATGTCAACGTCTATATGACTCCTCTGGACATAACAGATGTGCTGGGATGTAGCTGTGGGCAGGAGGAAGGTGGTAGGGTGGGTGTGACACAGGTCCGTTGGCAGAGAAAAGGCAGCAGCCAGTGAACACCCTCCCTCCAAGGAGGCACACTGTAGCCTAGTAAATATCGTGGGTTTTGTTAGAGATCTTCATGCTTAAAAGGGTCCGTAGCCATGCATGGCGGTGCATGGTTGTAATCCAGCACTCTGGAATTTGAGAGAGGAGGACGTGGAGTTCAAGTTCAGGCCCAGCCTGGGCTACATGAGGCCCTGTCTTTTTTAAAAACAAAACAATAAAAAAAAAAAAAAACCAACAACAAAAACCCAAAAGAGCTTCAGATGGTAGGGAAGGGCTTTAGTGTGCCCTCTACAGCAAAGGTGTGTATTAGAGAGCCTTCATCCAGGCTGTGACCAGGACACCAGGATGCCGGGCTCAGCATCAGGCTCAATCAGGTCTTCTGAAACAGAATCACCTGCCAGGTGGCTCAAACCTGTATCCCACCACCTGGGAGTCTGAGGCAGGAGGATTGCTATGAGTTAGAGGCCAGCCTGAGCTATGAGCTATGTAATGAGTTCCAGGCCAGCCCAGACTACACAGTGAGGGGGTGTGTCAGAAAATTAGACTCAACTGAAACACAAAAGCCAAAACCATGTCCAAGACTGCCAGTGCTAATCGTCATGTGACCAGTGATTCTCAAAGCCGGCTGTGCTCCTCCAGAAGCCATGGCTTGGATTAGGGACTCAGTGTTCTAGACTGTGCTGTATGTACAAAAAGAGACACCTTCGCTAAGGATGGTCATGCAGGAGCTCAGTCCTTTCCTCCTGACCTCACCATGTTTGCTCTCTGTGACCCCCATCCCCTGCAGGCTACTTTTTGAATTTTCTGGAGCCAGTTAACAACATCACCATTGTCCAGGGTCAGACGGCAATCCTACACTGCAAGGTGGCAGGAAACCCACCTCCCAATGTGCGGTGGCTGAAGAATGACGCCCCGGTTGTGCAGGAGCCTCGGAGGGTCATCATCCGGAAGACAGAATACGGCTCTCGGCTGCGGATCCAAGACCTGGATACCACAGATACGGGCTACTACCAGTGTGTGGCCACCAACGGGCTGAAGACCATCACCGCCACCGGAGTTCTGTATGTGCGGCTCGGTGAGTGTGGACAGCAGAGGCCGAAGGCTAGCAGACAGCATTCACAGTGCAGAGGGATGGGCATGTTTAGTATTTGTAACTGAGCATGCACAGGTCAGCAAAAAAAAAAAAAAAAAAAAAAAAAAAGCCAGAAATTGCCCCTGGGCCTCTCCCGAGGAGCACAGCAGAGCTAGCTTGTTAGCCTGTGTGCTGCAAACAGAAGAAAATGCACATGGAGCAGCCTGGAAACCCAGGCCACTGAAAAGCATCCCAGATGTACAAGGTGAGGCGAGATGTTCCCAGCACTGCAGAAGGCCAGGCTCTTGGGGAGCACAGCCATGCCCACAGACGTCAGGGGCCTGAGCCTAGGACCCGTCTGTGGTTCCCCGCCACTGGCCAGGGCTCACCATGACTTTTCTGTGGTTCTGCCCCCAAGTGCACATCGATTCTTCATATGCAAAGCTGGTCGACTGGGCAGGAACAGTACTGAGTTTCTGGGACAGCAGGATTAGATGGCAGTAGGGGAAGGTCCCAGGTAGTGTGCACCTCAAGCCTGTCATCTGGACTCACGTTAGAGCCAGCTCTAATGAGCAAACCAGGTTCTGTGGCTACAGTTTAGACGAGGAATGAGCAGGGACAGGAAAAGTGTCCGCGCATGCCCATCCACAGAAAGTTCTCTTTCTGGGGTGGTCTGGTGTCACTGGTATGGTCTCATGAGTGGGAGGAGAGTCCGACACCTGGGGACAGTGGGCGGCAGAAAAGCTGATGGATTCCCCGTGTTCACCACTGGCCGTATTAATAACTTGTCTTTTTGTTTTGTGTTTTTTAGGTCCGACACACAGCCCAAACCACAATTTTCAGTAAGTATGCGTCTCCATCACTTGGCTGGCATCCTGAGGGTTTCTCTTGTGTCGGGGTGCAGGTTTTGAGCCCTAACATGGCCACGTCTATACCGAGTTTGCTGGAAGCCCGCAGGGAGCCCAGCTGCACAGGCATTTAATTGGAGTTGGGAAACTTACAGTATCATAAAAGCAGACGTTAATTGCTTTCAGCCACCATAATTGCGCAGGGCAACGAAATGGGAGAGCTAACCGGATTCTCACAGGAGGATTTGTGGATGGGGAAGTCATTCTCCTTCTGCAAGCCAACGCTGCTGACCTGCAGTTCAGATTTTTCTTCTGGTGTCAAAGATTGAACCCAGGGTCTTACACAGCCTCTGTCACTGGGCTCTGTCCTCTGTACCTTGTAGATGAGGCCACCAGGGAGCCTCAGGACTCCCTCTGCAGCAGGGTCTCACGTTCACATTAAAGAGGCGAGTTGGTGGATTCTAGCCTTGGACTGGGGCTTTTGTTTCCCTGCAAAACATCACTCCTCTGCAGGCTGGCCATAAGGGGTCGTCTCTGCCCCGCGTCTTTCTACCCCTTTCTCTGACCAGAGAGCATTCCTTCCATTGTCTGACTGAATCATCCTTTCCTGAATCATCCATCCTTTCCTGAAGGCCCCTTCAGATTTCACAAGACCGAACTTGTTTCCCTGCTCCCATCTCCACCTGGCCTCGGGACTCACTAAACGATGAACTCGAGCTTTCCAGTGGGAGTCAGGGCGGGGCAGGGGGCAGCGAAGTGGACAGCAGCAGCTGACTCTCTGGGGAGCAGGATGGAATGTTCTTCTGAGAGGCAGCACTTCAACTCATTAATAACCTTTAGTGCCCAGGGTGACTGAGGTAGAGAAATGGCCTCAGGGGTGGGGGTATGAGTGTGGGTGTGGGGTTGGGGTGAGGCTGGGTGGCTTTAGAGAGGCACGAGTCAATTGAGAACTTGAAATATTTCTTTGTTCTTTTCTCATATCTATACACTTCCATATCATACCAAGTGCTATTATACACTGTTATATACAGTTATATTACGCATTCTTGTTCCAGGAGATATGGTGTCTTAGTCAGGGTTTCTATTCCTGCACAAACATCATGACCAAGAAGCAAGTTGGGGAGGAAAGGGTTTATTCGACTTACACTTCCACCTTGCTGTTCATCCCCAAAGGAAGTCAGGACTGGAACTCAAGCAGGTCAGGAAGCAGGAGCTGATGCAGAGGCCATGGAGGGATGTTTCTTACTGGCTTGCTTCCCCTGGCTTGCTCAGCCTGCTCTTTTATAGAACCCAAAACTACCAGCCCAGGGATGGCCCCACCCACAATGGGTTCTCCCCACTGATCACTAATTGAGAAAATGCCTTACAGCTGGATCTCATGGAGGCATTTCCTCACCTGAAGCTCCTTTCCCTGTGATAACTCCAGCCTGTGTCAAGTTGACACACAAAACCAGCCAGTACACATGGCAAAGTGATGAAGCCCTTAGGACCATTCATGAGGTTCTGAATTCACCCCCCCCCCGGCCCCCACCCCCCATCCCCCCACCCCGCACTGCAACCATAATGCACATATACATGCTATTATGAGTATTTCCTATCCGAATTTCTTTACCCATCACCTAATGGCTATTATAGTGTACACAGATATTTACCTAGGCAATATCAAATATGTAGATTTATAGATCTGTAAAGCTGATCTCTTCATATACTTAGGTAAAGTGGTATGTTGTTATTTATGTAAAATGTTTCACCCGGCTGAGTTCCTCTTCATTTTAAACCGTGTCTGAGATCAGCACCTTCGTGGACCTAGCTGGGGATGTTATGGTACAGCGTGCTCTCTGGGTCTCATCCTTTCTCTGTCATTTTGATGGCCAGACTAGGTTTCTTGAAGAGGCAGCTAAAGCATGGGGCTATACTTAGGGAATATCATTTCGCTTTACTACAAATATTATACCCAGTGCGCTTGTCCATGTTACTGCAGCTGAACCGCACCTGGCTCTCTCTCTCTCTCTCCCCCCCCCCTCTCTCTCTCTCCTTACTGAACTTGGACCCAGAGCATGTAACTTCTTCAAATGCAAAGAATCTCCACCGTGATTACCCACAGTGCCTCAGTGGCACACTCTGACATCTCCCCCAAGACCTCAGGGTAGCAATATAACAACAACAACAACAACAAGAAACCATTCACTTTGTACATAGTAGCCTCCTTAGCCACGGCTCCTCTTTGCAAGGTTACCCTTTGCCAACCTCAACCTGAAAATATTAAATGGAAAAATCTACAAACAGTTTATAATTTGAAGATGTGCCTCATTCTGAATAGCATGAGAAATTCTCATGCCACCCAGCCGACTCTTAGGTGGGGTTGAAATCATCCCTTTGTCAGACAGATCCACATGATGTACACTGCCTGCCACTGGTCACTCAGTGGCCATCTGGTTATTGGATGGACTCTACAATATCACAGTATGTGCTCAGGTAACCCATATGTAGTTAATGTCGGCCCTGGAGCACAAGAGCAGGTGGGATGTGCCAGAGAGAAACAGTAAGAGCCCAGTCACATAACCGGCACTGTAGAATGTTATTGTTGCTAATTGTGGCTAGTTGATAGATTGAACACTGCAGGCATGTGTAAAGGTAAAAAGCCCCAGTACACCCGGTGCCGTCTCCAGTTTCCTCACTTTTTCGGGTCACAGGACATATTCCCAGTGGATAAGGAGGGGCTACTGCTCTCAGCCTTGCTGAGCTGAAGCAAACACATCCGCCCGTCCTTACCTTCCACACATGGACTCCCATGCTTGCTCATGTCACCACGCTGACGGACACCCCGATTCCCTGTCACCCTCTGGCTGCCTGGGTGCACGTTTCCTGGAACCATATCTTCTTTCTTGCCTGCCCCTATCCTCAATCCAATTTTCATTTCTGGTTTTTCTTTATGATTTTTCAATAAGTCTTGAATCTTGTTTATTGGTTAAATGGGAGTTAATTTTTATTGCATTTATTTGGTGTACATGTGGGAGCACTCCTGCTGAAGTCAAAAGACAACTTGGGGGAGTCAGTTTTCTTCTTCTCTCATGTGGGTCCTGGGGATTAGAACTCATGGCTTAGAACAAGGTCCTTTACTCACTGAGCCACGGAGCCAGCACTGAGATGGAAATAGAAAGTTTCCTGTTCTGTGGAGAGTTCTTGGGCTTTTTGTGTTGTGTCTCGTTTAAAAACATCATCTGTAGTTTCCTTGAATGGATGCTGTTTAGATTGAACTAATAATGAATTCACAGGTAAACGGGTGAGGAGTGAGGTCACAGCTGAACTGTCCTCTCAAGAGCCAGGCTTTTTATGTTCTAAAGTCTTCCCCTCCCAGCATTTTATTATGAAGTAGTTCAAACATGAAATGTTGTTGGGGGTGTTTTAGAGTGCACCCAGCTGCAGCCAAGCCTTGCCATTCTCTCTGCTGGCTTCATTGTGCCTTCCTCCCGCATCCCACCTATCCATCCATCCATCCATCCATCCATCCATCCATCCATCCATCTGTCCGTCCATCCACCCACCCATCCATCCCTCCATCTGTCCATTCACCCACCCATCCATCCCTCCATCCATCCATCTGTCTGTCCGTCCATCCGTCCATCTGTCCATTCATCAATCCATCCGTCCATCTATCCATCAGTCCATCCATCCATCCATCAGTCCATCCATCCATCAGCCCATCCATCCATCCATCCATCCATCCACCCATCCATCCATCCATCCATCCGATTTCTTGGTTACTTTCCAGAGTGTTGCAGATAGCCTCACACCTATTCCGAAACACTTCAGCGTGGATCCAGGGTGTTCACAGTGTATACCCTGTCTACAGCTAATAACAGAGGCCTGTGTCTCCATAGTCCCAGTCTCAGATATAAAGCCAACAGTAGCTTTAACATGTTAACATTCCCCTAGAGTTTTCCTGTTGTGGGATGATGTCACAGAATTAGAATGTTAGTGGAGTTCCTCTTTGAACTTGGTGCTGAATTAATCTGACTGTGCTGGCAGATGACTCTCCAGGTAGTCAATCCATTTTTAAATTGCCAAATGAAAACCTGTACAGCTGGGCCTCTGAGTGGAGGTTTGTAGGCCCTGCTATGTGGGAAGCTAAGGCAGGAGGATTGGAAGTTCAAGGCTAGCCTGGGTTACAGAATGAGTTTAGGGCTAGCCTGGGCAACTTCGTGAGATACTGTGGTGGGAAAAAAAAGAGACAGCACTCTGGCCTAGCATTCTCTAGTCCTTAGGTTCATTTCAGGATACAATACAAAATAATGAATAAATAGAACAAACACTAAAATTTGTGTGTATTGTCTGAAAGCATAGCTCGACAGTAGAAGTGTTAGCATGCAAAACACCCTGAGGTCAGGCCTGGGCACTAAAAACTGCATCTGTTTATAGAATACAACATAACGACGTCTTGATATGTTTATATGTTGTTGAATGACCTAATCAAACCAATTAGCATATGCATCATCTCACATAATTATCATTTTTTTTAAGATGAGAGCAGGTTAAGATCTCTCTGTTCACACTTGTTAATTATACAGTGCCTTGTTCTTATCTCACAGAATCATAAACCGATTGCTTGGGCCCTCTTATCTCGAGCCTGACTGAAATCTCTCCACACCACTCCTCATCCCCTTGGGCTGTTTGGCTCCAGTCTCTGATAACATCCCTGGGGACTGAGGTCAAAGGCAAGGCCTTTCTGTAGCTATGGCTTTGGGTTTTCCTATTGATTTTGACTGTCTCAGACCAACCTGCATAGTGACTTCTCTGGAACTAAGGCAAAATGGTGAGCTTAATACAGTAAATACTCCCTTAGTTCTCTGTGTGTTCTAGGAGTGGCCAGTCCCACTCAGTGGCTCCTTCATGGTTCTGTTTCCTTGGCAGGGACCTAGCCTCCCTGACTGCCTATTGATCTGTCCTGTAGGTATATGGCAAGTTAGTCTGTGACTGACAAAGGAGGCTGAGGTCATCCTGTGTCACGTGACTTCGAGGAGGGGCTGTGATTGGTCCTCACACAGAAACCTGACTGTCTCATGCTCTCTCCCTGCTTTCTGCCTTCAGAGTGCATGTTGGTGCCAGTTGCTGTGAGATGAGAGGCAGGTGGTTGTCCTGGGTACTTAAGGGATTTACTACCATCCTTCCACCTGCCTTCAGTTGATGGCGAGGAGGGTGTGTATAGAAAAGAAATGTGGCACCGCCCTTCCTTCTAGGCTCACACTCGGGTTGGGGTGATGCCCAGGGGATCACACATGCCTGACACTTCCTATGTACAACTGGGTCTGTGTTTGCTGTTTTAACTTAGTGGCGGCTTGTGTTCCCTATAATCGGGCTACATATTCCATACTAGAAGCAGTTAGACAGGATGTGGCGATGCCCAGAGCCTCTGCATTAGAGCCTCTTCTCCATGTTGTCTTCTGCCAACCTTTGAGTACGTGAGTATGTGCCACTCTGCTTCAAGAAAGCTCCCTGTGCTCTTGAGCAGTTAAAAATTAAGCTAATTCTTGGTATTCTGAAAGTTACCGTCCTTGGCGCCATGTTTTAAACCCTCTTATTTTCTGATTTTCTTGGCCACCAAGCATGTCCACAACCCCTGCCCTGTTATCCAGCTGCATGTGGCCCCAGAATCTCCATTACCAAGTCCACCTTACCTGCCAGTCTGCAGACCAGGACCTCTTGCATAATGGGTGCCCGTTTCTCTGTGTTTGGCTCAAGGTCAGGTGCACCCCCGAGTGCCCAAGCAGAATGCCACTGGCGGCTCCTACAGCTCTCCCACTGCTATTAAGGAGACTGTTCTTAACTCCAGCTCAGGTTTTATCCTAATTACAGGAAAATAACAGGATAAAAACAATTTAAATTGCCACTGCCAAGCCAGTGACTAAAGATGACTTGAGCAGAAACCAGGCTGCTTTACTGCAAGCAACATTCTCAGAAAAAAAAAAAATGTAGCATTTGGCATTAAAGCTTAGACCACCAGTCCCTCAGAGGTTCGACTCAACCACAAGTGGGCTTGAAGGAGAGATGCTGATCTTAATTTTTAACTCAAAGCCACCTTGTTACAATAGGAAGTGTAACTCTTGGGACTGGGGAGGGGGAGACTGTATGGGTAAGAGTGCTTGCCGGGCGAGCATGAGAGCCTGAGTTCAAATCCCCAGCCTCCATGGGAAAACCAGACATGGTGGTGTCGGTTTCTGTAATCTGTTGCTCTTACGGGGATGGAAGTTGGGGATAGGTCAGCTAGTCTGGAGTATACAGTAAACAGTAGAGACCACACTCCCCTCTCCCCATCCCAAACAAGATGGAGGATGAAGATATGCCCACATTCACACATACGATTACACACATATACACAGAGAGGAAGGTAATTCTCCTTAAATCCTGTAATGAGTAAAAAAATGTGTCTTAATATTTAAGTCTGTGCTGCCTAAAATGAGGGATGTTACATGACAATAGCTCTAATGTCTGAGTATTAAATCATATCCAATTCCTTTAATGGTCCACTTAACAGATCCCCTCCCCCTTCACACACACTAACTATACGGGTGCAGTTGGTCTCAAATCTGGGTCGTTCCGCCGGTGGTGGTAGAACACCTTTAATCCCAGCACTTGGGAGGAAGAGGCAGGCGGATTTCTGAGTTCGAGGCCAGCCTGGTCTACAGAGTAAGTTCCAGGACAGCCAGGGCTATATAGAAAAACCCTGTCTCTGGGTTGTTCCTTGACCTTCTGTATCTTTTGTCTTCTTAGGATTCCACCTCTGGAGGCCTTTCTCAACAGGAGAGGTTGTGGGGCTTGCTACCTATTTGTAGAACCCTGCCTCAGTTTCTCTGGGGCCTCTGATTCCTACTGGTTACATCTCTTTACCCCATAGATCCAACCTATCTGTCTCCTTCCCTGGCTGTAGTTTCTCCCAGTAACTGTTTCCCTTTCCAGTTTCCAGTGTGGTCAGGCTCTAGTCTGTACCTGGCTGCACCAGGTAGAGCAGGGCATTCAGTCCATCTTCACACACCTCTGAGGATCTTGTGGGCAGTGAGAACATGTTCCTTTCTTACATTCACCTGACTTACCCTCTGCTCCACTGTTGTGCCCTCTTACACAGAAGCCCCGAGAACTCTGCTACATCCCACTAGTGTTGTCTCCTTCAAGGATTCTCAGGCTATTGAGATAGATGCCTAGTTTTCATTGTCAAGGAATGGGACATTGAAGGGATTAGAATCACCATAAATAAGTACAGGTATATCCAGGAGGGGATTTCTAAAGCCGTTTACCTGAGGCTGGATGATCTGCCTTGAATGTGGGCAACAGCCTCTATCCCTTGGAAGATGGAGGCAAGCCCAGCATTCCTCTTGTCTGACTGTAGATACAATGTGTCTACATTCATCACACTTGTCTGTCTGTAGATACAATGTATCTATATTCACCATTCTTGGCTGGCTGTAGATACAGTGTGTCTACATTCATCACACTTGTCTGTCTGTAGATACAATGTATCTATATTCACCATTCTTGGCTGGCTGTAGATACAACGTATCTACACCCATCACTCTTGTCTGACTATAGATACAATGTATCTACATTCATCTGGCTTGACTGTAGATACAGTGTATCCAGTTGCCTCCTGCTCCTGGGCTATCACTTCTTCACTGCTTAATAGACTGGACCCACTAACCATTAGCCAGAATAAACCCTTCCCTCCGTAAGCTGCTGTTATCAGATATTTTATTACAGCAGTGAGTTCTAGAAAGATCAGGCTGTGGAGAAAGGAGAACCGACTACTGTCCTGAACCCTGTCCAGCCCCTTATCTATGCCAGCATCATCTATGTTATCCACAGAGTAGACTCCAGGCCACACCTCAGAGTGTCCTGCGTTTAGTCCACTGTGATGGTGCCAGTCTTTCAGGGACAGACCTTTGGAGTGCCCTCTGTTGCCATGGAGAAGGCGGAGGGTACCCACATGTGCTGCCTTTGTTCTTCTCAAAGATTGCCCTCAGCATTTCAATGCTGGAGCACACCTCATGGATTATTAAAATTAATTAATAATTTAAAATTATTAAAAATCTTTGTGTACAAATAAGGGCACTGGTGAGGGGAATGCCAGTCTCTGATGTAGCTCAAGAGTGAGAAATGTGTTAGATGTGCAACATCCTGGTGCCGGGGACCTATGGATGAGCGCCTTGTGTCCACATCACCTCATCTGTAAGAAGACTTCCCGGGGCTAGAGTGGTGGTGCATACCTTTGACCCTAACCGGGAGGCAGAAGCAGGCCTATCCCTGTGAATTTGAAGCTAGCCTTGTACAAAGCAAGTTCCAGCCAGAGCTACACAGTGAGATCCTGTCTCAAAGGAAAAAAGAAGTCTGTCCATGCTTGGCACTTTGGTAAGGGGTCCAGGTTTTTTTTTAAAAAAAGTGATTAAAATTAAAAAGTGACGAGTAAGTTGTTAAACATCTGTGCTAGGCTTGCAATCAGCCTGACCAGAAGTTAGCGTTCCGTCTTGCTGTCCTCTAAGCATATGGCCACTGATGGAGCCCGTGTCGACAGCCCATCACGAGCTGAATTGGGAGATGTGCATTAGGGCTCATTTGGAGTTTCCCTTTCTTATGCTGGCACATCCAGCATGATGTCATCATTTCTAGAGGTTTCCAGATCTATCCTCTTCCTCCGCAGCACCCAGCAGTCTGGGATCTGATTACTGCCTCTTGACTTAGACTTTTCTGGAGCATTGCAAAGTTGGAGCCGCACGCAGAGCACAGAGCTTTTCAGACGGGCTCATGGTCCTGCCAGCAGGCACCAGATCCTTTCCCTGGCTTGTGTCCTGTTGTGTAGAATTGCCTCTCTGTTTGCCTATGCATCTGGTTGCTTCCAAAGTTGGACAATAAGAAGAAAGCCACTATGTGATGGAATTTTTGGACAAAGTGAAAAAGAAATGCTGACCTGCCAAGTATGGTGATGTAATCCCAGCACTTGGGAGGCTGAGTCAGGACAGCCCCTCAGAGTTCACAGCCAGACTAGACCACAGAATGAGTTCAGAATCAGCCTAAATAGAATGACCCTGTCCCAGAACTAAACAAACAAAGCAGAATAAAGTAAAAACATTGGTGATTTGTAAAGTTCTGGGTTAAGAACGTGTCACGGACTACACGTCCTCTGCAATCACTCACAGGCTTCTATGTCTTCCCAGGGATGACGATCAGGAAGATGGCTTCTGCCAGCCTTACCGAGGGATCGCTTGCGCACGCTTCATTGGGAACCGGACTATATATGTGGACTCCCTCCAGATGCAGGGGGAGATTGAAAACCGAATCACAGGTAGGAGCACACAGCCCCCTGGGGTGTAGCAGGTGCCTATGCAGGTGCCTTCTGTGCAGATGGCTGGCCACCACCCTGGTGTTTTATCACTTAGTGGCATAGCCTGTCAGGCTCTCTGACATTCCTTGTAGGAGGAAATAAGAGATCTTTCTCAGAAACCGTTGCTCTTGCCCGTGTGTTTTGCCCTAAAATACCTCCAGTGTTTTAAGTTAGTGTGTTAGTCCTTATTCTGGACTATAATGAGATAGTCAGCATTAAACACCACATAAAGAAATGTTTCTTTGCTCACAGCTACCAGCCCATTGAGGCCTCTTTGGCTTCACCACCACAGTGGGAGTCATCATGATGGGAGGCCATCTGATAAGGGGCCATCACTGGGCAAGACAGGAAGCTGCAAGGGAGTGCTTAAGGGGCGGGGCAGACCTGTTCTTTCTCATGAACCATATGAGAACAGAGCCTGTCCTGTGAAAACTACTTCGATCTATTCTAGGGATGGCACTTAGCAACCAACCACCATGGCCTGTCCCAAAGTTCCCCGCATCTCTCAGCACCACCAGACTGGGAAGCCAACAGACATGAGAACCCTGGGACGAACCACATGTAAACTGCAGTTAGCAAGGCAGGTGTTTGGAGTGAACACACACACACACACACACACACACACACACACACACACACACACACACACCCTGGTCAGGCCCTTCTGTCAGATGACTTTAGCTTGTGTCAAGTTGACATTAAAGCTCTCCAGCACACCACATTAGCGTGGCAGTGTCCTGGGTGGAGATTGGCCAATGGATGACACTCCGGGTATAGGCAAAGATGAAGGGCAGGAGCTGTGGAAACACCTTCCCTGCCTAGAGCTGATTTTGGGTAAACAGCCCTCAAATGACATATTTGGAGTCCTGTAAATACAGCTGTAACTTGTGAGCTGGTTCCTCACAATGACTAACCCTACTAACGCGTGCTAGCCTAGCACCAAGGCTGACTTCTCAGGCAGTAGACCCCTTCATTGCCAACTCTGTACTGGGGACTTCATTCCCGAGTTAAGCCAAATCCTGGACACATTGTTCTTGACTCTGGTGCAGCCTGTGACTTCCAGCCCTGGGGCTAGCCAGTCTCTGGGGCCACTCACATCCTACCCATATTTTAGGTACTGTGTGAAAGTTCACCTCTCGATGTAGTCTCAACTAATCACTTTCTAAGTAAAGAAATGGGCTCACAAAGGATTGAATGACCAACTGTCACTTTTATACAGAAAAGGAGAGTTGCCTGGAACCCAGACAGTTGCAGTTGGGGTCTGGGCTTGTTGCATCCTGGGAATAAATGGCTGGCTGGCAGCGCCACCTGCCGGCTATATCTGGTACTGCACACCCCAGGGTCTCAGGGTCTCAAGCCTGGTTTTTGCAGTGTTCACAGTATCTGCAGGGTGTGTAGGGTGAGGAACCTGTTCACTTCTTGCTGGATACCTAGTCCCCACTCTGACTTTCCCAGTCATACACACACACCATTTTTGCTGACTAAGCTGTCTGCCTGGGCCTCTCAGGGTGAACCTGGTGTACCTAGAAGAGTGCCCCTCCTCCAGTTAAGTCCCTCCTCGTCCTTGCTATGTTCCCAAGCCCTCCAAGGTCAGACTGTGTACAACCCCATGCTGTAGGAACCACAGACTAGCTCCTCAGGAGATAAGCTCTGGAGCCGAGTGTTAGGGTGAGGCAAGGTCTCCAGGCCTGGAATGAAGTGGAGAGATAGGGTATCCAGGGCTCAGAGTGGCCACAGGAGTGAGGGGTGGGGGATCAGGGTTGTAGAGCGAGCCATTGATGGTGCTGAGGTTGTGGTTTGGGCAAAGCTTAGAGGTGCAGGGGTGCTTAGAGTTGTGACTGTTGGTGTGTAGGGTGTGGGTCAGAGTTTCTCAGGAGTTGTGTGTCTGGAATAGGATAATGGGGGTGTGGGACAGTGTCAGATAGGCACCCAAGTCAGGGGTTGGGGCTCAGAGAAAGGGATGTTTGGTCATAGGTTGTCAGGAGGTCAGACAGAAGCGTCGCAGAGGAGAGGACACAGAGAGAGCTATCTTTGGTAGGGGTGAAGTCGAGGGGGTGGAGAGGGTCAAGAACCAAGGGCTGGGGCTTCAGGGTTTGTTCTCTGGTAAGAGCAGGACAGAGTAGAGACGGAAGGCGGGGTATCTTGGGCAGGGGCGGGGCTTCAGCTGTCTACGACTCACTAGTTTCTTTTCCGCAGCTGCCTTCACCATGATCGGCACCTCCACGCACCTGTCAGACCAGTGCTCACAGTTTGCCATCCCATCCTTCTGCCACTTCGTCTTCCCGCTGTGCGACGCGCGCTCCCGGACGCCCAAGCCGCGGGAGCTGTGTCGGGATGAATGTGAGGTGTTGGAGAACGACCTGTGCCGCCAGGAGTACACCATCGCCCGCTCCAACCCGCTCATCCTCATGCGGCTCCAACTGCCCAAGTGCGAAGCGCTGCCCATGCCCGAGAGCCCGGATGCAGCGAACTGCATGCGCATCGGGATCCCCGCTGAGCGGCTGGGTCGCTGTGAGTGTCCTGAGGGTGCAGAGCTGAGCCAACACACCTCTACGCTCCTTAAGGTCTCTGTGTCCTACTAAGCAGGGCCAGGTCGCTTGCCAGAGCCTACTGCGCGGTCTCAGGGATGCCCTCTAGCGGTTGGGTGGTTAACCTGCGCCAGGCTCTCACCCTTCCCTTGTCTGGGTCCATCTGCCTGAACCTGGGATTAGCAAGGGATCCAGGTTCACACTCCAATCCATATTGGGACCATTGGAGTGGCAGCGCCAGCCTCTCACCTTGTTTAGTGGTCTCCAGGCTCCTGAGCGCCAGGGATTCCTTGCACTGGACAACTTTCAAGTGCTCAGCAAGCCCCTAACATGCATCTCCTCAGGTCACCTATAAAACCTTTAAGTCTTTTGGGTTTCCTGCCAGGAAGCAGGGTAGCTCTGTTGTTCCTTTCTGAAAACCCTAAGGGCAGGAGGGCCCTGCCTATGGGCTTGCCAGTGACCTCGGATACTCAGGCCCCTAATTCTCTGTTTCTCTCAGACCACCAGTGCTACAACGGCTCCGGCGCGGATTACAGGGGGATGGCCAGTACCACCAAGTCAGGCCACCAGTGTCAGCCTTGGGCTCTGCAGCACCCCCACAGCCATCGCCTGTCCAGCACAGAGTTCCCGGAGCTGGGAGGAGGCCACGCCTACTGCCGGAACCCCGGGGGCCAGATGGAAGGCCCGTGGTGCTTTACGCAGAATAAAAACGTACGCGTGGAACTGTGTGACATACCCCCGTGTAGTATGTATTCTCTCTCTATATATATATATATATTTTAAATGTTGACTGTTGAGTTTGCCAGTAATGGGGTTTGTGCCTTGCCAGGGGACAGTGGTTAGCTCTTGTGCCCCATCTTACCACACAATCATTTGTTTTAAATAATATTGTAATAGCGGATCATCATAGGATGTTTTAGGATATGCAAAGTCTGGCTGCTGTGCTGAGTAGCTCTAATCTCACCTTCCAGCGGTGACTGCTGTGTGCATTCTAGAACCTTCCTTCCACCAGATTCCTGCATGTGTGGTCCTGGACATTCAGTTTAGCACCCAGGTTCTCACAACAACATCACTGCGCAGTGTTTCTAAGCTTGGTGGAAAGAATTCTTCTTACCCCTTGTCCCGTTCCTGGGAGACAGTAGATCTCAGGTCTCTACGTTCCCCGATGGTGTCTCTGGTATATCGTGAGTGGGTGAAGGATGTGCAGTGGCTGGTTTAAAACATCAGGAGTCAGCTGTGTCTGAGCGTCCTGCAGCTCTGAGGAGCACTTATCCACAGCCACATTTATCCATCACTGGCCTTGGGGGAGCTGGGGTCACAGGGCATCTTACCTCTGAATAAGCATGTGTTCACTCTAGGAACGTACCTTGTGAATGAAAATGTGTGACATCACAGTCAAATGAAATCTACTTCTGAGGGGGATGCTTTGGCTTTGTAAAGCTGAGAAGTGAGTCTGCAAGGCATACTGGGAAAATGCTAAAGAGTAGGATGTGAGCGTGCTGGGTGTCAGGCATCCAAACTGGATGGAGTTTTAGAAAGATGCACTTCAGGCTTTTGACAATGACTTCCCCAGACCCATGGGGATGTCAGGGTAGGGAGTGTTTTGCTGAGCAACTCTCTAAAGAAAACTGGAATCATGTTACAGAAAGGTTTACACTCAAGGACCACCCGAGGGATTGCTGGTGATAGCCAGATACCAAAGCACCTCTGATGTATCATAGGAGGCTCTGGAGGCCAGGACAGCATGCGGGGACTAGATACAGAGGAGCCCACAGATCTGTCTGTTCTGACAAGAAGAGACCAAAATATCCTACTCTGCTCCAAAGCCAGCAGCAAGCAGGGGGATAAAGATGACATGATTCTGTCTAAACTAATTTCATAGCTCGCCCAAGAAACGTGCGGTTTCTGTATGCTGGAACACTTACTCTTTGGGCTGGAGATACAGTGGCTGCTCTTCCAGAGCCCTGAGTTCAATTCCCAGGAACCACATGGTGGCTCACGACCATCTGTAATGGGACCCTCTCCTGGCATTCAGCTGTACATGGGGAAAGAACGCTCATACATCAAACAAACAACCAGAATTAAAAACTTAAACATTAAAATGTTACTCTGTATAGCTGAAAACACTCATGGGACTGTGGGTACCAGTCTATCAGCAGTGTGACAGCCTTTGGTGACATGCGTCACTATAAGTAATGGCCTCCCCTTTCCCTGATACGATCATTTTTTCCCCAGTAAGTGTGTGTTGTGTTGGCAACTTCTAAATGACAATGATAAAACAAATGAGCGTGCTACTGTGTGGGCAGGGCTCACGCTTCTGCCTTTGCTCCCCACTGCTTTAGTTTTCTTTTGCATTGCTGTGGTAACATACAGTTAGCAAACACAGCTGACAGAGGAGCGGGATTCTCTGACTTCTAGCTCCGTGTTCGTCGATCAGGGCAGCAGGAGCTTGAAGGAGCCATCACGTGTCGTCCATCACGTGTCGTCCATCACGTGTCGTCCATCACGTGTCGTCCATCAGGGGCAAAGAGGGGTCCGCAAACGCAGGCCAAGGCTGGCCTTGCCTTCTCTGTTACATTACCTCACATGCCGGGATTCCCGGGCCGGGAGACCGTATTCCCACATCAGTTATCCTAATCAAGACAGCCCCTTAATCTGGAGCAGTGGTTCTCAACCCTCCTAATGCTGCAAACCTTTAATACAGTTTCCCATGCTGTGGTGAGTCCCCACCTATAAGATTAGTTTTGTTACTACTTTATAACTGTAATTTTGCCAGCGTTATGAATTGAAATATAAATATCTGTGTTTTCTGGTGGTCTTGAGTGACCCCATAAAAGGGTCATTCATCCCCCCCCCAAGGGGGTCACAGCCATACAGACAGTCCCTCGCAGGGTTCCTGGAGGCTTGCAACCTAGGTGTCTGGTTGGCAGTGCAAACATAAAAACACAGCCAGAGTCTGGTTTCTCTCTCCCCGCCTTCCATGACTTCTGGAACATTTACTTAGTCTTGGATCCTTTCTGGGGAAGTTGCTGTGTAGGGACAGGAAGTACTCTCTGTTGTATTGTATGTTATTTCTGAAGACCAGGCGACGAGACTGAGTTTAAGACATGATATTTTTTTTTTTGTCCCACCTCCCCAAGGTGGCACCAGAGTCATCTCTTGAAGATACACAGTCACTAGAAAGGACTCGTTTGCCTTGTTTCTACAAGGGTGCTCATTGCTTGCTGGTTAAAGAGTATCTGAGTTTGATGTGCTTATTCATGGGACTCAAAGGGAAGGAGAAGCCCATGGCTCCCTCCAGAGAGCCCACCTCACACTCTTTTTATTTTTAAGATTTATTTATTATTATATCTAAGTACACTGTAGCTGTCTTCAGACATACCAGAAAAGGTATGTCAGATCTCATTACAGATGGTTGTGAGCCACCTTGTGGTTGCTAGGATTTGAACTCAGGACCTTTGCAAGAGCAGCCGGTGCTCTTAACCGCTGAGCCATCTCTGCAGCCCCCACCTCCCACTCTTATGGGGAGATCAGCCTTAACTCCTCAGATCCCACCAGCTGTCGTGGAAGGTCAATGGCTTCAGTTACAATGGCGCAAGGAGCAGGAAGCCACCCAAGGAAGGCCAGCCCTCTGCTGTGCCCTGCCCAGGGTTTGTCAGTCCCCCACCACACCCTTCTTGCTATCACCCTTCAGTCTGTCTCCTTGTGTGCACCTTCTGCACCTTCCTGTAAGCTCCTTATATGAAGACAGAGCTCAGCTTTGCCTGGAGAAGGATGAGGGGAAATTGGAAGGTCCTTGTTTATTGTCCGGATCGTCAGTCAAAAACCCTTTGCCCATCTGTACTTCATTTACATCCAATGCACCAACAATTGTCATCCTGAAAGATGTCATCATTATACAAAACTGTTAAAATGTTATTAAAATGTTAAGTAGGGGAAAGGTTATCAAAGAGCCCTGAGTCAGAAATGAAAGAGAGTGACCCACGGGAACAGCCAGCCATGCTTGAATTCTTTAGCTGGTGGTGGGAGGGGTGGGGTGGAGAGCTTGGAGTTGAAAAGAGGGTATCTTCTGAAAGCTCACAGATCCCCTCTGTGGTACCCAGGTCCCCGAGACGGCAGCAAGATGGGGATCCTGTACATCCTGGTCCCCAGCATCGCCATCCCCCTGGTCATCGCGTGCCTTTTCTTCCTGGTCTGCATGTGCCGCAACAAACAGAAGGCTTCAGCCTCTGCCCCGCAGCGCCGGCAGCTGATGGCCTCGCCCAGCCAGGACATGGAGATGCCGCTCATCAACCAGCACAAACAGGTCCTCCAGCCCTGTGCTAACGAGGCAGCTCTCTGGGGGGATGGAGTTGGGGTGTGTGTGCAGGGATGGAGTGTCAGCCAGCACAAACAGGTCCTCCAGCCCCTGTGCTAACGAGGCAGCTCTCTGGGGGGATGGAGTTGGGGTGTGTGTGCAGGGATGGAGTGTCAGCCAGCACAAACAAGTCCTCCTGGAGGGTTCTAGGAGGCAGCTCTGACAGGGCCCAGCAGACGCATGGGGCATCGGCAGGCAAGCATACATAGGCCCTCTTGTGAGCCTTCGCCTGAGCTCAGGGATGGTACCTATGACACCGGACTCTGGATTTCCTCCACACATTGGGCTAAGGAGTTCTGGGTTAAAAAACCAAAGAGAGCAGACCAGGAAACAGTCAGCCGGATTTGCCTAGGGGTAGGAGGGGTAGAGGTGGGTAGCTTAGCATTGAAAACGGAATGTAACCTCCACAGCTGCTTCTGCAAATAGATGGGAATATGTACGTCCACCTGAGACTGGCCCTCCCCTCCATCTGCCCCAGAACCTTCCTAACCCACCCCCAAACCCCCAAACTGCCCTGGTTTTGCTCTCAGGGTGACAAAGAAAAGGAGAATTCAGACAGTTCCGCCAGTGGAACATTACTGTGCATTTTTGAGGGAGTCCGGGACCTTTTTCTGGTTTTGTTTTGAAGGGAAGGTTGCCATCCCTTTAATTAGGATGTCAGGAAAGCAAGTGGGAAGCAGAGGATGGCCTCACCAGGCCTCAGGCATGCACCCAGCTCATGACCGACTTTGAGTCCCGTGTTCTGTCTCGGGTGACTTTGAAGGCTCTGGGGTGTCCCGGACAGGGCTGCCTCTTTCCTCTTCAGCCATGAATTCCCGCTGCTAGCTGTAGGTTGGGATTGGCTTCTGAGGGGTGCAGGCGCACAAGCCTTAGAGGCTGTAGACTGTCTGCCCAGAGGGAGCCGGCAGGGCCCATGTCACTGGGTGTCACTTCTATCCAAAGAATATCCAACTGATCATCTGGTGCAGAGGAAAGCCTTAGACTGGCTGGGAGGCGGGCTCTGTAGTACAGAGTGCTAGGATCTGAAATGACCAGATTCTAACAGGCAGAGCATTGGGGGCAGGGCCCCGTGGGCCCATGGGGGAAAACAGAGCATCCTGCTGTGGTGTGGAGCATGCTGGGAGATGTGATGGACAGCTCTGTAGCGTCCCTGGGTGATTCTAGAAATCTGACTCCGGGCTCAGCTATGAGTGTGATTAGATGTAAACATGCGTGTGTATAAGACCTCGGTGGGGGCACGGAGGTGGGATAATTCTGGAGGGTTTCAGATGGGAATAGCCCCAAGGCATCGGAGCTATAACAGCGTGTTCAAAGGGTTGCCAGACAGCCAAGCCCAGGGCAGACAGGACCAGCGAGGCCTTGGCGGCAATGACGATGCCAGCCGCTTTGGTTTGGTACTGCACTGACTGTTGAATTTGAATGTTTCCTCTTGGCAGGCCAAACTCAAAGAGATCAGCTTGTCCACAGTGAGGTTCATGGAGGAGCTCGGGGAGGACCGCTTTGGCAAGGTCTACAAAGGCCACCTGTTCGGGCCCGCCCCGGGAGAACCAACCCAGGCGGTGGCCATCAAGACACTGAAAGACAAGGCTGAGGGGCCCCTGCGGGAGGAGTTCCGGCAGGAGGCCATGCTACGGGCACGGCTGCAGCACCCCAACATTGTCTGCCTGCTAGGCGTGGTGACCAAAGACCAACCCTTGAGCATGATCTTCAGTTACTGCTCCCACGGCGACCTCCACGAGTTCCTGGTCATGCGCTCACCGCACTCCGACGTGGGCAGCACCGACGACGACCGCACGGTGAAGTCGGCCCTGGAGCCCCCTGACTTCGTCCACGTGGTGGCGCAGATCGCCGCGGGGATGGAGTTTCTGTCCAGCCACCATGTGGTTCATAAGGACCTGGCCACGCGCAATGTGCTGGTATACGACAAGCTGAACGTGAGAATCTCAGACTTGGGCCTCTTCCGGGAGGTATACTCCGCGGATTACTACAAACTCATGGGCAATTCGCTGCTGCCCATCCGCTGGATGTCCCCCGAGGCCGTCATGTATGGGAAGTTCTCCATCGACTCTGACATCTGGTCTTACGGTGTGGTCCTCTGGGAGGTCTTCAGCTATGGCCTGCAGCCCTACTGTGGGTACTCCAACCAGGACGTGGTGGAGATGATCCGTAGCCGGCAGGTACTGCCCTGCCCGGATGACTGCCCCGCCTGGGTCTATGCCCTGATGATTGAATGCTGGAATGAGTTCCCTAGCCGGAGGCCCCGCTTTAAGGACATCCACAGCCGCCTCCGGTCCTGGGGTAACCTATCCAACTATAATAGCTCGGCACAGACCTCGGGAGCCAGCAACACCACACAGACCAGCTCCTTGAGCACCAGCCCGGTGAGCAATGTGAGTAATCCTCGCTACATGGCGCCCAAGCAGAAGGCCCAGCCCTTCCCACAGCCTCAGTTCATCCCCATGAAGGGTCAGATCAGACCCCTGGTGCCCCCGGCACAGCTGTACATCCCAGTTAATGGCTACCAGCCAGTACCAGCCTATGGGGCCTACCTGCCCAACTTCTACCCAGTCCAGATCCCCATGCAGATGGCCCCACAGCAGGTACCCCCTCAGATGGTCCCCAAGCCGAGCTCACACCACAGTGGCAGCGGCTCCACCAGCACTGGCTACGTCACCACGGCACCCTCTAACACATCTGTGGCGGACAGGGCAGCCTTACTCTCGGAGGGCACCGAGGATGCACAGAACATTCCAGAAGATGTGGTCCAGAGCCCTGTGCAGGAAGCAGAGGAGGAGGAAGAGGGTTCTGTCCCAGAGACTGAGCTCCTAGGAGACAATGACACGATCCAGGTGACCGAGGCCCACGTCCAGCTGGAAGCCTGAGGAGTATTCGGGGCCTGGAGCGCAGGCCCAGATGTGACCAGATGGGGACCTCAAAATGACTGAGAAGTCCCAAAGAGGGGCCCATCGCCAGAGCCCAGGGACTGGCAGGCTGGTTCGAGCCTGCCCACCCGAGACTGTGAGAGAGCTTATCCTATCACCTGCACCCTGTGCCCATAAAACTGCCGCTGCAGCCCTGGCTTGGCTGGAGGCCATTTCAGAAAGGGACCCTGGGTAGGGTCCCTGCAGCATGACCACCTCAGAAACAGGACAAGGAGACCCCACCTCTGTCTGCTTTATCCTGATGGTCGATGGGTAGTGAGCTACGGATGTCGTGCAAAGAAAGGGCTACATCTTCATTCCCTGTTTTATGGGCTGAGGATTCAGAGCCTGGAGAGAAACATGGCTGCGGAGGGCAGCAGAGAGGCGCCTTGGAGCTTAGAGGCTCTGTGAGCCTCCTGCTGGCTGAGGATGGAGAGAGCTCTCTCTCTCTGTGGTCCACTGCTGGGCGCGTTCTTGTTAACAGCTGAAGGCCAGCAGAAGCAGGATGCTGCTGCCCTCTGCTGGAGTGCAAAGGACAGAGGAGCCTCTGAACGGTCGGGAGTGCCTTGTATTGAAGAAGTGCCTTTACCAAAACCAGCGCGATTTCATATGTTTGTGAAGGGTTTTAATTATACTGCGTATGTATTTTTTGCCCACATTTCTGGAATTCAAGGGAAAATGTTTCCTGGGTTTCGAATGTTCAAAAGGAAGCAACATTGTACAGAAAACAGTATTGTTAACTTTTTTTTTTTTTTAAGAATCTTGTGCAGACCGTAAATGTAATTTATATGGTTTTCTGTGTGCTGTTTCTGTGGAAGTGTTTTGATCGTAAATAATGACTTAGTAATTTAACCGTGTGGACTATCTCTGGGATGCCATCACACTGCCGTTGAGTCTGCCTTCATTCTGCCACACGCGGCAAGGTCCTTACATTTCAGAATTCCTGTGCCACATGGGCCACGGGCAAGCTGCCCGGGTCATGGTGTCAGTCCTTTCGTAGGTCCCATGCGTGGTGTACCCAATAAATGAACGTTTGTTTCGTACTTTGGCAGGTGGGAAGGAGGGCTGGTCCAGGCAGGCTCCTGCTGGATGAGGGAGCACTGGGAAGGGTCTGGGCTGAGCCTTGCATTGGATTTGCAGTTTTGTGAAGACCGTTGGCTCCATGGGAACGAAGCCAGAGTAGAGGTGACTGACAGAGATGACAAATCCTTCAGTTTGTATGACTTCGTGTGTATGGTTTTATACATGTGTGTGTCTGTCTGTGCGTGTGTGTGTGTGTGTGTGTGTGTGTGTGTGTGTGTGTACCATGTATCATAGTGCGTGAATGGAGTTCAGTTATTTTCTATAATGCAGACCCTAGGGATTAAACTCAGGTCATCAGGCTTGGTGGCAAGTCGCAGCCTGCTGAACCATGTTGCCAGTTCCTGTGTTTTTTAAATCCCTCCCTCCCTCCCTCCCTCCCTCCCCTCTCCTGCACTTTGCACCTACTTTACCATTATATCCACTTTCTCATCTTAGGTTGGCATGTTAGTTGCACATATTTCCAGGGTTCAGTGTGATGTGTCACCCATGTATAGAATACACACTGATTGAATCTAGCCCTCTCTTGGCCACCCAACCCTGACCTCTAGGAATCTGTTCTCCCCCCCACCACACACACACACACACACACCCATACCCCTCCATACACACACTGCTTTTCTGTTATAGCTGCAAGTGCAGATTTATCCCAGGTGATATAAAGATGACCTTGGGTTTCTAGTCTGATATCTCTGGAAATTCTAGAACCTGGAGCTGAATCGCTTTGCAGGGCCCAAGAGAGTGAGACTTCCTTGCTGTCCAAGGCTGCCCACATGCCTGCCTGCCCCATTTGCAGTGTGGCTGCCTGAGCCAAGGTCGTGGAGTACATGGTATTAGGGCACTGAGATGTAGTGCCAGCCTAGGCTGAATCTTGGAGACAGACATGACAAACAACGCCCCTGCACAAGCCAAGGCACCTTTGCTTTGATGGGGCCTGGAGGGGTGCCTTTGGCCCAGTCCCTTACCCACGTCCCACTCTCTACAGAAAGCTGTGTTGATATTTACTGTCTTTGGCCTCTGTGCATCCGGTCTGACTAGGTGCTACTGGCCTAGACTGTCTTTCCAACAAGAGTTAAGGATGCTGTTAATGTTGCTTAAGGGATTTCACGCTGAGACCCACTGAGGCAGAGACCCATTAGCTTCCTGGGACTCATTTCCAGGGCCCATTCCTCTTGTTTCTTTCTCTGTAAATTCAGACTTGACCTTGAATGAGTTGACATGGTGAGCCCCACAGAGTCCCCAAAACTGTCTAGCCACTTTTAGAGGAAAGAACCATCTTAGACAGAAACCACCTTATAATAGCAAGTCCCCTGCTGTGACGTCGACGTGCCTCATGCTAGGTCATAGAACTGACCTAGCATGATCAGTTGACCTTGCTTGATCGATCCCTCCTATCTTCCTGACTTTCCAGTCTCTTAACTAAGCATGAGATATCAAGTGCAGAGGTCATGGCTGGGGCCATCCTAACAAAAGCCAGAACTGTATAAAGAGGGTTTTTTGGCTTTGTTTCGGCAGAGGTGTGTGGTCTCACGGCAGGAGGCTGGGTCAGCAAGGCCTTTGCGTTCAGATTCTGGCATTGCAAGACAAACATGTCCACTTTTCCAGGTACAGAGTGGTCCCCTCTAGAACAAGGGGCTCATGCTGTGCTCCAGAGGAGTTCAGAGAGTTCTCTGGTGGCCTGCCCATGGAAGATGGGCATGGGGAGGCAGGAGCAGACGGGGTGCCCTTGCTGGAATGGCAAGTACTGACCCCCCACTTGTTTTCCACTCACTCTGCTGTTCCAGAATAGTCCTGCTTAAATCCACCCATTCACAATGAACTATAGTGTATGTTCCAATGTTAGAGCAGATGCTGTCCTCAGGGACGGAATAACTGGGCTACAGATTGAGGAGTCAGTGTGGCCAGGATGTCTAGAATGGGTCTGAAGGGTGTGGAGTTGACTTTAGGGGGATAATGACAACTCCTGAAAGAGGAACTTGGCCTCATGTCTAACTTGTACACCTTGGTGGTTTAACTGTTCTGCGGACACCCGAGGTGAAAATGGGAAATGGCTTTTCATGGGTCTCCATAAGCAAGCGGGGAAGCCACTTCAGCCGACCGTGACTGGCCACCAGGTACTAACGGTCGGCACTGCCAGTACCTCAGGGATCTGGAAGCAGAAGTTCTGCAGAACCGTTGGCGGGTATTTCTGTCTCAGTGGGGGAGATGTATTTGTGGGGGGGGGGTTTCAAGAAGGTTAAATATAAACTGTTCATTTCCCCCCTCTAACTCTAAATGATAAACTCGGGGTAAACCTTGAGGAGAGCTACCAACCTTTGAAAGTTTCTGCAACTGAGAAACAGTGGTTTAGTTGGAATGTTCTAGAACCGTGGACTATGGAGATAGGTGACACAATTTAGGACAGTGCTGCGGTGTGTGTGTGTGTGTGGGTGTATGTGAAAGTTTTTACAGCTACAGAATAGCACCTGCATAAAACTGAATTCCAAATGAGTCCTGCAAAGTCATGGGCACTTTTCACATGCCTTATATTTCGGAATAAGCCATGCTATTGAAACAGTATGTGCAAGTACTCGTTACGTTTTCCTGTACTGATGTAAGGGCATGACCACAGTCCAGGAAGCTATTACCCACCTGGTCCGGTGCCTCTGCCTCGCTTTGGAAATAGCTCACCAGACACTTTGGTGTTGGTGGCGTTGGGAACAGTTTGTAGGTTTACAACTGTGTTTCAGACAGATCTTATGAACAGTATCAGTCCCTTGTGAGTTGGAATGGGAACTCACATTTAACGTTGAAAATCCCATTGAAGCCAGATAGTAAGAAGGAGGCTGTGGTGAAAAGGTTGTCTGCAGCCTGGGCAAAGGAAGAGGACCACCATCTCAGCCAACAAAATATTTTGAGGTGAATTTTTAAATGGGGATGGGGTGCTGTCAAGGCCAGGGATCTCCATTGGTGTGTCTGTGCTGGCCGCCACAGCTAGACAGTGTGTGCTTTCTGAGAGGCCTGCCCCCACCCTACCCACTTCCTCCTCTCGTTCCCCCCACCGTGGCAGAGACTTGAGTGTCTGAGGTTAGTGAATGGGTTCCCTGTAAGGGACTCTGGGAAGGAAATAGTCATGTTTTGCTCGGGGAGAAACATCTACATTCAGCATTATATGACACTGCCTAGAAGCAACCCAAACCTCATTGCCAGGCCTCACAATGCAGGCCAGTAAGCAGGGTCTGAAGACTACTGCATTTCTTTAACTGAGCTTGACTTCTTCAATGGCTGAGTTGCTTGTGAGTTTCTGGCGTCCAAAGGTGGGATGGAGCATTGCCTCTCGGGTTTCTCTGCACACTTTTCATTAACTCAGACCTTGTTGTGTGGGGGTGTTGTGTGTAGCTGTAGTGCTATCTGCCTTTGCTCTGAGATCAGCCTCGCTACATGCCCCTTTCAGCTTCCCTTGAATCCATGGATAAAACACACACACACACACACACACACACACACAAGTGTTCTTTTGCAACTTGCCTCTTTGGCACAATTGCTGGGCACTACTGTCTCCCGCCCGGAAAATCGTGCCCTTATCAATGCTCTTAGCTCCATACCTCCAACCTGCCCTACACTTCAGTGGCTAGTCACATTCAGCCCCTGCCAAACATGTCTGACCCCCTGTAGTGGCCACAGGCCCCAGCTCCTCCAGAGACCTCTTATGGCTGCTGGGTTATCCCTCCAAAGCATGGCAAAAAACTCCTCTCCTTGCATCTCCCTTTCCCCCCAGGGACCTGGAAGTCCTGCCTGTACCTTCCGCCCAGCAGTTGGCCCATGGCTTTCTTTACTGACAGATCAAGAACTGATTGGGGAACAGGACCTTAGCATCAGAACTACCCTTACATGGGGTTCTTCCTGGGTTTCTTTAGACACAAGTAAGCAAAGAGTTGATGCATTATATATTGATTTCTTTTTGTGGTAACGTTCCCATCAGTTCTTTTCTTTTTCCCCCCACTAAGCAGTGCACCTTGCCTGTAGCCAGGGTCTGGGGTTGAGGTGACTTCTGGCTGGCTTAACTCATTGTTCACTTGGATGGCATCCATTTGTGGCTGCCATAAACATTTTGCTTAACCTGTACCTGCCGCCCACAGATCTGTAAGTGAGGCTGTGAGGCCGGTCCTGGGATTGCCTTTGCTTGTGAAAGTGGGAGCTGTCAGTGGGCCAGGCAACCCAACATTGTGGGAATGTGGAGGCCACTTATTTCTCCAGCCTGTGAAGGAACTCAGCCTGTAGGCAAGGGTGTCCCCACCAGAGGCACTAGTGCATGAAGCAGACTGAAGGGCAGGCTCTCGGAATGAGTGTGTGTCATAGCACATAAAGTCTGGCCAAATACGCATTCTGGCTTGTCTCTACCACTCTCACATGGGCTGGCCTTTAGAGAGAAAATTTAGAAATACTAAATAAATTTGAAGTCATCCTTTAGGCATTACAAAGCTCTAGGAACATCTGGAGAACCCAGAGAAGGACCAGGCAAAAAATGATCATTTCTTTGAAACCTCAGAAGGCAACAACAATAAATTGCTCGCTTGGGTGGCTATGCTTTGTGGCTGTCATAAACACGATTCTTGTAGAGAATCTGTACCTGCCTCCCCTCGCCACAACCCCAGAGCCCTAAGTGTCTCAGAGCTCCTGGCCATGGGCAAGACTCACTGATCATGGGAAGGAAGAGGCAGAAAAGGATCTATGGGAAATGTTGCCATAAAAAGGAATAAATATAAGAATATACCAACTATGCGTTTATCCCTATCCCAGGGACAGCCCAGGCCTGTCTGATCCCTGTGACCATTCAGTTGACATATGTCAGGATCAAGTGGACACCTCCATGTGTGATATCCTCCAGGTCTAGATGGAAGAAGGGCCTCTGGAGAGAAGGAACCGGCATGGATAGAGAGACTTTAGAACAGGGCCAGCTGTCCACTTCCGCACAGGCTCTGGCTGCCCTCCAATGCCTCCGTTGACCGTTTGCCTATCTGTACTGAGCAGTCTTGCAGAATATGCACACTGCTATCAGAATATGCACACTCCTGTCAGAATATGCACACTGCTGTCAGAATATGCACACCGCTGTCAGAATATGCACACCGCTGTCAGAATATGCACACTGCTATCAGAATATGCACACTGCTATCAGAATATGCACAATGCTATCAGCAGCACCCTATAGTTCTTATTCCTTCTGCTCAATAGGCCATGGACAGATGTCAGTGTTTAATGTAGGTTTTCTTTCCTAGGGCTGGCTTGTGTCTTGAGACCTGTTCTCTGTCTTACTAATGTTCCATGTAAGCTAGTCTTGAACTCTTCATCTTCCTGCTTCTCCAGCGCTGGGATTGCCTTGTGGGCCACCATGTGTGACCTCACTGTCCTCTCCTTAGCATGGTGGGGTCTTTACTGTAAAACCATACCAGAGCTTCCTCTTTGAAGGAAAGCCAGTTTGATCTACTAGGAAGGTATAACCGAAGGATTCTGTCGATGTCCTGAGTCACGTGGATTGATTGAAGAAAGAGTGTCACTCTGGGATGTAATGAGGCTCTAAGGTAGCAGGGAGGGCCGGTCTCCATGGACTGAACTTCAAACAAACAGTCTTGGAGAAGCATATGTGTTGATTGTTACACAAAAGTTGTTCTTTGGGTAAAAAGAATTCCTCATACCAGAGCCCCCAATCTAATCCGTACGTTTCCTGAAAGAAAACCTCACGGCCCTACAACTTTAGACCTTATTGTGCATGGTTTACAGCACTTGATGACACAAAACATTCCAGGCATGCCAGGACTGTCTTATGACCAAAGTCATGCATAAACTGTAAAGCTCCTTCAGAAAAATAACTCTGTAGATAATAGAAAACAATCACTGTTGTCTGCAGTGATTTCTTCACGGTCAATGTACTTCTAGAAAACGACTCCTCATTCTCATGTCTACCCTGTGTACAGTGAAAAACAACTATTTCATTCCAATGTTTTCCCCTCGATATAATGATTCTCAGCTACAGGATTTTGTTGAGAAAAAGTCATCATTCATTCAGAGATGTAAACTAACTCAAATTAGGCTCCAGAAGCCAAGAGACTGACATAGTGTTTGCCTGAAATATCTGCTACCATCCTTTGCTGGCCCCTCCCCCCTCCTCTCATTTAGAGCTGCCAGACAAAGCTCTTCCACTTAACAATGCCGAGGTGGAATCATCCTGGGCACCATTACAGGGTGGGAGGAGTCAGGCACTCTGCCTCATGGAGAAGTCTCAGGCGCTAACAAGGATACATTTGTCTAACCAAGAGATACTTGTAGCAAGCACTTGTGGGCCCCAGAATAGGATCTTCTCCTGCTCAGAACTCATTCTCCTCCACGGATGCCACCATCACCAGCTGTTCCTTTGTACCGTTTCCTATACTGCAGTGTACATCTAACCCTCGGCCACTGTTAATGCCCTCCTCTTTGATTTTCAGTAAGTGTGCAAAGTGCACGGCCATCACTGCCAGCTCACTTCAGAGCCCTGGGGCCTTCTCCCTCCCATCCTTGGGTTTGTTCCCCGGAGATTTCCTATCAGTGAATTCCAGGGAGTGTGACGGTTGCTTCTGTGTTCTTTCACTTGGCATTTTTTAAAACTTCACGATGCCCAAGTATCAGAAGCTCCTTTCATTGCTGCATGGTGTTTGTTGGGTGGGTGTATACCTCCCTGCCCACTCTGTGTACGGTCATCATTGCTGAGTGTGTTTTTCTAGTTTGGGGCCAGAGAGATAGCTCAGTGGTTAGGAGCGCTGGCTGATGTTCCGGAGGACCTGGGTTCAATTCCCAGAAGCTTGAAACCATCCTCAGCTCCAGTTCCAGAGGATACAACTCCCTCTTTAGACATCTGCAGGCACTGCATGTACACAGTACACAGACACACAGGCAAAACACTCATAAAAATAAACAAATACTTTTTAAATTAATGCTGCTCTGAATACTTGACCATGTTCATGGATGGGCTTAAGTTTCCATCTGTCAAAAGATAAAATTATGACAGATTTAGTATAAAGCCACATTTTGCTTCCATGTGGGCAATGGTGCATTGTGTAAATTGGAGTTTCTGATGAACCAAGCGGAGGAAGTTGGCTTAGTGGGCAGAAAGGAGATTGAAGGCTTTTGAAATGGAACAAAAGAAGGGCTGCTTCCTTCCTTCCCAAGTTACTTTCTGAAGATGGAAGAAATGTAGGTTAAATCCAAGGGTTCTGGCTCGTTGATGACTGAAGAAATTTAGCGGTGAATCAGTTTGGGTTGAGTCTATTGGACCTCACAGAGAAGTCCAAGCCAAGCCAGCCAATGGCTGCCGACTTTATGTAAGAAATGTCTCTCAGGAAGACATCCTAGCAGAGGAGGTACCGAGCAATATATAAAGGATTGGTCCTTAAGAGAAACATCCAAACTACTTCCCATAGCAATGAAGAACAGTTTTCCACAGCCTTACTGGCATTTGCAATCACCTTTTAAAGCATGAGAAACCATTCTTGGGGATGCGAAGTGAAAACCAGCTACTGAATACCGAGGGGGCTGGAGAGATGGCTCAGTGATTAGGAGCACCTGTGGCTTTTTCAGAGGACCTGAGTTCAATTCCCAGCACCCACACTGGGCAAACTCACTACAAAAACTTATAAGAAAGAATTTATTTGGGCCTACAGTTCCAGAGTGATATTTCATAATGTTGGGGGAGGCGTGGGAGCAGGCAGCTGGAGCCAGAAGCTGAGAGATCACATTTCTGGGGGCAAACAAGAAGTGGGGACAGATCATAAACTCCCAAAGCCTACTCTTAGTGGCCTACCTCCTCCAGTGAGGCTCCACCCACTAAAGGTTAGCTAACTATCTTAGTTACTATTAGTAGTTTCTTTTGCTTAGTTTATATAGCTATGAAAAGACACATGACCAAGGCAACTTATAAAAGAAAGCATTTAATTGGAAGCCTGTTTATAGTTGCAGAGGATTAGTCCATGATCATCAGGGCAGGAAGTACAGTGGCAGGCAGGCAGGCAGGAATGGTGCTGGAGAATTAGCTGAGAGCTTTATATCCTGATCCACAGTAGGGAGGCAGAAAGAAAGTAAGTCTGGGCCTAGTGTGACCCTCCAACCCCACCCCCAGTGACACACTTCCTCCTAATCTTCCCAAAACAGTTCCACCAACTAGGGACCAAGCATTCAAATAGATGAGTCTGAGGGAGCGGCCATTCTCATCCAAATCACAATAACGTTCTCAAGCAGCGCCACCAAGTGGGGACTGAGTGTAAATGCAGGAACTTTTTCATTCAGTCCGCCTCAGTAACTGGGATAGAATAAACTCTCCATCAAGGGGAAACTACTAGCCGGTGATGTAAATGTGCGAACAGGGACAGCAGAGCTGTGAGAACAGGGACAGCAGAGCCTGACAGCAGTGCTTGAGACACCTGGAAGATAAAATGTGCAGCTAACAGCCACTAGACCCTGGTCGATACTGACGGGGCTTAACAACTAAGGTTGGGAAACCCTTGGCAGAATTCCGAGGGGAGACACCGTAACGGGAAGTGTCCCTGCTCTGGTTAAATCACCTCCGCCTGCTCATCTGCTCGGCCTGCCAGTATATCCCCACTTCGCTGCAGTGGGGGCTTCTACTTGACAAGGTATCAGAGCTTGGTCTGACACCTAAATGAAGCTCAAGACTGATGGACAAATAACTGGCAAGATGCCAAGAACCTCGCCGGATAACAGGTGGATAATTTCCAGTTCGTTCCTCTCATTGCAGTGTCTGCACTACAGCCGCGGAAATGAAGGCGCTGGGTTCCGGAATACTGACATGAATTAATATCACTGCTGTCAACACTGACAGGGAAAGCCATTCCAGAGGCCCCAGGACATGTGACACATTTAGACAAAGGTGAGACACCCAGCGTGTCACAGGGACATGTTCACACAGCAAAAGAATGTACCCTCCACTGGCCCCACCCACCTAAGAGCTGCCTTCACTGGCCAGGACGAAGGGAAGAGGTTACTAAGGGGAATTCTACAGCTTCTGCTTTACATTACTTATAATAAATAAGTTCTAAATGTATATGATAACATTTGGGGATATGTTAAAACGGATGGATACCATAACCGTAATGAGGGATTTGGGGGATGCTTTTCTTTTTTTCTTATTCTTTTTTTTTTTTTAAAAAAATGTATTTTTATTTATATGAGTACACTATAGCTTCAAACACACCAGAAGAGGGCATCAGATCCCATTACAGATGGTTGTGAACCACCATATGGTTACTAGGAATTGAACTCAGGACCTCTGGAGGAGCAGTCAGTGCTCTTAACCCCTGTTTTAGTCAGGGTTTCTAGTCCTGCACAAACATCATGACCATGAAGCAAGTTGGGGAGGAAAGGGTTTGTTCAGCTTACACATCCACACTGCTGTTCATCACCAAAGGAGGTCAGGACTGGAACCCAAGCAGGTCAGGAAGCAGGCCATGGAGGGATGTTCCTTACTGGCTTGCTTCCCCTGGCTTGATCAGCCTGCTCTCTTATAGAACCCAGGACCACCAGCCCAAAGGTGGAACCACCCACAAGGGGCCCTTCCCCCTTGATCACTAATTGAGAAAATGCCCCACAGCTGGATCTCATGGAGGCATTTCCCCAGCTGAAGCTCTTTTCTCTGTGATAACTCCAGCCTGTGTCAAGTTGACACACAAAACCAGCCAGTACAACTCCTGAGCAATTTCTCCAGCGGGGAAGCTTTTCAAGAGCAATATTTTGAATTTGAAGATATTAATGAAGCCAGATGAGTTTGGGATGTCTTCTTCTATTGCTTGACACCTTTTCCTCCTGCCCCCCACACCAAGACAGCAGTTCTCTTTGTGTAGCTTGGGCTGTTCTGGAATTCTTGGCCATCCTGGAACAGTCTGTAGACCAGGCTGGCCTTGAACCCACAGAGATCTGCATGCCTCTGCCTCCCAAGTGCTGGGAAAGCAGCAGAGATCATGAAGGTCCCTGACACAAACCAACAGGGACAGACTGACAGAGAAGAGAGAAGCACCAGTCAGAGAGGGAACCAAGAGCAAAAATGGCCGAATTATTGGAACTGCCAAGCAGCTCCCATCAAAGGAATGTTGAGTCCCTCACACACACCCCAACCCCCTCCAGATCTGGAAAACCACCTAAAGACTCTGGGCCAGACTTTTTTTTTAATTGGATATAATCTTAACATTTCAAATGCTAAAACCTTTTCCAGTTTCTCCCCAAAAAACCCCAACCCCTCCTCCCACCCCCTGCCTCCAAGTATACGCCCCTCCACCCGACCCACTCCCACCTCCCCCCCTGGATTTCCCTTTGTTAGCGCATCTATTGAGCCTTCACGGGACCAAGGACCACTCCTCCCACTGATGACCGACAAGGCATTCCTCTGCCACGTTTTTGGTTGGAACCCTTGGTTGATGGTTTAGTCCCTGGGAGTCCTGGGGCGTCTGGGTGGCCGACATTGTTGTTCTTCCCATGGGGCTGTAAACCCCTTCAGCTCCTCTGGACTGCCCTCCAACTCCTCCATTGGGGACCCCATGCCCAGTCCAACTGTTGGCTGCTAGCATCTGCCTCTGTATAGGTAAGGCTCTGGCAGGGCCCCTCTGGAGACAACCATGGCATGCTCCTTTTGGTATGCACTTCTTGTCGACTATAATAGTGTCTGGGTTTGGTGACTATTTATAGGATGGATCCCCAGGTAGGGCAGTCTCTGCGTGGTCTTTGCTTCAGTCTCTGCTTCACACTTTGTCTCCTTTAATGCTCCTGGTGAGTATTTTGTTCCCTTTCTCAGAGGAACCAAAGCACCTCCACATGGCCATCTTGCCAAAAGCAATCTATAGATTCAATGCAATCCTCATCAAAATCCCAAATCAATTATTCATAGATCTAGAAAGAACAATTCTCAAATTCACCTGGAATAACAAAAAACCCAGGATAGCAAAAACTGATCCACAACAAAAGATCTTTTGGGGGAATCACCATCCCTGACCTCAAGTTCTATTACAGATCAATAGTGATAAAAATCCATTTGGTATTGGTATGGAGACAGGCAGGAAGATCAATGAAATAGAATTGAAGACCCAAAAAAGAACCCACACACATACAGTCACTTGATATTTGACAAAGGAGCTAAAAACATCCAGTTGAAAAAAGACAGCATTTTTAACAAATGGTGCTGGATCAACTGTAGATCTGCATGCAGAAAAATGCTAATCGACCCATTCTTATCTCCTTGTACAAAGCTCAAGTCCAAGCGGATCAAGGATCTACACATAAAACCAAACAAGTGGGGAAGAATCTTGAACACATGGGCACAGGGGAAAACTTCCTGAATGGGCCAGTCTTTTGATTGGCTCCCCAGTCTTCTGATCTCTTCCGGGGGGGGGGGGGGGGTCTTGCTGTGGAGCTGATCCTTGCCTGGATAGCCCCTCCCCCAGCTGTCCAGCTGGCTGTTAGCAGTTTTCACTCAGGTGTGACAGTTGCATCCAGGGCAGGCGTCTGAAGCATTGGTAGGTGATGATGAACAGGTCCTGGTCTGCAGAGGAGTTTCAGCAAGGGTCTCAGTGCCTGAGCTGTAATGATGGCCAAGGGTCCTGGTTCTCAAGACCTGCACAGAAGCTGCCGTGTTCCATGGCGCCACTTGATGCTGCTTTTGCTTGCCCACTGTTGCTGCTCATGGAGGTCAGACGCTGGGGGAGGGGAAGGTCGGCAGACGCCCAAGTTTAAAAGATCTGCTTTTGTTTTGTTTTTGTTTTTCGAGACAGGATTTCTCTGTGTAGCCCTGGCTGTCCTGGAACTCACTCTGTAGATCAGGCTGGCCTCAAACTCAGAAATCCGCCTGCCTCTGCCTCCCAAGTGCTGGGATTAAAGGCGTGTACCACCACTGCCCGGCTAAGACCTGCTTTTATACCTAATATTTGTCCATGTGGAACAGAAGAACCTTGGCCAGCTAGCTACTGCTGCGGTGCTCATCCTGGGTACTTCCACAGCGATGAGAAGCTAGCTAATGCACTCGGGCGCTGAGGTAAACCTTGTATGAATGCCTCTCTCTCAGCTATTAAAACAGCTAGCTTCTGTAGGTGAGTGGTGTTGCTCTCTGGGCAAGCAGAGGAGCTGAGCTTTAAGAGTTTAGAGTTTATGAGGCAGGATGGAGAAGCAGATCCTCTCTGCACAAAACACACTTAAACACACATGTATATTTGCATAAACACCTATATTTATAAACTATTATTTCTAAAACCTGCATAGGTACATATACATATTTACATGTATTTAGTAAGAGGGCAAATTCCCTCTTAGCCACACTAATCTCTTCAAAGGGTCATTTTCTGCAGGTCAGTAGGACCTTCAGAAGTTGGTATTTTGGGTTTCTCCTATCCCCTGCGAGTACGTGTGTGGGCAGCAGGTGGCGCTAGAGTCCTCGCCACTGTCGGGCTGTATTTAAGCCCAGCTTCCTTAGCTCAGCTCGGGACTGACTCAGGTGGTTTCATTGAGCCGATTCTTGACCTGTGGATTTAGAATGCAGAAAGGTGCCGAAATAGAAACAAGGCTGACCAGCGATTTCCAAGCCTGATATAGGTGTGTGAAGGTCAACAGACAAGGTCCAACACAAGGACGGAATGTGTCCCCACTAACTGTACAAGACTGACTTTGCCTCCTGAATTCTCGTGCAGGAACGAACATTGTGCCCCTCACAAGAGGCAGAAACGGGGCCCAGAGAGCAAAGCCCTTCTAAAGAAACAGGAAGACAGTACCACAGAGATAACTGCACACAGTGTCCCCTACAGTGCTAGTCACAGTAGAACGGGGAAACTCTCCAGGTCAACAGAGGGGACTGCTGAGGGGGCGGGGGGGGGACAAGGGACGATAAGGAGGGTATAGCAAATTAAGTTTTGTTTTTTTTTGTTTTTTTTTTTTTTAAGAAGCAGCCAGCGGTGTAGAGGCTGCCTCCACCAGAGTCGCAGGCTAGCCCCAGAGCCATGGGAAGCTCCGAAAGAACAGAGAAGGGAGTTCCTGTGGGAATCCTATTGCTAATACAAAGCAAAAGAAATAAAAGCAAGGGCCCTGCTCAGGCATCCACCTTTGTGACCTGAGGAATCACAGGTGTGGGTGGCCTGCCTGTGGTCAGGCCTCCTCTTGTGGAGGGCTGGAGGTTGGGTGGTGCGTGGCGGGGAAGGGTAGTGACATTCTGCTCAGTGTGGGGAAGGAACCCCCAGAAGGTGTGCCTTCTGTTACTTACGTCTGTCATCTTAAAGAACGGCCACCAGAAAACATCCGAGACTTAAAAATACCCCCAGTGCTCATTCGCTTTGAATCTTGTATCCCCAACTGCAGCAGAGTTCAGAGGTGAACACTGGAAGGTGACCGAGTCCTGAGGGCTCTGATCTCATCAATAGGTTAGCTTACTGATGGAGTCAGAGCTTACTGGCACTATGAGGAAGTGGTCCAAACTCAGGAGGTACACCTCGGTGGGATGCCACAGGCTATCGGGGTCATGCCCTTAGAAGAGAGATCTTGTCCCTGCCCTGTTTACTTCCTGGTGAGCAGCTATGTTCTATCCCACACTCCCAACGCAGTGGTCAGCCTCACCATGGCCCTCATAAATGGCTGAGCCAACCACGACAGAAGCCTCGGAAACCATGCGCCAAAATAAGTTGTTCCTCTTCTAAGTTGATTCATCATGGGGGATTTGTCACAGCAACGGAAAGAACTTGGCATGAACCGGATGTGATCCAACACAGATGTGAACGGCATTGGAGCTGTTGGATTTCACATAGAGGCCAGCAGAGGGAGATTTTAAACTCTAGGATCTGTAGGGTTCTGTAGCAGGGGGACTAGTGGGGGAAACCCAAGAGTTTCCTGTAAGACTAAAGGGGTGGCGGATCTCTTTCCTAATCATCTGATCCAGGAAACCTGAACTTCTAGGATGTCTAATGATGACATACCCTATGTACTCGAGTGCACGTGTACACACACACACACACACACACACACACACACACAACTGGCATCACTGAACCTAAATTAGTCATTTATAGGAAATTAAGAAATCATAAAGGCACCAACAGAGTCTCTTTTTCATTAAATCCACGTGCTTGCCAGAGGTGAACAGAGGTCAAAGCAGACTTCTGAAGGAGACAAACACTGCAGAGTGAATTGTGCCGATTCTGATGGTAACAAAGTCACAAGCTGTCATTTGTGTGATGAAGAAATAAAAAACAGGGCGTAATTTTGTGACTGGCTTGTTAGGCATGAGGTCAGCGACCTCTGACTGTGGAATCTTTGTCAAGTATTCAGGCTGCTATTTTTCCTTTCAATTTGTAATGACTCTCGAGTGAGACTGTGGGTTATTTATAACTTAGTTACCACACAGTCTAAATGACGCCGATGCTGTTAAGCTCTAGTTAGCTAAATGACTTACCCCGGATGCATTCTGCCTCTGATGACTTCTAACCATGACTTTTCTAGAGACAGTGCCTGGTGTTTCTTTCTTGGGGACCATCAAGACCCTTTGTCCCCCTCTATACACCTTTAGCAAGCTGACAGGAGAACCTTTTACCAGTCCATATTTAGAAAGCATTTACTGAACTAATGTTGATGGGTTAAAATTTAAGATGCACTTTCTGATGTAGCCTGTGGGTGGGCTATGTGGACCGCATTCGCTTCAGTTTCTGTCACACAGGGTCTTCGCAGCCTCATCAGGTTTCCTAAGAGGTGGAGATTATACATGGAGATGCGTCTCTTTTTTTGTGTTTCCAGGAGCATAGAGAGACTTACATGTAATAGTTCAGTTATTTACCAATTTACCTTTTTATAACTTAAACATTGTTTTTGGAGACAGGATCTCACATGTTCCAGACTGGATTTGAACTCGTTCTGTAGCCAGAGATGCCCTTCGGTCTCTGAGCCGCCTGCCTCTATTGCCCAAATGCTGGTATTACAGGAGTGCACCACCATGCCCTATTTATGCAGTGCTGGGCATCAGAGCCAGGGCTTTGTGCACGATAGACAAGCAGTTTACCAACTGCACCCAATTCTCACCATCACCCCATCGAATTCAACTAAGTAGGTCCACCAGTAAGTGGCCTCTTCTAGAGGACAGACACTATCATGGCTTGTGGGAACCACGAGGGTACCCTGGCCTCTGACCAGTCAGCTCCCTTCAAGTTTCTAGTAAGAATAACAGGAAGGCTCCCGGGGGTGTTTACGTGTTATTGCCAATGTAAAGAAGTGGACTTCGGCATTGTTATGCCAGGCCTTGGTACAGGTGCATGGGAAATAATGTGTGAGCCCACACCCGGACACAGGCTCCCGTGCTGTTCCTGTGATGGACCACACCATGCAGTTGAGTTGGAGTTGAAGAGGCCTCACCCACAGCATTTTGATATGGTGGAGACGAGGGTGCTTGCTCTTTTAAAAGCACTTTTCATAAACACGCCTTCCTTTCCCAATTGCGCGTACTTACATCATATTCTCGCAAATAAAAATGGCTCGCCAGACCAGAAATTCTCCATCCTGGCATCTATCCAAAAATGTTCTTTCTGCCATCCCAGTCATGACTATGAGCTTAACGCCACCACCCGCTCCCCCTTCCTGCTGTCACGTCCTCGTGGGAGGAGCAAGCGGACAGAAAGTGTTCTGTAATTCTCTGTCAAGTGAGTTGCCGGATTAATGTCACTGAAATGCAAACACTGACACTCCCCGCCCCCAGGAAGCTTCAGTTTGCTCAGTTTGCATTAGTCAAGGTTTTATTGCTTCGATGAAATACCATAGCCTTTTTTTGGGGAGGAGAGGGTCTATTTGCCCTACACTTCCAGATCAAAGCCCATCTTTGGAGGGAGACGGATCAGGAACCCAAGCAGAGCAGGAACCTGGAGGCTGGAGCTGATGCAGAGGCCATGGAGGGGTGCTGCTTACTGGCTTGTCTCCCATAGCTTGCTTAGCCTGCTTTCTTATAGAACCCATGACCACTGTCCTAGGCAAGAGGAAAGGGCAGGGTGTTACTGAAGGCGCTGAACGTCCGGCCTCTGGAAATGTTCCTATGTAGTGTGCAGAAGAGACAGGGTATGGAGGAAGGTTTCCACTGGATAGCTTGGTACCTGGATTAGCAGCAGTCGGGTCCACTCACATCCAGGCCTCAGAGATCCATCCCCCAACATGCATAACTTGAATTCAACAGACTCTTGATGGTTTCACAATAGGTGTTTTTTTAGATGAATGTATCTACCTGAGTGGGAATTGCAAACTGGTTCATGTGAGTTTGAATATCACGGGTGTTAGCTTTCTAATTCCACACAGAGAGTGTTTCAGTTTATAACCTGCATCAACCCATCACCATGTGTACAGATCAACTCCCCAGGGGGGGGAACTTGAAGCACTTTTTAACGACCTGAAGCTACAAATAGAAACCATATTTAAAAGCACACCATGTGAAACTTTTATGTGCTTTCTGTAAATAGTTTCTCAATTTGAGAATGTTGCCTCTCTTGTGTACAGTGGAAATCTGCTTATCAGTGATTATATGATGCCTAAGCAAGAGGACTTTCATGCAAATGTCAGGCAATAAAAGAAATGCAATGGTTTTTTTTTGTTGTTGTTGTTTCATTTTTTTTTAAAGAAACTGAAAGGACAAATAGATAATTCTTACATTGGTAGTTAGAGGCTTTGACATTCCTCTCTGCAAATGAAAGAGCATGAGCCAGGCAGAAAAATAGGGAAGACAGAAGAATTCGCTGCCAGTGTCCAACAGGGGTCAACTGAGCACCTCCCCAGCAGCAGGACACATCTTCCTTTTAAGAGATGGAGAGCACACCCTAGTGAGATCATACTCTAAGCCATAAGGTGAACCTCAGCGATTTTAAGGCTCATTTTTTATTATTTTAAATTCTCTGTCTCTGTCTCTGTCTCTGTCTCTCTGTCTCTGTCTCTCTTTGTCTGTCTATCTCTGTCTCTGTCTCTGTCTCTGTCTCTGTGTGTGTGTGTGTGTGTGTGTGTGTGTGTGTGAATGCAGGTGCCCACAAAGGCCAAAGGCAGATCCAGAGCTGGAGTTAGGTAGTTTCAAGTCACCTACTGTGGGACCTGGGCCTGGACCTCCAACCCTCTGGGAGAGTTGAGAAGAGTTGGTGCCCTTAACCACTGAGCCAGCCATCTTCACAGCCCCCTTCGGGAAATTTAAAGGAATCAAAATTTTACAGAGACTATCTTTGGCCATTTTAGTATTAAACTAGAAATAAGCAACAGAAAGATAAGTAGGATTTTAACCTTTTACAGATGCTTCTTCTTTGAGTCTGGATGACACACTGGTAGATAACCTGCGGGCCATGACAGCGTTGCCAGAGAAAGCCCTAGGAACCCACATAAGGGTCAAAGGCATCAGCAGTGTGGTCCATAGCAGAAAACCATGAAGAACCCCGCCTGAAACAAGGTAGAAGGGTAGAAGAGAGGACTGTCGCTTGAGTTTGTCCTCTGACCACCACATATGTGCCATGGCACACGTGTACTATGACTGCATACCTGAACACACACACACACACACACACACACACACACAGATACATAGATAAATAGATACACACCAGACTTCTACACACCAGACTGTATACACACAAGTGCATCTCCTGAAGATGCAAACATTCTTAGTTTGATTCTTAGTTGGCCAGCAAGAATGATTTAAAGAAAGAATTCTTAGATGTTCACTAACATCTGAGATTGTTAGTGAACAGAATCCTTCAATGTATAACATGAACTAAACATCACACCCAGGTTTCAGCCATGCAAGGCCAACTTGATATCGAATGCACTCCGTAGATCAAAGACGAGACATCTCATGATGGCATTAAGTGAAGGAAACTTTGAAGAAGCTCAGCAGTCATAAGTGCCTTTGGACCTCTCTTGGGAAACTAGGAGTAGAAGGAGGAGCCTCTTCAGCCTCGTGAGCAACAGGAGGGAGGCCCTGCCGCTAGAACCACACAGAATGGCTGAAAGTCCTAACAGCTGAGTTCTGCAGTGGTGGTGGGGGAAGGGGGCGCAGCAGGAGGGGGCCCCAAGGACCCCTCTCACTGCTGTAGCAACACATTGTCAGGGTTCCAGACTCTCTGGGGACGTAGAAAAGAAAAATTCTTTGGCCAGCAAGAATGATTTAAAGAAAGAAACTTCAGTCCTCTTTGTAGGTGGCATGACAGTTTATGTCGTGAGAATGAAGAGATATTAATAATAATTGGCAAATAGACAACAGAACGGCCAAACACGCACAACTAATCATTGAATCCAGGGTCGCACAACAGAAGAACCTTGATCTGTTGACCAAGGGTCCCTAGTTTCCCGGGCATGAACAACTGATTTATTTATTTATTTTTTGAGACAAGATCATATGTGGGCCAGGCTGGCCCTGGGCTAACCTCGTAGCTAAGAATGACCTCTAACTTTTGATCTTCCTGCTTCTACCTCCTTGATGTACGGCTATAGTCGCTCAGCACCATGCCTCACTGGATGCTGTGCTGAGCTTGGAGCCCAGGGCCTCCTGCTTGCTGGTTGAGTGAGCACTCTACCACTCAGCTGCATTTCCAGCTGCCTGTTGAGTTCTTTCCAACCTAAACCTCATACCTCAAACCAGAGCCCAGTCAGAACAGATCCGATGTGTGACGGCTGTGATTGTCAAACTGACTACACCTGGAATTAACTAAAAATCCCAAACTGGAGGGCACACCTGGGAGGAACTTTTTATGACTCTGAAGTAGGAAGGTCCATTTCTAATCTGGATCATGAGGTAGGAAGACACGCCTTTAATCCAGATCTTGAGGCAGGAAGACACCCTCTGCTGGAAATCTATATTGGGGCACAGAAGAAGGAAGCTTTTGCTCTTTGCCTGATTGCCCTTGCTTTTGCTAGCAAGTCCATCCCTTCACTGGTGTTAGAGCCTAGTTCTTTGGGATTCCAGTGTATACAGAAGACCAGCTAAGATATCCAGCTTCAGGGACTGAATGACTACCGGATGTTTGGAAGTTCTGTTTGTTCGTTGGGAGTCATTGTTGGATTAGCTGGACCACAGCCTGTATGCAAGTCATTCTAAAAATCCCTTTTCTATAAAGATATTAATTCCAAAAGTTCTGTTATCTTGGAGAACTCTGACTAGTATGCCATATTTTAAAATAAAACAAAGTTTTTACAAGTGGAAAGAATATGAAGGGAACTTGTTGAGCCCCATAAAAGACATGCAACAGGATGGGAAAAGATGAGAGAGTTAGATGTTACAACAAAAATGAAAATTCTGGGGCTAGCAAGACAGCTCAACAGGTCAGGGTGTTTGCCACCAAGCCTGGTGACTTGAGTTCGATCCCAGAGACTCACATGGTGGAAGGACAGAACAGACTTCTGCAAATTCCCCTCATACGGGCAGTACGGCCAGCATGGTCCCTGACTGTCATATACAACATAAACATCCATTTTAAAGTGTGATAAAATATTAAAGCTTTTATTCTGAAAAGGCTCTGCTGGGTGCATGAAAGGAAAAGCCACTCACTGGGATGAAGCAGTCACAAGTCACATGTTTGACGTGAACTCACGTCTGGAACAGTTACATTCAAAAGTCAATGATGAAAGAAATATTGGAAAATGGGCAGGAGGCAAGAAGAGGTCATCAAAGGGATTTTCAGTGTTGCTTATTAAGAAAAAATGAATTTTAGACACTACTGCATATTTATGAGACAAGCTCAAATTAAATAAGAATATGAGTTGTATCCCTAAATGCTGCCGCAGGGGCAGAAGGACATGTGCCTTGTGGGCGTGGCTGTGAGATGAAACAGACACTCGAGACAAAGTAGTTTAGTGGTTTCTCAAAACTGCAAACAGCTCCCATAGTGTGGGGAGTTGTTAAGGAGCAGAGTCTAGAGCATATGATGGTCTCATTGGGCCACCAGCAAGTCACATGCCACACAGTTACAACCTAGCACCCCTCCCTGAACCTTTATCTCACCCTGATGGGTGAAATCTGGAATTCGTGCAAGATCCTGTAAACAACTGTGGAAAACTTAATTTGCCAGCCCACAGTGCTCCTCCAGGGGCGATGGATCAGGACCCAGTGCTATGCTCTTCCTGTGGACTAAACAAGAATGTCTCTGGCATTTGATGCCTGGGCATTGTGCAGGGCACAGATAAAGTCAAAAGAGCACACATTGTGTGATTTCAACGGTGTCACAACCTTGAAGTAACAAAATGACTGGGATGGAAAGGAGATTAGCGGTTGTCATGGCTGAAGAATGCGGGTCAGGGTGGCTCTAAGAGCAGTGTAAGGGAGGTGTGTATGATGAGGGAATGTTTTTATTTCTGAACCACGGTGGTAACTACAAAATGCTTCCAATGTAAAGAGACACACACCATTCCATGCCAAGTTCCTTATTCTTTTTTCCCCCTTCTAGACAGGGTTTCTCTGTGTAGCCCTGGCTGTCCTGGAACTCACTCTGTAGATTAGGCTGACCTCAAACTCAGAGATCTGCCTGCCTCTACCTCCCAAATGCTGGGATTAAAGGCGTGCACCACCACTACCCCGGCGAGTTCCTTATTCTTATGTTGTCTGGGGATGTAAAACCATTGGAAGAAGCTGGGAAATGGACAGGGATTTTTCTTTGCTCTCTCTGAAAATTTCAGTATCCCAGAAGCTTTAAAAGTAACATAATAGAAAGTTACAGTAAGTACAGTGGTCTAAATATGGAACATAGCATGTGATAATGTTTTTTTTTCAGGTTAGTAAAAAAAAAAATGGAGTTTTTTTATTAAGAAGATTGTCGGTCTAAAGCAAAACTACTTGGGTTTTCAGGGCTACACACAAATTCCTGAAGGACAAAGGAACTAAAAGTGACTGTCACTAGAAACCAGGTAGAAGGGGTCTTTCCAAGCAGGCTGTGAGAAGGGTCAGTGGAGTGGACACTTAGCAATACTGGTTCTGTTCCACAGTCTATCAAAATTCAACCGGCCTGTGACAAATGTGTGACCTCTATTTAGAACACAGTACACATGACAGTACAGAAAATGTGCCTTCTAAGAACATGAAGTCAAAACTGGCTCAAGGAAATACACTCGGGGAGAAAATCAGAATTGGAGCAACACATAGGAAGCGGCTTTTTGTTCTGTACGAACAATCTGTGAACCTTGGAGGAAGCTGCCGTGGGGTTCTAGAAAATTCCAAAGGGGATTTCACATACTTAACAGAAGCTTGCATTCAAGGGTGTGCTGGACCATGGGAACCGCCTGGGATGGGGACAGGAAGACACAGATAGGAGATACCCATAGAGCAAAAGTTTCCCCAGGACCCAAGACCGCCTGGAGCCCCTACCTTGTTTCCAGTTTATAAAGCACTTGCTTTGTAAGCACAAGGACCCGAGTCTGAGCCCCAGAACCTATGTGGAAAAGCCCAGTCTAGAGGAACGTGCTGGTAATACCAACAGCAAGGAAGCAGACAGGCGGATTACAAGGCTCACTGGTCAGCAGCCTAGATCACCTGACAACAGAGGCTGACCTCTGGCCTACCTGCATATGCGAGTGTGCACATGTGTGCCACATACACACACATGTATATACACTCATACACTTGTGTTGCAGGCACATACATGTGCACACATGCATGCACATACAAGTACACACATGTGTATGCACACATGCACACACACTTGTACACACACTTGCATTCACACATGCACACGCACACACACAAACACACTGACACTCAGAAGGACTGATCCCTGAGGTAGGATGGCCCCATTGAGAACATCCTGGGCTGCATAAGCCCCATGCTGTGCTTGGCACACTAGGAAAAGAAGCCTGCTAGCTCTCCATAGATCCTACCCCAGAATTCCAGAGTTCCCCTGTCATCTAAACTCCTAATCTTCCCTGATGGCTCTGGGAACTGCCAAGCATGTGATTTCTCTTAGTATTTATGTCTTTCTTTTACATTAACAAGCAGCGATGTTTCTCTTTGTGGAATTAAACCTCACAAAAATATCTTTGCAAGCAGATTTGTGTCTTGATAACAATCTGTTGATTAATTTGGCTGCGGAACGCTGATGGGTGAGGGAGTCTCTGGGAACGTTTCCAACAGATACGCATCAGTGTGATTAAATCATTCCAGCATCTTACAACTGTCACAGTGATGTTTTGCCACTGACACCAGCCTGGCTTCCACTTCCAAGTGGTGTGTGTGTATGTGTGTGTGTGTGTGTGTGTGTGTGTGTGTTTACATGCGCTGTTCTGTGTGTGTGCACATGTACCTGTGTGTGCGTGCACATCTGTGTCTTTTGTAGTATCTTGTATACTGTGTTGTTCTCTCCCTTGTGCAGTTTTCCAGGTGAGTTCCCTCAACACCGAAGAGTTTTATATCTGGGGTACTTTTTTTTGGACAATTGTACCCTAAAGGTTCACATCCCTGAGATGTTTGGTCCTCGGCTTGTGGTGCTCCGGGGAAGCGGTGGCATTTTAAATAGTGGGGGAGAGGGGGCAGTACAGTGGGAGGAACTCAGGGACTCAGAAGTCAAGTCAGGGACCCTTGAGATGGGTCAGTCTGACCCTCAAGCCTGGTGACCTGAGTTTCATCCTTGGAAGCCACATAGAAGACTCCACAAAGCTGTCCTCTGAACTCCACATGTGTGCCACAAAATGTATGCCTGTGCACACACACACACACACCACAAACATATACATAGTTTTTTTTAAAGTTATATCATTGGAGAAATACCCTCAGGGAAATGACAGAGCCCTTGCCGCCCCGCCCCCTCACCACTGCACCTTCTTTCTCTTGAAGAAAATGGCTTCCATCACCCGCCTTTATCACACTGTGCTTCCCCACCACATCACCAGAGTGCCAAGTGACCATGGCCTCAGGTCTCCAGCACCATCTGCCCAGATAAAGCTTTTCTGTCATTAAGCTGATTTGTCTCAGGTGTCTTTGATGGTAGCAGAAAGCTGGCTAATACAGGGTGTGCCCTTCCTCTTCTCCTGCCTCAGTCAGAGCTGCCAGCCGTCAACAAGGAGACGGGAAGAGGCAGGTTTGGGAACTAAGGAGAACCACGTTTAAATCCTGGTGCTGCAACCTGACGGGATCTCAGTGTCCTCTGTCGTGAGTGGACTGTTTCAGAAAGGGACTTAGAGGGTGATGCTTGCCAAGTGTCTTAGAAATCCTTTTCTTACAGTACAAGACCTGCACTCGAGATTAAGGTAGGCACCCAGATCCTTGTCCACACCTACACTCAAGTCCACTGTCCATCTCAGGGGACCTCCGTATGGCTACAATGGCTGCCCTGAGGCCACAGAGCTTGGAATAGGGCCTCACACTATCACCATCAATTTTTATGTACATTTTAATGCACATATTCTCCCTTCCACCCACATGGAAACATTATAGACTAAGCTCTGTATAGGAGGGGAGTGGCTTTTTTTTCCCTAAAATTAAGCGACCTTGCTTAATATTGGAAAAATCCCTTGACAAACATACATGGAACCATGGGATCATCACAGCAGCCAGGAGGAAGAAATTATTTCTTCAGACAGAAGGAAATCAAGGCATTGGTTGGCTGTATATCCTGGCCAGGGTTTCTAGAACATTCCAACCCTCCATGGCTGTAGGGAGGGAAGGGGTCAAAGACTTAAGAGTGAGGTGATTTATGCACGAGGAGTGAGGCTTGTGAGCCTATCGATCCCCTTCAGGGCCATTGGTGCAGACTCCAATTAGCAAGACAAAGTGGAAACGTAAGGGTTCTTTGGAGAGTCAGTTGTGTTGGATGGTGTTTTGCTGGGGAAAACACGTGAAGGAGTGTCTTCCTGAAGTGGACACAGGTGAAAGGCTAAGGCAGACTCATGAAGGAACGCTTCACTGAAGCAGACACAGGAGAGAGGATGTTCTGCTAACACAAGCATGTGAAAGGACACGTGATGAAGAATTCTTTGCTAACGACACGTGTGTATTGGTCTGCCTTACAGTGCATAGTTGAGCTGCATTTGCTGGGACTCCTCGGGCTTGGGCTGATTGGATGCAGGTGCTGAGGCAGGGCATGATGCAGAGGACACGTGATGTTTGGGGGCTGCAAACAGGACTGGAAAAGGCCTCGGCTTGCTGGTGCAGTGAGTCTCTGGCTGATCTTGGCTTCCCTGAGAGGCACAGTTCAGAACTTCTCCTGGTGTTCTTGCTGATCTCTTCTGCTGACTCGAGGCGAGGCTGAGGCCTGGCTGTCTCTGCTAGATCGCGTCACCACTTATGATTCGTGTTTACTATCCTGACTTTATCAAACTGGAATATGAAGTGTCTGTGAGTGGGTCGAGCTGCCACTGCCTGCTAACCTGTGAAGTGAACTGCTGATTTCCAGATAACACAGATGGGAGTTGCTCCAAAGAACCTTTCTAAACAGGTCCACTCCCCCTGTATCCTTTAGAACCATCATTAAAATTAAGGTTTGAAAAAAAAATAAAGTTACAGCAAGGGGCCTGATTTATTGTCTCATTTTGCTTTTGTTTGTTTGGTTGGTTTTGGTTTTGGTTTTTTCGAGACAGGGTTTCTCTGTGTAGCCCTGGCTGTCCTGGAATTCACTCTGTAGACCAGGCTGGCCTCGAACTCAGAAATCCGCCTGCCTCTCCTCCCAGAGTGCTGGGATTACAGGCGTGCCCCGCCACCACCACCGGCTGCTTTGTTTTGAGACAGGGTCTTACTATGTAGCTTTGGCTGGCCCGGAACTCACTACACAGAGCAGGTTAACCTTAGATGCCCTTCTGCCTCTCCCTCCTGAGCAGAATTAAAGGCATGTGCCACTGAGCACAGCAGCAAAGATCTTTAAACAGTCCAAGTGCCGTTCTGAATGTGGGAGAGTTCATTATTCCACACGGTAACTCCTGTTAGTATCAGCAGTGTTTGTGTGGGTGGGCTCCATCATTTGGAAGTTACATACACTCTGGAGATTTGGAGTCTTTTTGTTTGCTTCTTTGTAACCCTGGCTGGCCTGAGACTCACAGAGATCCTCCTGCCTCTGCCTCCTGAGTACTAGGATTAAAGGTGTGCACCACCACATGGACCCAGTACTAGACTGTATCTACAACACTCTGCTAACGCTGATGTAGATACTCTGCTAATGGTCACTGCCTCATTACAGTGTCTTGGAGTTTACAAAACATTCAGCTGCACTATTCCCAGATGCCCAGCAGGACAGGGCCAACCGTGGTGACCTGACAGCCACATAGAGAAATGTTAAGGTAGAGGCTCAAACGATTTTCTTCTTTGGTTTCTGCTTGAATTCCTGGTGCTCAGGACACCAGCATTCCCTACATGACTGTACACTAGAATACATGTCTTATTGTGCTCACTTCTTTCTCACACACTGACTGTAGATTCCTTATTTGAAGTGTGTGTGTACAGATATATGTGTGTATATGCATGTATATGTGTACATGTGTATGTGTGAGTACATATGCACATATGTGTGTATAGATGTGCATGTATGTGTGTATGTGTGTTTATGTGTGGGCATGTATAGGATGGTGTATGCATGTTATGTATGCTTGTGTATGTATCCCACATGTGTGTATGTATGGATATGTGTATATGTATATGGGTATGCATATATGTGCATTTGTATGCATTTCTAATATTCAGCATGCATTAATAGATTATAAATGTAGAATATAACAAATTGTACAACAAATGAGAAATCAGAAATACTCACAGTCTTTTGTAAATAAAGTTTTATTGACACGGCCATGACCATTCATTCACATACTGCCTGTGACTTTTCTTGCTACAGCAAGCAGTAGTCTTGAACAATTGTGGCTTAGGCTGTATGTCCTTATAAAATAATGTTAAGTCCCTCCCTGCTGATCAAGTGTGTCCAGCTCTGCAACAGACAATATACTATACAACACATCATACATCAAATGAAGCACGTGTATCACATACTTATAAATCACAATAATGTTCTAGATTGTGGTTGGCATATGCAAGGCGTGATTATACACAAGATGATCATTCATGGAGAATCTTATCCTGGCTAAAGTTTGTCCTTTTGAAGCATCAGAGTGTCTCTCATTAACTGGAGTTTGTCATTAGGACATCTGAGCTCTGCCTGGTGGGTTTAGTTAGGACGCACAGAGACTCTTAGACAAAAACAGTGATAGATACAGCATTTAACAGTGTCCTGGCTGAGTTCTGTTCTGCCTTCCATGGAAATCATTAACAGATGTGGTTGCTTTTAAGGCTGGACCTCACCAAGCACTGCAGCTCAAATTGGAGTTGAGTGATTGATTCTCTGAGCCGTTGGAAGAACAGGACACTGGCAGGGAATCAGTGGATTTGATAGAGAAAGAACTTTGGGGTCTGGAGCATTCCACAGCTAGTTTGAGGAGAGAGATGGAATAAAATTCCAAATGTGGTGAGCAGATGTGTGGAGGGTTTTTGTTTTTTTGTTTTCTTACCATGTGCTGCCCCTGCCCCTCTCAGTTTGCTACGTTTCGCTTCCTAGACAAGAAGTTACCACTAAGTATCATGGTAGAGCTCTGGTATTATGTGTTGTTTTTTCCACAAGATGGCATGAGAAAGCAGGTCATTTCTTTTGTACTGGCTTCTCAGTGCACACCGAATCTTTGACCACAACAAAGCCTGTTTGCTCCAACCCACCAACCCACGCAGCTGAAGAGGCCTTTGGTTCACAGGCGTTGTTAACGAAGACTTCATAAACTGTTGGCAGAACACGGCACACCTTTCAGTTTGTTGACAGAGACACATAGTCTGACTGGAGCCAAAGGACATATGAATATTCATAGAGGACAGAAGAAGGAAACACCCCCCCCCCCAGAAGGCACCCTGATTGGGGACTGGCTACTGGGCACTGCTTTTTGGAATATAAACAAAGGCTTTCTCTGAATACAATAAACTTTGAGGCTCCTTAAACTCATCAACTGGGAGTCCCAAGTCAGGAGTGGGCGTGGTCAGTATTCTACATTTTCCCTCCCCCTCCCGACTACAAGGGGCAACCTTGCCAGAATTGATGACACTTCCTGTGGTCCTGGTCATTGCTTAGCTCCTTCACAGTATTTCTTCCTTCTTTCTTCTTTTCCCCCTCCCCATATCCCTGCTGCCCTTGGGGCTTTAATTCATAGCAGATTGTTGATTGGCAGTAGTTGATGGTTCTAAGACCTGGCCTATTAACAGAGAAGCCTGCAGATGTTTTAATTGGGGTGTGGGGTGGTGAATGAATCTCTGAGCACCTCAGGTTTCCCTGGCAGAATATCACATACAGGAGAAGGCTTGCCTACATGACTTAAGAATGGCTCACTTGCTGTTCTTTGGAGTGTGGCAGCTAGCCAAAGCGCATGTGAGTTACCGGGGATGTGAACTGACGGTCTACCACACTTTAGCCTAGTCTGCCCTGTGAACTCATAGGTTTGAGAAGCCAGTAGTAATACGTAGTAGCTGTCCCGATACCTATGCGGCAGTAGATGTAGGAGCCCCCACCTCCACCCACGGACACCCAAATCTGCAGATGCTCAACTATTTGCAAAACCAACACATATTTCTGCATGTACTGGCTCTGTAAAACTTAAGGTAATACAAACACCTCATGGTGACTTTATTGTTTAGGGAGTAATGACAAGAAACAATTCACTAGACTGAGGAGATGGATGGCTCAGTGGGTAAGGTCACTAGCCTAGCAAGCCTGGTGACCTGAGTTTTGTCCTTAGAACCCAAGTGGAAGCCTGATGCCGCTGCGTGGTCAGGGACCCCACTGCCCCTACAGTGAGATGGGAGTGTGCGGCTAACCCATGATCCACAGGGCATCAGAAGAAACACCAAGACTCTGCCTCCACAAGGTGGGAACCAGACAAATGGATGGAACTAGAAAGTGTCATCCTGAGTGAGGTAACCCAGTCACAAAAGAACGCACATGGTATGCCCTCACTAATAAGCGGATGCTAGTCCAAAAGCTCAAAATAAACAATTTACAATTCACCCAGGACAGGAAGCTCAAGAAGAAGGAGGACTTAAGTGAGGGTGCTATGGTTCCTCTGAGTAAGGGAACATAATACTCACAGGAGCAATAAGGGAGGCAATGTGGGGAGCAGAGACTGAAGTAAAGGCCACCCAGTGACTGCCCTACCTGGGGATTCATCCTATAAACACAGTCACCAAACCCTGACACTACGACAAGAAGCGTGTACCAAAAGGAGCATGCCATGGCTGTCTCCAGAGGGGCCCTGCCAGAGCCCTACAAATACAGAGGCAGAAACTGGCAACCAACTATTGGACTGGGCTTGGGGTCCCCAACGGAGGATCTGGAGGGTGGTCTAGAGGAGCTGAAGGGGTTTACAGCCCCATGGGAAGAACAATGACTTCGGACACCCAGACACTCCAAGACTCCCAGGTGTCGAGTAGAGGGGCATATACATGGAGGTAGGGGGTGGGAGGAGGGGTAGGAAATCTTTGGGGAGGGGGGCTTTTGGGAGGGGGAAATTGGGAAAGGTTTTACCATTGGCAATGTAAATGAAGAAGATACTCAATAAAAAAAAAAAAAGAAAAAAAAAGGTGGGAGCCAGAACTAACTCCAAGTAGGCCTTTGGCCTCTATATGTGCATGGTGATATGCAGATGTTTGATTGTGTGTTTGCACAGGCACACGTTATACACGCACATGCAAACAAATTTAATCTAAAAATAACTGTATACATTTAGTGCAGGTGCCTTTTTTTCTAATAATTCTAACTCATCACTGGCTGGCTGACCCCATGAATATGGAACTCATGGAAATGCGTGGGGAAGGTAACTATATTTTTTACCCTTTCTCACTCCCTTTCCATGGCTACAGAATCATAGTTCAAGGCTTACTGCTAACAGATCTCACCCTCCGAGAGATGGTGCTGCGGGAAATACTTCATCTGAGAACTGAACGGGGACGGAGTGCCTGAACGGTTTGACTGTGGGCAAGTGTCTGCCTCATTAATGGAGAGGCATGGCACAGAGAGGAGAGGCAGATCTCTAATTGCACTAGACTTCTCTCTATTGCTAATTAACTCTCCTCGGGTCGCAGCACAGCTCTTGCTGGGAGAGATAAGGATCTGTAGCCGCTCAGGCCTGCTCTCACCAGGCTGGCACTGGCATCAGCCCCTTAGATGCTGGGCTGGCACAGCATGTGTGTCTTAGGAGGCTCATAAAGCCACGGGCGTTTGGAAATCCCCTGGAGCTCAGTGGCTGGGCTGTTGTGCCTGCAGGGCGCTGTGTCATCGGCTAATTATCCCCCAGCTCATTAGCTCATGATGTAGGGAGAGGGGCGTCTCCCCACACAAGGTACCCAGCACAGCGGCTGCGTGGAGCTTGCTATGACCTAAGCTGTACCGCTTCTCTTGTTTTCCATGGCCAGGTGCATTAGTGACCGGGAGGAGTCTGGAGCTGCTTTCTTCTCTCAGATGCCTGGACGTGTCTTGCTGCGTGGACTTGTGTAATTCCTAGGCCAAAAATTAATTTTTATCTCCCGAAGCTGGACTATGCCTGAACTTTAGCCAAGATGGAGGACTCCGGGCTTGGGGAGAGATGGTTCAACTGGTAAAGTGTTTGCCTCACTAGTAGGAGAATCTGAGCTCAATCCCCAATGGCCACATAAAAATGCTAGGCCTTGCTCTGTTCGCCTGTCATCCCCGTGCTGCCAGCAGGAGGCAGAAGGATTGCTGGTACTCAGTGACCTCGTTCAATCACTGAGCACCACCCAGGTTCAGTGAGGGACCTGGTCTCAAAAAGGAAGGTGGAAGTTATTGAGAAAGACACTTCCCTTTCAACTCTGGAAGGCTACATACATGTGCACGCACACACACACTCAAGAACACATTCACACCCTCACCCTCACATACACTCTCACACACACTCACACACACTCACACACATATTCACACACACACATATTCACACACTCACACACTTACATATATTCACACACTCATACACACTTACATATATATTCATGCACTTACACTCATACACACATACATATTCACACACAAACACTCACATGCATATTCACATATTCACACACACTTACATACATATTCACACACTCACACACACGCACACACTCACACACACTCACACACTCACACACACTCACACACTCACACACACACTCACACACACAGGGATGATAGCTCGTAATACCCACACAGATAGGATGGTTTTCAAAAGTGACAGTAATGTTATTGCTGAAGCTCAAGGCTATGGGTGCGGGGAGGAGCCTGGAGTGTAAATGGAGGACCAGTAACCCGGAGGGGAGGAAGTGGCCAGATGACAGTGCGTGGCTGGGGGCTTAGCATCTCTGCCCAGCTATGTGAGCTGAACCTTAACATTGCTGTATGTCGGCAAGCAGATGGTTCATGTGTGATCCAATGGTTCATTTCAAGTTATTCATTTAATAATATTTTTTAGTTGCAATGAAAGATAGTGCTTGCACTGGGCAAACCCTGATGTGCATACATGTATACCCATATACATACATATACACAGACATGCACAAGAAAATATAAACATATTCGTATGCATATGTATACCTGCAAATACACATACACAAAACACACAAGAGCATATATATACACATGCACACATGCAAATATGCACACATGTATGAACACACACTACAGGAACTGTGGAGCACCATCTCCTGTCACTTGGTCCCAAGATCTTGCTTTACATCAGTGTGCACGTGTGTTCAGCTGAGGAGGAGCCGATGCTAAGAGTTCCTTTGTAGGCGTGCAGTGTGTGTGGCTTATTTATAACCACTTGGGGAGTTCCCGATTTGTTATTCGGAGCCGTGAATGATCCTGGTAGCAGCACTCACGTGATGCGGTTTTCTCTGCTTAATTTCCCCAGTGTGCCTGTAATTATTGATTCACCAAATGAAAGAATCCTCTTTTCGGTAGGCAGTCATTACTTCAGCTGATCCTGTACACTTAAACGAAGGAAGCCGTTGAGTTCCCTCTGACCTTTATGCCTCCCAGGCCCTAAACTTCTTAGGGTCAGGGTGTCCCCTCCTGGGAGCTGCCCCAAGGAGCCAGTGGGCTTGTTTAGAGCTTTATGGGCTTATGATTTTAGGGTAAAGCTCTGTCTGCCTGTATGTTTTCTGCAGTATTTTAATGAATCTTCAATTTTCCCTTAAAACAACACACTGCTCTTCGAAATGAAGTGGTAGGAGTCCTAGACATAAGCTGTGCTTGTTACCCCTGACTACATGGTAGCGGACATCTTGGTTTGCCAAGGCTCTTCCTTCACAGCACACAGTCCAACCACGTCACTGTCACCTGTGAACTCTCCAGGGCTCCAGCCCAGCCCTACTGCTGCAGAAACCCAGTGTACTGCCTGGTTTTGTGTGTCAACTTGACACAGGCTAGAGTTATCAAAGAGAAAGGAGCTTCAGTCGGGGAAATGCCTCCAGGAGATCCAGCTGTAAGGCATTTTCTCAATCAGTGATCAAGGCTGGAGGGCCCATTGTGGGTGGGGCCATCCTGGGATGGTGCTCTAGGGTTCGATAAGAGAGCAAGCTGAGAAAGCCAGGGGAAGCAAGCCAGTAAGAAACGTCCCTCCATCAGCTCCTGCTTCCTGACCTGATTGAGTTCCAGTCCTGACTTCCTTTGGTGATAAACTGCAATGTGGAAGTGTAAGCTGAATAAACCCTTTCCTCCCCAACTTGCTTCTTGGTCATGGTGCTTGTGCAGGAATAGAAACTCTGACTAAGACACCCAGTGTTTGAACAACTGGTCAATCATTCTTCCCACTAATGTGACTTTGTCCTCAGTCTGTGGGGCTCCACACCTTGCCTTGCTCCTGTGGGGTCTGCTGGGTCTCCTAGAACCCACTGCTTTCCCAGTAGAATGGCTGTGCTCATCTCAGAGTTAGGATGCTGGATTCTGAACAGCTCCTTGGCCACTGTCACCTCCTCTCCTAGAAGCAGTCCTTTGGTTCTTCCTTTGTGTCCAACATCCACCCATGTAGCTGCTGGGAGCCCTTCACACTCCCTGGGCTGCTCACACCACAGCCCAGGTATGGAATTCCTCGCTGCACACACTCCTGCCTGGAGCAGATTGTGTTGATTGCTTCGTATTTCTGGCCACTGGACTAAAGTACATCTCTGTTCTCTTGCTTTTCTTTAAAGTCAATGTTGCCATCCTTTTCTGGTTCTTCCTAGTCAGTAGATTTAGATTTGTATTAATATGTGGACTTAATGGATCCCTGCCTTGCACAGCCCTCAAAAGGATTGGAGTTTGGTTGTTGTTGTTGTTGGTGGTGGTGGTGGTGGTGGTGTGTGTGTGTGTGTACACGTGTGCACACTTCATTTCCTTTTATTTTGCTGGTGTGAGATTACTTAATCCCTGTGTTTGTGTGTGTAGTTAATCTCCTTGAGTTGGAATTTTCCTTCCAGTACCTCTGTAGGGCTGGATTTGTGGATAGATATTGTTTACATTTGACTTTAATCATGGAAAATCTTGTTTTCTTCATCTATCTATCTATCTATATATATATATTGAAATGAATCCATATCTCTACACACACACACACACACACACACACACACACACACATATATATATAACAGTCTGGGCTGGCATCTGTGGTCTCTTAATCTGCAGCACATCTGCCCAGACCCTTCTGAGTTTTAAAATCTCCACTGAGAACCCCCACCTGGTCACATTCTCCTACAATCCTTCCTCCCATCCCCTTTGCTTCTCTAAACAGGTAGGGGACTCCCTGGGTATCCCTCACCCTGGTACATCAAGTCTCAGTGACCCAGTGACGCTAGGCATATCCTCCCCTTGCAGCTTTTAATATTCTTTGTTCTGTATAATTATAATAGTTATTATTATTATATTTGATTATTATTATCTTTTTCTGGTCCAATATATTTGGGGTTCTGTATTCTTCTTACATGGTATCTCCTCCTTTCAGTTAGGAAATTTTTCTTCTATGATTTTGTTCAATACAATTTCTTGGGCTTTGAGATGAGTTTCTTCTACTTCCTTTATACTTATTATTCTTAGGGTTAGTCTTTGTACTTTCCTACATTCCTACATTTCCTGGATATATAATGGATATATATATATATATATATATATATATTTAACATTTTATCTGTCCAATGTATTCATTTCTTCTATTGTGTGTTTCCATGCCTGAGATTCTCTCTTCCATCTCTTGTATACTGTTGGTGAAGCTCACCTCTGTAGTGTCTTTTTAGATTCCTAAATTTTTTCATTTCCAGAATTCCCTCAGTTTGTGCTTTCTTTTTTGCTTCTATTTCCTTTTTCAGGTCTTGAACAGCTTTATTCATTCTCTCTCTCTAGGCTCAAATTGAGCAGCTCAGAACAGCCTCTATCTGTTGTTTCAAAGTGTTTGTGGGTCAGGAGAATTGTGCTGTCGTGTGGGTCCTCTGTGAGGCTCGCAAGTCCCTGTCGAAGTGGCTTCTCATCAGAGGCGTGACTAAGCAATAAATCTACTTTCCAGGGAGCCACCCAGAAGCCAGCTCATATCCTTTCCCTCTTTTAATGTGGAGTGGCCCCTCTGCTGGGTCTGCAGGGCTGATCACAAGCGGGCAGAGCTCAGCTTAACAGAAAAGAGAAGAGCAGAACCCACCACAATGTGAGCTTGGCTGCACCAAGTGTCTCCAAATTAGAAGAGCCAGTTCCAGTCCACTTAGTGAGTCACCAGTGACCCAGAATCCCAAGGGTGAAGCCCACAGTGTCCTAGTGAAGGACCAGAAGTCCAATATAGGTGGATAAATACTTTATAGGTGGGGGTTTTCTTAGATGTTGTAAACAAAGATTGGCAGAGTACCTCAGGGAAATCAAACTTTAATAATCTCACTTTACGGTTTCCTTGAGAAAGGGAAATTATTCAGAAAACATTGTGCGATGTCATGTTATTCTTGTCTTGTGAGAAGCATCTTGTTCTGAGAGTGTATTGTGAATTTTTAAAGAGTATTTAATGGTTAAGAGTGAGAAGGTTCACTGGCTCTTAACTGGCTCATACTGAGGAACTAGAGACAGCTGTGGCTTCTGGGAGAGGGAAAGTCCATTTTATTTCGCGATGTGGTTGTTGGCAGGCTGACTGTGCTGTGGGAAATGGTTGTATGCCCAGGAGTGTATCAGTGGTACAACTGAACTCAATGGTTTTTTTTTTTTAAGAAGAGGAAGAAGAGAATATGTCATTGGAGGTATAGACTGTGGGAGTTGGGAGATAGGGTTGGATCTAGAGGAAAGAGAGTTAGCTGAATATGATCAAAGTACACTGTATGAAGTGACAATGAATTAATAAAGATAGGCTATTAAGAGTTAGATGCCCTGAAGATTTATAATTTAGTGACTAATTTATAGATTTATAGTTAGAGACTAATGAGGCTAGATGCAGAAACTTGCTCTACTACTTTTGCAACTTAAATTTTTAAAAGGATTTATTTCTTAATCTGTATGAGTGTTTCATATATATGTATGTAGGTGCACACACATGTGCCCGGTGTTCACCAAAGCTAGGAGAGGGCATCAGAGACTCTGGAACTAGAGTTACAGAAGTTGTGAGCTGCCACGTGGGCTCTGGGAATGGAACCTGGGTCTCGTGTAAAAGCAGCAAGTACTCTCGTAACCATCGTCGAGCCATCTCTCCAGCCCCATAATTTTTTTTTAAGTTCATGATTATTTCAAAATAAAAATTTTAAAATAAAGGGATTGGAAAACCCCCCAAATTTCTCATTTTGAAAGATAAAGAGCATAGAATAACAGTCTTCATAAAGACAGCCTAACACACACTCCCTGGTGGTGGTAGTGGTGGTGGTGGTGGTGGTGGTGGTGGTGGTGGTGTGTGTGTGTGTGTGTGTGAAAGATTGGCAGTGTCCTTGAAGGATCTCTGGTTGTGTCTCAGGAAGCTCCTCTGCATGTCACTCTGCACGGAGGAAAACAGCATGCTGAGTGCATTAGGAAAATGTCGACACAGAGCTGCAGTCTCTAGACTTATAAAGGTGACCTAGTGCAGAGGGTGTATACACACACACACACACACACACACACACACTAATCATCGTCATCATCATCATCATCATCATCATCATCATCATCCAGGTCTTGTGTCTCCTCCAGTTTCCCTGTTAGGCATGGGTCTCCTCTCTCTAACTGCTGCATGCACCCTTAGAGACACTTGGTCTCCATTGCCCATCCCACAGTGTCCTCTGCTTCTTTGTGTGCTCCCCACATCAATCAACCTTTCTTGTGACTTCCACAATGCAGGTGACAGACACAAATCCTCCAATAGACCGGTATTGGCAGGAAGCAACTTTAGAACATACAGTGAGGTCTTAAATGTGCTACAGTAACCAAGATTCTGTCACACACTACAATAATCAAGACACTTTCCTGCCCTACAGTAATCAAGGCATTGTTGCACACTGCAATAATCAAAACAGTGTTCCATCCTACAGTAAATAAGATGCTGTCCCACCCTCAGAGCTGACACTTGGTAGAACACATACTGAGCATGAGGCTCCAGCTCAGTCCCAAGTAGGGACTTGGGACACAGGCCCATGTGTGTTCACACAAATATGCACGGGGAGAAATAAGGACAGAGGTAAGTGCAGTGAAGCCTGTGGTCTTTGAAGGCAAGAGCAAGGATTCTAGGGGCCTGCTTGGAGAAAGGAGCCATCTTAGTCAGGGTTTCTAATCCTGCACAAACATCATGACCAAGAAGCAAGTTGGGGAGGAAAGGGTTTATTCAGCTTACATTTCCACATTGATGTTCGTCATCAAAGAAAGTCAGGACAGGAACTCACATAGGGTAGGAACCTGGAGGCAGGAGCTAATACAGAGGTCATGAAGGGATGTTCTTTACTGGCTTGCTCAGCTTGTTTTCTTATAGAACCCAGGACTACCAGCCTAGGGATGGCCCCACCCACAAGGGGCCCTTTCACCCTTGATCACTAATTGAGAAAATGCCGTCCAGCTGGATCTCATGGAGGCATTTCCTCAAGGGAGGCTCCTTTCTCTGATAACTCCAGCCTGTGTCAAGTTGACACACAGAACCAGCCAGCACAGGAGTTGCTTTGGCATCTGGAACTCTCTTGGATGGTGTGACCTGTCTCCTCAATCCGGAGCAAGGCTGGACTCAGCACAGAAAACAAGCGTCAGGCTGTGAGGAGTATGTTCATGCTTCCTGGTGTCTTCACAGCTGAGAAAACTGTGGGTTAGAGTTACAGAGTAAGATAAAGCCCAGCACGGGAAAGTCATTACTTAGGTGGAGTCCTCAGAGATGAGTGCTGGGATGGAGGATGAGGAGCGGACCATCCTGAGATGAAGGCAAAGGGTGGGTGGACAATTCACTAAAGAACTGGTTTGTCACCTCATGGGTGCTGGTGGTCACGCACAAGGTCTTCCATGCCTGAGTATGCTGTCACTGAGCCTCAGCCTTATTGGAAGTCTCCTCCTCCTCCTCTTCCTCCTCCTCACCACCACCACCACCATCCTGTTCCTCCTCCTCATTATCATTATCATCATCATCATCATCATCGACATACCACCCAAACTAGTCTCAAACTCTGGGCAAGAAATCCTCCTGTCTCATCCCCCTGGGAATCTGGGATCACAGACACATGTTACCACCCCCAGACAATGGCTCTTCTTTTTAACAGACATATGGTAGCATGTTTTCATCCCTTGAAATGTTCAATCTTTTAATTTTCCACACCTATTTATGCTACATCTTAACACTAAATGTAACACATTTCCCTTGATTTAGCTATCGTTATTGATTCTATAGTTGATAAAAAAAATGGCACAATCTACTCTCTCAATCCAGCTACCCTAACTACTAGTATAAAAACAATGTGTTAAGGATATAAATGGGGTCTTTGAACTGTAGTTCCTGTATATGTGAGTAGATATGATGTAGTAATAAAATTTGAGACATTTGACTTTGTTCAGATTCTGGGCCTCACACATTCTAGTACACGCTGTACCACAAATATGTTCCTGAAAGGGTCTCGTGGGCTCCGGCCTCCAAGCGGAACACTTTTGAAGTTTTCCCTTCCCCCCTGAGACTCCACAGCTCTGCCACCAGAGGCAGGTGACAAGGGTCACCTTGAAAAACATGCCTGAGTGCTTCGTCACCCTTCGCTGCCTCACACCACTAACAGCTAGACTCTTCCCTTATTTGGAAGGTTTGTAGACCTTAGAATGAAGCAACCACAGCACAGTACGAAGTGTTTCGCTAGGGTGTGCCCAGCCCTGGGCTTGACCCACAAAAACCATTTCAATCTTTACCTGACTTTTTATTTTGTGCAGGGTGTGGTGGAGTCTTGATAGGACTGAAAGGTGCTTAGGAGATGCATCTGTGGTGGCGTTTCCAGAGAAGGGAAGACACACCCTGCATATCGGTGGCTCCTTCCCACTGGCTGGGGACACGGGTGATGGTAAAGGAGAAAAAGGGAAAGCTGTTGGTGCTGGTGTGCCCTCTGCCTCCAGGCTGCTCTTGAGCTGCTCTGTCCCACCACTCTTCTCCCATGTTGGGTTGAAAGCTCTGAGACCGTAGGGCTAAACCTTCCCCTTGAAAGAGTCTTTTGCTCAGGTGTTTTTGTCCCAGTGATGAGAAAAACCTAATGCAAAGGTTCTTGCAGGGCCCGGGGACACAGCTTAGCAGTTAAAAAGGCCTGCTATTCTTCCAATGACAGCGCTGGATGGTTCACAACTGCCTGGGTGATTCCGGGGGCTCTGGCTCTTTTTTTTCTGGCCTTTCTGAGCACACAGACCTCCATCCATGACATATACTCAGAGACAAACACATATACATTCAAGTAGAACTAAGAACACTGACAAAATGACGGAGTGGCTTTTTGAAGTCACAATTAAAATGCCAATCAAGTGGAGGGTGGAGGCAGGGTTTTCCAGAAGGTGGGATATGGTTTGAATCATGGTCCAGAATGTAATATGTTCTTTGAATAAAGTGCATGGCATGGTTTCTCCCATAGCCAGGATCCACAGATTCGGGAATCAAGAGAAGGGAATGGGAATGGTTTCACTCATTATCACCCCTAATGATCCAATAGGGAAATTCTATCAAGCTAGATACTTCAAGATGGCGGGGAACATGTTAACACTAGCAGATTCCATGAGCATGGGATTGTTGTTCATTTCCTTACTGAAAATGAGTCCCTTGGTCAAGAGTGATGCTGTGTGGTTCACGTTATGGTGGATAAGACATTCTGTATGCACATGGATGGTGTTTAGGAGTAAGCATTATGCATAGGAGAGGCTAATCCAGAAACAGAATACATATTTTTCTAGCAACTACAAGCTCACTAGAGACGTCTGCCTCATGCATAGATCATCCCCAAGTGGCCCAGACCTTGCTCTGTGAGGTTTACATATACACTCAGGGATACTTGCACCTGATGAAGACACACTTTAAGAACGCTGATGGGCGGCTGGCACAGCAGATGGTTCTGAACCCTCTACAGACTGCTTTCCCACTGTACACACTGTGAGGAAGTGCCAGAAAACACCAGGCAGTGGCTGGCAGGACTGGGGATGAGTGCAGTGCGGTGTGAGCAGGCAATGCCTGGTTGGATGGAGCGTGAGTTTTAGCCTTCCTATCATGGTCGACTGGGGAAATCACTCCTAAAGAACCTGGACCCGAGAGTCACTGTGTGCAGAACAGCGATGTTCTTGCTGTTTCCAGTAGGTTCTGCCTAGAATCTGGCCTTCTCTAGGATGCACTGTAATGCGGGGTGCCTTTGAAAGCTGTTTATGTAATTTAATATGTGCAGTGCTGGGGCTCACACACTCCCCTACTGAGCCACACCCTGAGCCCCAAGAGCAGACTTCAGATGTGCTCATCTGTTTCTTGTCTGAAATCGTTCTTTGTTAACAGGGAAGCCCTTTTGTCGAGCATTAATAACAGAATCGGTGTCTTTCGTCACTTTGGCCTCATTTCCAGGGAGTTCCGAGGGCCACGATGCCAAGGGAGGGTGATGAGCTGGGATGGGTTCGCGCAGAGCGGAGGAGCCGGGCTGGGCGTACAAAGAGGGGGGCTCAGCTCTGCAGATGCAGAGTGAGGGGCTGGCCTTAGCGGGATGCAGGGGGCAGGCTGCCGACAGTCTGTGGGAGGAGGGTCTACTCAGTCTCTCTGAGGGAAGCTGCCCACATCAAAGTTCTCTGCGGAGCTCCACGCTGGCCCGAGTCTCCGCTCCACAATCTGCAGAGACTTGCTCTAACAGCGCCTGTCCGGCACAGGCGCCATTAAAAGCCCACATGCCGAAGACGAGCAGGGAGCATGTCCGACTTGGTTCTGGGAAACAGCCAGTGTATTTCATTTCCAAAGATCGGAGTGGTAAGGACGTCATCTAGAAGAAAGCACCCGACCAACAGTCAGTGTTGGCTGGCAATACTGCTCTGTTCGGTCTGAGAGTTGCTTCAGAGAAACGCGGAGGATGAGTCACTAACAAGGTGATATGTATTTCCTGAAGCATTACCTCGCATGCAGCCCCAGACCCAGGAGAGAACCTTGACTGTATAAAGTCCCCGCGGCAATCGCTTGCTGTGAGATTCTGCCCATCAGAGACAAGTCCTTCTCGATGAAATCCACATTTGTCTCTTGGTGAATCATGGCAGCCAGCAGTCCCTCAGCCTTCCTGTGTCCCAGGCATGGGCTAAGGTACTTTACAGGTATGAACCCTTGACACCTGCTGTATGAGGTGCAGGTTTGAGCACTGGCCTTACTTTCTAGATGGAGTACTATCCTGTGCCCATAGGCCAAAAAATGAGTGGGACAGGACAGTGCTTCAAGGACTACTCCCAGTCCTGAAGCTTCTGGAACTTTCCAAGCTACAATACAGACCTGACCCCTGACCCCTGACCCCCGAAGCTCTTCTTAGCACCACAGCAAGAGCTGGGCCTTCAGCATGGAGGCTGCAGGGCACAGTTAATCTGAACACCCAAGAGCCCCGACTCTCCTGCTGACTGCTATACAACCTTTGCTCACTGGTCTTCAACAGCAAAAGACATTAACATAGGATTGCTCCCCGTAGATTGCACTAAGGAAAGGCTATGGTAATGTATGTCACATGGAGTAACAAATGGAGTTGCTGTCCAGTTCTGGGCCTCTCGAAAGTGGCCCTGTCTGAAAAGCCATTTGATCTTAGGCATACAACTGTACTTAAAACCCAAATCCTTTAACATTCATGAATTTTAAGACATAAAGACCTGAAGACTTTCACAGTGCCACTATAATTGTGTCAACGCCCTGCACGGTGGCACCACGGGAAACAGTAGGAACTTAGTTCTGGCTTCCTTAGTTTGAACTTTGCTCTAAAGAACTCCCATGTGTTGCATTAGGTGTCTTTTTTGGCAGGCCGTGTGGGCCCGCTTAGAACAAGAAGTCAGAGTGGAAGCGGCTCACAGCACCGCCCTCTCCTAGGCAGCTGCCCTTGGGCAGTGGGCCAAGTTGGCACCAAGAAACTTCACCTGGCCAAGTAAGAAAGTCAGGTGTATATGCACGCACCACCTCCACACAAGGTTCTGAAGACTCACGGCCTCCTGACCCAACCTGTGTGGAGAACACGTCAGAGCTGAGCTCAGAGGGATGGCCACTCTCTCCGGCCTCCAGCCAAATTCAGAGGTAGCTGCCACCCTCGTGTTATTTTATTCCCCCCACCTCTCACCCCCCACCCCCACTCACTCCCGTTAACCTTGCTTGTTCAGTCCCTGCTTGCTCTGGCCCAAAGATTTATTTATTTATTATCATTGTATGTCCTCAGACATGCCAGAAGAGGGTGTCAGATCTCATTAAGGATGGTTGTGAGCCATCATGTGGTTGCTGGGATTTGAACTCAGGACCTTCAAGAAAGTAGTCAGTGCTCTTACCGGATGAGCCATCTCACCATCCCATGTTATTTTATCTTATTTCATTTTGAGTGTGTGTCTGGGAGCGTGTGTGGCATGTAAATGGCCTGCCAGTGTGTGTGAGTCCAGGTGCACACCTGTCTCAGCATCCGTGTGGAACTCAAGAGGGCAATTTTCAGGAGCTTTTGAGGTGGGATCTCTCTTGTTTGTTGCTCACTACCCTGAGCTAGCTGGCCCACGAGCTTCTAAATAACTCTCCTTTCTTTACCTTCTATCTTGCCACAGGAATGCTGGAATTACAGATGTGTTCTGCTGCATCTGACTTGTTTTTAAAGATATGGATTCAGGAGATCAAACTCAGGCCACGAGACTTCCACAGTAAGCACTTTTACCCAGTGAGCTATGCCCTTGGCTCCCTCTTTCCGGAGGATGCTCGTTCAGATAGCAACCATGTGGCATTTGACAACGCCCCAGATGGTGTGGTACGTTTCTGCTGAGACAGGTTTTGTAGATCCTGTGAGGGAAAGGTATAGATAGGCAGGAGTAAGAACCCCAGATCAGCAAGGGAGAGCCCTAAGGTCTGAAAAAATCATGAGCGAGGGGTGGGAACAGATGCTGGGGTCTGAGCCCAAGGTCATCATTTAGAGATGGCAGTTGGAAGCAACTGGAGCTGAGGAATGGGGAAGAGGCAGTGAGCCAGGCAGTTTGGCTGGAAGCTTGAGTTCTTAGAGTGACGTAGAGGGAGTTAGCAAGGCCTAAGATGGGGATCCTACACTGGTAGACCATGGTGAAATGGTGGATGTTGCATTATAGAAACAAGGTTAACAGGGATGTCATCTGAAGATTACACGAAGAGCAGAATGAGGCTTACAAGGACCAAAGAGCTAATGGTGACACTCAGTGGGACCTGTATACAGTCCTCTGGGATTTGTGCTCTGTACGACCAAGTTCAGAACCTCCTAGAAGGTACTCTTGAGCCTAATTTGTGTAGCATTGGCAGTAGGAGCACCCAGAGTGCTTGGAGCCAGAGAGCCTCCTCCACTGTCAGGAGACCCAGATTTTCCCTGCACCCGATGCTACTCGGGGCCAAGCATGTGAGGAAGCTGCTGAGAAAGCACCCCAACAGTAGGGTGTTTACTGTCTGGCACGGAATACTCAGAGGAGACAGCCAGACCCAAGAGAGTGTAGTCAAGCGACACTCAGAATAATTAAGAGCTTAAGTGGTGACTTCAATTTCTTATTAAGATGAGATTATTCCCCAAATAAAGTTACATCTCTTTGGCACCTGTCAATCATAGCACATGCTGAGGTTGTATGTTTTTGCCCCTCCTGCCAGTGCTCATGGGGAAGAAGTCTAACTGTCATGGCAGGACTCAGAGGTGGGGCCAGTTCAGAGAAATAAACGACCCCCTTTCTCTCAGAACTAGATCAATTGTTTTGGTTGTGAGTGGTCAGCCTCGAAGTACTCATTATAACTGATTGTGGACACACACACACACACACATACACATGCACACATGAGTACATGCATGCACAGGATCATAGCTATACATGCATACACACATGCATGCACACACATGTGCACACACATGCACATGCACTCACACTTTTCACACTTGTTCTTTGCCTTTCTGATTTGAGTTGTCACTTGTCGCCCCCATTACAATCAAGAACTATGAGCCCCCCCCCAAAAAAACCCCTTCTTCTTTGTAAATTTCCTAGTCTCAGGCATTCTTCTCTAGCAACAGAAAATGGACTGAGAGAATCCCAACTGTTAAAGTGAAGTGAAACTGGGCATGCAATGGTGTTGAGGAACCGTTTGTGTAGAATCATTTTCCATGTTCAAGGTCATTTAACCTCGGTGCTGGCTAGCTTTATGTCAACTTGACCCCAGCTAGAATTATTTTGGAAGAGAGAACCTTGGGAAAATGCCCCCACCAGACTGGCCAATGGGTAAGTCTGTAGTAAATTTTCTGGATGATAGATGTGAATGCAATGCCATCCCTGGGCTGGTGGCCCTGGGTTCTATAAGAAAGCAAGCGGAGCAAGCCATGGAGAGCAAGCCAGTAGGCAGCACCCTTCCATGGCTTCTGCATCAGTTCCTGCCTCCCGGTTCCTGCCTTGAGCTTCCTGCCCCGGCTTCCTAGTGATAAACAACAAGCTATAATAGGAAATAGGCCTTTCTTTTTCATGTTGCTTTTGGTCCTGGTATTTTATCACTGTAATAGAAAGTAACCAATGAAGACACTTCTAAAGGAAGAACAGAGCTCTGCCCCCCTGCTGTGGTTTTGGTCTTCTCTGTCAGCTGATGTTGTGTCGCATGTTCCTTCCTGCCAAACTTACCTCGAAGTCAGTGGTTCTTCTGTGACCTTTAACCCAGCTCCTCATGTTGTGGTGGCCCTCTTCCAACCATGCAATTCTTTTCATTGCTACTTTATAACTATAGTTTTGCTACTGTTACAAATATAACATAACAGTTGTGACATTCCTGAGAGCCACTGCTCTAATGTGAAACATTTTCCTCAGAAGGGCAAGGAGGCTCAACAGGCTGGTGAGGTGAACAAAAGGTCACCGTTTGGAAGAACAGAAACGTGATTCTTGAGGTCCTCTGCCCAGCCACATAACAAGAGTAAACATTTGCGGGGGATGGAGACTCTGACACCACAAACTTTGGAAAGGCAGGTTCTGGCTGTGAAGTTGTAGAGAGCTTCCTGTGGCTGTGGTTTGAGAGTCGGCGCCATGTTGGCGTGGGCTTTCTGGGGAAGCAGTTGCTTTTGTGTTATTCCTTCTCCTTGTAGGTGACCTCTCACCCACAAGCCTGTTAATAATCATCCCCTTTCCCCACCCCAAATCCTCACTGGTTTACTCTATTGGACACTGCTGCAATCATTCTTTGGTTTGCTACAGGCTCCATTTCTGGGATGAGTAACGTGAGTGTGTGTTCCTTCTCCCCAGGAAATGTTTGTCACCTAGCAACCTCCTAGGGATCTATACTGGGGGAAAGGCCTCTGGGCATGTCTACATGAACTTTCCAGATTGGGTTGCTTGCTATGTGGAGACTTGGTGTGGCTCATGAGGGTTCAGAGTCCCTTTGGCACTTTCTGTCTGGTGAAGCCTATTCTTAAGAGGGAGGCTTGCCAGGGTGCCCTTGGAATCAGTCCTGGATGCCTGCTGAGGACTTTGGCTTCTAATGGGAAGTGGTTTCTGCCAACTGAGCATCGCTGGGAAGTGATGAGCCCTCCAGGAGTGAGGACCCCCATTCCTTACCTAATGCCTAGCGACCAGCCCCATTACCTGAGGGGTGATTCTAAGCCAGAGGGGCTCTGGCAAGTCTTAGACAGCTTGCAAGTGTTGAAACTTGCCCTTAAGACTTGGCACCCACTTGTGTCAATCAAGTCAGGAGGATGATGGGTGTGGATTTCCAGCCTTGTTGCCAAGAAACGCTTACATCTGCCCCTCATCCTACTGCTGCTGCTGCTGCTGCTGCTGCTGCTGCTGCAGACAGCCCAGCTGTGCTCCAGCTTGCACAGGTCCTGATGGCTCTCATGCTAAAGGAAATTTCTCCCTGTCTCTGTCTCTGTCTCTGTATATGTGTGTGTGTATTTGTGAATATGCATCTGAGCATACATGTGCATATATACATATTTATGGTATATATCTGTTGGTGGTCTGGTGATACTACATATTCAAATGCTAAATTTTGTACCTCAAGATCTGGCTGCTCCAAGACAAGGAGATCCTCATGGGTACCAGCCTTTGTTGTGTAAACCTTGCCCCGCCCCAAGTTATCCCTGATTGGTTAATAAACTTGCCAGCCTGGGCTAGGCAGAAGAGAGTAAGTGAACGAAAGTTCCCAGGCTCGGGGTCTAAGGCAGGGACCATGATGGGAGAAAAAAGGGCAAGGGGAGAAGGAAGCCACCATGGGGTAGATGGATCCTGAGCTCATGGTCACGAGAGCCGGCCAGTTGGAGTAGGAGTGGCCCAGGCAGAACATGGCAAGTGGTATCTCAGGGTTATTGACAGGGAAGTAGACAAAATAGCATAGAGGGTAGGTATCTGCCCAGCTCTAGTGCTTTAAGGCTTAGTATAAATAGAAAGGTTTGTGTCTTTTATTTGGGAACTAAATGATCTAAGATAGGGTAGAAACCCCCAAATAGTATTTACCATTACTTATATCTGTACATGTATTTGTGTGTGTGAGTATGTGCTTATAAGTGCATATTGTGTGTGTGTGTGTGTCTGCACATGTGCATGCTTGTGAAGACTAGAGGTCATTATCCATGTCTTTCTTAATCATTTAACCTTATATTTTGAAATAAGGCCAAGCATGGAGCTCCATGGATCGGGTAGATTGACTGCCAGCAAACCCCAGGGACTCCCCCTCCCCCATCTTCCTCCCCTAGCTCTGGTCTCTCAGGAGCATGTGGGTGCATCTGTCTGCTGGGGAGCCTTAGGTTCTTATTGTAGCTCAGCAAACACTTGACCAAGTCACCTTTCTAGCCCACACTGAGGGAATGAACTGGCCCATTAAGGACTGAGTCAGTCCTCCCTGAAGTCCAGATGTGTTCTTTCTGCCTCAATGGAAGGCTCTCTGTCTTTGTTGAATTCATCTCATTTCATTTTCTAAGCTCTCCCTTTCCTTTGCCTGGAGACTCCCAGCCTTCTGAACATGTCAGTCGTGAACAGAGACACCTCAGTCGTCAGTGTGCTGCAATGTTGTGGGCAGGGCCTGGAGAGAGAGAGACAGAGAGAGACAGAGAGAGACAGAGAGAGGAGGGGTAGGAGGGGGACAGGGACAGGGACAAAGAGAGGGGAGAGGGACTGGGAGAGGAGAGAGGGGAGAGGGAAACAGAGCTGGTGCTGTGCTTAGCTCCAGAGTGCTTCCTTTTTCTCCTCCTTCCTCCTGGGGGAGCCAGAGCTGGACCAACGGGTGTTGAAAGTTCAATTCTGGTGATGCCATTGTAACCGGTCTGGCTCTGGCGACGTCTTGGTAACTGGTCTAGAGTGGGGAGGAGTTCCTAAACTATGGCGTCTGTAGAAGACTTCAGTGGGAAGAAGTTGAGCTGCCAGGCAGAGCCTGCGAGGAGTTTCTGGCTGGGCAGACAGGATTGTGTCTGTATGTGCAGCAGGAGTCCAGGCAGCCCTCTCCACTTTCCCTTCCGGCACGCCCCCTTGTGTCAAGAATGAGGCAAGGATGGTGTTTCTAAACATCAACTGAGGCAGATGCTGGAGGCAGAAGATCCAGATGAGGCGCAGGGTGAGGGCAGGGGGCAGAAAATGTGCCACTCGAGGAAGTGTCCCCTGGGCAACAACTGGGCCTCAGACCTCTTTCCCTCTGGTTTACTCCAGAGAGCATGTTAGAGGGACAGGCAGACACCGAGGTCTGACTGCCTGCTGGTCACTGACCACAGACACGTCAGGAATCACAGAGAGGGGAGCTGGTGGCAAAGGGATGGCTAGAAGTCTACCACATAGAAAAGGGACAACATGAACACTCTCAGTTATGTTCCTATCATACAGTCTAGACTTTGCTGCAAGAAATCTCACAAGGCGGGGACAGTGTGTAATGATGAACTGGAGAAAATAGCAGAAAACAGCAATTGCAATTAAATGAACCTAAAATAGGCCCTCAAAATACAAGAAATAAGAACCACGTCCATGGTCGTCCATGGTCTATGGTGCTGACAAGGGCCATGACTGAGTTCATGGTCCCATTGTACCTGGGGACCATGCTGATGTCAGTGGCCCATGTTACCTCTGAAGGCCACACCACTATCCATGGAGTGTGCTACCACCTGAAGCCCTGTTGATGTCCCTGACCTGTGTTGTCACTGAGGGCTGTGTTTATGTCCCTGGTCTGTACTGTCACTGGAGACCATGCTGAGGTCTCTGGAGACCACATGGATGCCCGTGGTTCATGATGTCACCAGAAACCATTTGGAAGTCTATGATCCATGCTTCCAATGACAGGGAAGGGAAAGGAAGCTTCCTTTGCAGTGTTGTCAATGACTGCAGACTCACAGTTGAGAATGGGGGACACAGAAGGCTTCTGTGGCAACTCCTGCCCCCCCAACCTCCCCAAAGTAATAGCCTAGACAGAAAGCCATTGGAGAGAACTCTTTAAAGTTATGATAGGGATGCTAAAGTGTAGCTCTCTGGAATTTATGGCTTCTGGAAGGGGTTTAGATGGAGAAGACCTCAGTTTTTTTTTAAGGGGCTGGCCACTGGAAGTTTGACCTTGCTCCAGTGATTATACAGGCAACACAAATTGGACCTTCCTTCTTCCTCCTCCTCCTTGTCTTCTTCTTCTTCTTCTTCTTCTTCTTCTTCTTCTTCTTCTTCTTCTTCTTCTTCTTCTTCTTCTTCTTCTTCTTCTTCTTCTTCTCCTTCTCCTCCTCCTCCTCCTCCTCCTCCTCCTCCTCTCCCCTCTTCTTCCTCCTCCTCCTTCTAGAGGAAGACATAAGGTGGAAGGCACAAGCCTGGAAGAACTGTGAAGTGAGTGTGATTGAGGTGCATAGTATGAAATTCTCAAATAATCAATAAACATACTATGTTGGAGAGAGAGAGAGAGAGAGAGAGAGAGAGAGAGAGAGGAGAGAGAGAGGAGAGAGAGGAGAGAGAGGAGAGAGAGGAGAGAGAGGAGAGAGAGGGGAGAGAGGGGAGAGAGAGGAGAGAGGAGAGAGAGAGAGAGAGAGAGAGAGAGGAGAGAGAGAGAGAGAGAGAGAGAGAGAGAGAGAGAGAGAGAAAGAGAGAGAGAGAGAGGAAGACCTGGAGACCTTAGATGGCTCGGCTGGTAAAGACACTTGCTGACAAACGTGATGACCTGAGTTCAATCCCTGGTACCCATATGGAGGGAAGGAAGAACAGACAAAGTTGCCCTCTGACCTCCATATGAATCCTATGGCATACATACCCTCTCATATGTGAAATTAATTTATATATAATTATATATATATATATATATATATATATATATATATAAAACTAATTTATATATAATTTTGAATATAATTTGAAAAAACATTAAAGCTAGTACTTAAATAAGACTGATGAAATAGAGGATAATGGAATGAATATTCAACAATTCCAGCTCAATATTTTGTTGATAGACGTCTCAATAAACGAGAGAGCAGCACTCTTCAGGAAATCAGGAAGAGGGAAGAGAAACCCTCTGTCAAGCAAGCTAACCTCACCAAAACACGGAGGTCCCCTAGGAAGCACCACTCATGTCCTGCTCTTTCAGTTACAGAGTCAACTGAGATGGAAAGTCACCGAACACATGAGCAGGTGCTGCCCGTAGAGGCCGTAAGAGGACGTCAGCTGCCGGGAAGATAGCACAGATGGCTGTGAGCTGCGTGGTGTGGGCAGTGGAGAACAAACCCAAGTTCTCTGAGCACTCTTGGCTGCTGAGCCATCTCTCCAGCCCCAAGAGGAAAATTATTTAAATAAAAAAGAAAGGACAGAGGGAGAGATATAGTTATATATAGTTATACATAGTTATATATAGATATAGTTACCTATATCCTAGTGTACCATTGCCCAGGGGGAGAGAGAGAGGGAGGGAGGGAGGGATGGGAGGGGGAGGAAGGGATGGGAGGGGGAAGAGAGGGAGGAAGGAATTATTTAGCTTCCTTATCAAGAAGGAAGAGAAATCCAAACACGATGGTATGTATGTACTTATAATCCTAGCACCTAGAGACAGGGGCAGGAGAAAAATAAGTTCTGGGTGAGCCTGGCTACATGGGGAACCCTGAGTCAAAAACTGAGGAGTGAATCAACAAAGCTGAGGAAAAGAGAATCACAGCACCAGTAAATGGAAGGAAATAACAATGGAGATTGAAGGAAGAGTCCGGGGAACTGGCAACAATGTCGAGAGGAGCAACAGAAGAAGGCCTAGTGCGCCATTGGTTTAGCAATCCAGAGAGAAGGCACTAATTCCTAAATCGATGGATACAAAGTACATTACTTCCAGGTCTCAATTGTTGAAAGAATTGTGAGCCCCAGGAAGCCATCTGATTTGACACCAGCACTTGGATTGCAAGTACATGCTGCTGCACCCAGGAAGCCATCTGTGTGTCCACCCAGCACTGGCCTTGCAAGTGCAGGCTACTGCACCTGGCGTTTCGAGTGGGGCTCTAAGGGCTCAGATGCAAATCCTCAAGCTTGCAAGCGAGCACTTCACTGACTGAGCCATCTCTCCAGCTTCTCTAAGTAACTTTAAAGGAATAAAGAAGATCAACATCAAACGTCCGTCACACAGATGCCAAGTCTCAGGATGGGCTCCTCTGCACCTTGAACAACTCCAGCCACCTTGAAGATTAAACAGAATGAACTACTTCCCCTCTGGATCCACCATTCTAAAGAAAGCCAATCACCAGTCATCACCCCTAGCCTTAAGCTGAGCATTTCTTCGCAGCAGAATCGATTCTCTGAAAGGGACAACTCCCCTGTCAACATCTAATCCCATTTTCATTGAGGCAGCCTCCATGTGAGTAGCTCTCAGATGTTGGGCACTGCTGTTGCTTTTCATAAACTCTTCTATAATTGAATTGGTTTTGCTCTTAATCCCTCCTGGTAATAAAACTGCCAAGTAGAGTTCTATCTGTCTTTCCTGCCTCTATCCCTGTCTGGGATAATCACTTGGCTTCCCGGCCCCTCACTGCCTTTTCCTCTGCTCTCTTAGGCAACCTGTGCTGCTGTGAGAATGTTATTAAACATCCAACAGCTGGATTCTCAAAGGCAGGAATTACATTTATTTTAATTTCCTGGTAGAGATGCTCATGCCACAGTATCATAGAACTCCTAGCTGAGAAGACGCACCTGTTACCATAGCAATACAGTACTTCCACTACAGAAACAGGAGGAACATAAATGGTGTGAAGTCCACAACAGGAACTGGAGGGCATTCATTAAGAACGGATGTGTTTGGAGGAATTTGCACCATTACTGATAAAATGTCAATTGGAATTTTGTGATTCTTTGGTTTTGCGACAGGGTTTTGATGGGTAGTTCAGGCTGACTCTGGACTTGCTGTCCTCCTGCCTCAGACTCGTTGTACTGTAACTGCAGTAATGTACTTGGAGCAGAGCTGGAAGTTTGTTTTCTGTAATGATCTTGTTTGCTAACTTTGCAAGGAACCTGGTCATTCCAGTGAGCTCCAGTGTTTATCTGAAGGCTCCTCAGGCTTCTTACTGCAACAGGGATGCTCTTCCTCATCAGTGGGGGGTGGGGAGGTGGTGTCCATCAGATTCTCCTGTTTCTTCACCATCCTTTCCCCAAAAATACACTCTTCAAATACAGTTCAGCTCTTTTAAATAGCTTCTTCCTTACGCTCTTGCCCTCTGCAATGATAAATCAATATTTATGAAAGATATCCTACAACTCACGAGACACAGGAGAATGAAGTTATTAGGAAGTCTCATGTGTGTCACATAAGCACAAGACAGAGGACAAAAGGCAAGGATTAAATGTTCTCAGCAAGGTGTCCAACAAACTACTAGTAGTGGGGACCCCCTACGTTCATGTGCTTACACAGGCTTTCGTGGGTATGATCAGGACACCAGAGGTCAATAGGAATCTACGAACCCACAGCTGCCTGTGTGCTTGGGAGAGAAGGATATTTATCCTCACTCCTGGTCCACATAGAAAATGGTACTTGGAGGAACAAGGAAGAAAGCAGAGAGGCAGAGAGACAGGTTATGAGGAAGAGACTTCTGGGGAAAGGAGGGACTCAAACTGGAAAGGAAGAAGTAAATGATTCTTACTCATAGATGATACAATCTACTATATAAAATCTCTACTGAAAAACAAAAGTAAGAAATCAGTTGATCATGATATAAGACAGACAATCAAAAATGAAAATCAGTTCACAGCTCTATTTGATGATGAGTTTCTAAAAATGAAATCAAGAAAACAATTATGTTCCCAAAAATGCATAGACTACTTAAGAATAAGTTTAATAAATGAAGCACAAGGCTTATGCAATGGAAACTTCAAATATTGAAAGAAATTAAGGGAAAAGATGAAAGAATTCTGAACTCATTATTACTAAAATATGCTTTAAAATAGCCACAGTTAAAAGATTCAACAAATTTTTATTGAAGTTCCATGTAGTTCCCCCTCCCAAAATTTAACAAGGTGTTTTGAAAATGCAAACAGAGGGCCAACAAAATGTCTCAGTGGGTCAAGGTGTTTACCACTCAACCTGAGGAGCTTAGTTATTGCTGGAAGCCACGCGTCAGAGGAAGACTGACTCACACAATTGTCCTCTGACCTTCACACCCATGCCATGGCATGGTACCCCTCCCCCCCCACATATACAAATTAATTAACAAATTTTTTAAATAAAAATAAAGCATATAGAAATGGAAGGGACTGGGGAATCTTTAAACAGAATAAACTGAAGGATTCCTACCTCTTAACTGAGAAATACTGCACATACAAACCAGTCAGGACTTTGGTTGTCACGAGGTGAGCACACAGGGAATCAGAGTAGAACAGAGAGGCCACAACAAGCTCTTACACGTAGGAGATTGCGTTAAAGCAGAGAGGCAAGGAAGTTTAATGAGCAACATCTGTCTGTGTGCGCAAGTTCATGAGCTTACACAAGCTTCCGTGGGTATGATCAGGACACCAGAGGTCAACCCTGAGGTCATTCCTCAGGAGCCACCCTTGTTTTACTCTTTCCTCGGGGCCTTGGGCTGGGGCCTCACAGATTAAGCTCAGCTGGATGGCCAGGAATCTGTGTGCCTACCTCCTCGGGACTGTTACCAGAAGCACTCACCACCACATCCCACTTCCCATATGGGCTCTGGGGATTGAACTCAGGTCCTCATGCTGGCAAGACATGAGCTTACCAATGCGCTACCTTTCCCAAGCCCCACTATTCCGTTTTCAGCAAACAATCCTGCAGCAGCTGGATGGGCTCATGTGACAGCACAAAGTGGAGCCCACAGCACCCACACCCCAGCTTTCCTTGAATCGGATCACTACATAAGAGCTAAAACTACAAACGTTCTGGAAGACAACATTGGAGTGAGACTTCGTCATGCTATGTTGCAAGGATGACTCTTTACTTGGCAAGCCAACAGCACCAGCAGTAGCAGCAGCAGAACCAACCAGTCTGCATCAAAATCAAAGACACCTGGGCTGTAAACTATACTATTAAGAAAGCAAGAGTAGAAGCCACCGAATGTTTGAACCTGTTTCAAACTATGTATGTGATAAGGAATCTGAATCTACCATATGTAAAGATCTCTCAAAACCCAACAAAAGGAAGACAACACAATCCTAAAATTGCAAGTAGCTCGAGTAGACATTTCTCCAAAGGAAATAAATGGCTAATCTACACACAAACCCTCATCATCACTGGTCCTTAGAGAAATGCCAATCAAAGCACACTGGAATACCATTCCCTACCCGCTAGGACAGAGCATGACCATAATTAAAAGACAGACAAGGGACCAGAGGGTCCCGTCAGCGAAATGTTAGCTGTAAAAGCATGAAAACCTCAGTTTAATCCCTGGGATCCATGTAAATTTGTGCATCTGTAACCCTAACCCTGTGGGGAGGAGACAGGATGATCCCTGGGGCTTATTGGCCAGTCAATTTAGCTGAGTCAGTACATTCCAGGTTCACTGAAAGATCCTATTTCAATAAACAAGGGGAGGGGGGTGGGAGAAGCAGTTGAAGAAGACACTTAATTTCTACTTCTGACCTCAGAATGCCTATACATACAAGTGCACCTATCTACACACACACACACACACACACACACACACACAGAGCAGTATAGTACTGGCAATGTTGAGGTGGGTAAAACAGTATACATGTGGTTTTAATTCCCTTGGGTATTGCCAGGTGGTGGTGGCACACACCTTTAATCCTAGGACTCAGGAGGCAGAGGCTAGGGTATCTCTGAGTTCCAGAATAGCCTGGTCTACAGAAGAAGTTCCAGGACAGCCAAGACTACATGGAGAAACTCTGTCTTTAAAAACCCTGCAAGAGAAGGGGAGGGGGAATGGAAGAAAAGACATGGGAAGATGGAAATGGGAAGAGGTGGGGTATGATCAGTATTTAAAGAGAATAAATAAATTAATTAATTGGAAAAACCAAAAGAGTTAAAAGTTCTTTTGGATCATGTACTGGTCACTTTAAACTGTCAATGCCATACAATCTAAGATCACCTTGGAAGAGAGTCTGAACAAGGAATTATGTAGATCAGATTGGTCTTTGAGTGGCTGACTTGATTATTAGTTGAGGAAGGAAGACCCAGCCCATCGTGGGTGTCACCATTCCCTAGGTAGGGTTCGTGAGCAATATAAGAGAAAGTGAGCTGAGAGCAACTTCTCTCTTCTTTCTCTGCTCTTGACTGCATGAGATTCTGTGTGCCCTTACCTCTCTGTAATGACAGAGTATAACCTGGGATTCCCAGCCCAGTGAACCCTTTCTTTCCTAAGGTTGCTTCTGACATTTTATCACAGTAATGGCACAAGGGTGAGGATAAGCCTTGAGTTTGGGTCGCTGTGATGTGAGGTTTAAGATTCTGAATATTCTAGGAGAACTGAAGATAGAGCTACACAAGTGTGCCAAGATAGCAGCACTGTTAAGAGTCAAGAGTAGGAAAGCACCAGCCAACCCATCTGCTGGCAAATCGGTAAGAAAATGTGGTGTGTCCTTATGAATGGAGTATTCTCAGCCACAAGAAGGAACAAAGTACCAAAATATTAAGGGACCCATCTTTCCTCACCAAGACGTCATCCTGTGCTCAGCGAGAAAAGGAAAAACTTTTGTGAATGCTACTGAAACTTCCAGCTCCTGCAGGAGGACATTCCATAGTCTATACGGGGCAGACATTGCCATAATCTAGTGTACATGAACATCCTAGGGTGGTCTTTTCATCCTGCCCCAAAGGAGATCGTCTCTATAGCTGAGCAAATTTTACAGGAATTGAGGTAGCAGGTTTCTATTTAGAACAGTTTTATCTATGGCTACAAAACATGTTAACATTTTCTTCTCTATATCAAAAACACACTAAAACACAATGAACCTTAAAAATATCATGCTGTGTGTGTGTGTGTGTGTATGAGTGTGTGTGTATGTGTGCGTGTGCACGCACGTGTGTGCCCCCCCCCCACACATACACTCTACAAAGTCAGAAGAGGGCACTGAATACCTTGGAGTTGGAGTTAAGAGGTGCTTTGAGCTGCCTGGCTTGGGTGCAGGATGATGGGATCTAAGCTCAGTTCCTCTTGGGGGGAAAACAGCAAGGGCTCTTGACGACTGAGTCATCACCTCGGCTTCTGCACTGTGTAGCCACAGCCTGCATTCTGTGTGATGCGATGTCTATAAAATACCCAAGGCAGATCTATTTATATATAGACAGGAAGTATTTCAGGGGCTGCTTAGGGGAGTTGGGTGTTGGCCACACAGGCCTGTCATCAGGTTAAAATGCATTTGAGTAGCACACAAAATGAGTGAATTATATGTTGGCGTCTACCTGAATGGTAACAATGTTTCAAAGAAAGTAGCATGGAGTCCCAGAATGTGAGAAAATCCTCCAGCTGGCTGCTTGGGGTCTGAACCCTTCCTCTTCCTTTTTAGACATTTCCGAAATACCAGCCTTCCAGGATAATAAATACTTCCTGTCTCAGGTTGGCCCACCCGACTCAGTCCTTCTCCAGTGTCCTCGGTGTCAAGGGGCATTGGCATCTCTGAACGCCTCCTTGCTGCGGGTGTGAGACTTCCCAGAATACTCTTGAGGCTTCCTGGGACTGAAGCACCTGCACCTTGCAGTGCGGCTGGGAAAGATAGAAATGCACCAGTGGAGCCTCAGCAGAGGACACGGTGCTTGCTTTCGAGGAGTGTCGGAGTCACTGAGGTGTTTTTCAGAGGACAGTATGACTCTGATGCACATGAACTGTATAGGAGGTGGGATCGCTGTGTACAGGATGGAAGCAAAAGGCTTGGATACAGTAAACTACTCCCACGCACCCTGGCAGCCTGCTCGTGGTAGGACAAGTGGGCCACAACAGTCAATAGGACCTATCCACAGCAAAGCAGAGCCACTAACCCGCCAGATGTGAAGTCTGGGCAATGACAGCATGCGTCATTTGGGGAGACATTCACAGCTATAAAGTTTCCACACTACTTTTGAAGAGTAAAACAGTGGTTTGTGTAGCCTCCAGCCATCCTTTCAGAATATCTATTCCTGTTTTTTTTTTTAAATGTTTGTCTTTGCAATATTTAATTAAATTTCATTTCACGGTTTAGAGATTTTCTTGATTTGACTTGTCGTCGTGCAAAAATGATCAGCCTCGCTTCTGCTCTCTAACGGAGCAGAACTATGCAAACGTTTTGAGTAAATGATCATTTCTTTTGCCAGGAGCAGCTATTTCCCTGGGAGCCAATAGGACTGAATTATCCAAGCAAAATGGAGAGATGCCAACTGCTAGTGAATGCAGAGAGACTGGCAGGGAGCTTCTAAGTGTGCCTATTACCAGGCAATCAACATAATTTTTAAACAGAAGCAAGCAACAATCACTAAAAATCTTAAAACTGTTAGGCAAGCCTCGTCATCCTCAAGTGCTGGATTAGCACACATTCTACCGCCCTGTGAACTGTCTTCAGCGTAAAGGCAGAGCTCAATTTGTATGTTCCTAACCATTCGACATTTATTCCTTTCCTTTTGGAACGTGCTTTTTACATAAATGGTTAAAAAAAAAATTGCGCTGTTTCCGGCCAGCCCACGAGCTCATTTTCTGAGCTGTTGTGAATCAGAACACACATCTGCGAAGAAAAGTGTAGAAAGCAAGCCACAACCATGCTGGTGATTCAAACGCAAAAACTATAAAAACGAAAAGAAAAAATGAATGGTTATTTCTAAGGCTCATCCTGTGGAAATCATGTCCCTCCAGGGGTCTGGGGGGTTTTAGGGAGTTCAAGAATCTTTCTTGACTCTGACCCTGTCCCGATTTGCATGTGACCTTCAGGGGCAACAAAGAGGAGAGCCTCGGGAGTCAGGAAGGCGGTTCAGCTAAGTTTTGGGAGTCTGACCTCAAGTGGTTTGTTTTAGGCATACTTAAACACAGCTCAATTTGGTGAAAATTATTCTGGTGATGATTAAATCAATTTGTCAGGCACAACAAAACATCTATCAATCTCCTCAAGGAGGAGATCAGACATAACTACATCAAACCTCTTTGTAAAGTCTATAAACATGAGTTCTCTAGATTGACTCGGGGAAAACAATTTTACAAAAAGGGTATGGGGGAAGATCTGGGTGCTGGAAGTCTCCAGTCACATAGCACAAAAAGTCATCAGGCGACAAAGTGCACACATTCTAGCTTTCTGGGCAGACAGCATGTTTTGCATTCCTTCCCTTGAAGAAACAACAATGTGTGCTTAACATTCTAGAATCAACTAGTGCGGTGGTTCTCAACTTGTGAATCTAGACCCTTTTGGGGGTTGAACAAGCCTGCCACAGGGGTGGCCTAAGACCATTGGAAAACACAATTATTTATATTATGAATCATAATGGCAACAAAATTACAGTTATGAAATAGCAACGAAATGATTTTATGGCTGGGGGTCACCACAATGTAAGGAACTGTATTAATGGGCTGCAGCATCAGGAAGGCTGAGAACCACTGCCCTAGTACACGTCTGTGAGTGCAAAGATCTCTGTGTCCCCTATAGGGTGGCACCTAAAGCTAAGCTTTGTAGCTCCTGCCTCAGCATTGAAGCATCCTCTTTGTAGAGAGGTGCATTAAGTCTCAGGAAGCTCCTGAAACTTACAAGGTTCACAAGGCCCCTCCCCAAGGTTGTACAAATGGTAACAATTACTGAGGGGAAGAGATTCTCCCTCCCTTGAGCTGCCTGCCTGGCCATCAAGAAATAAGTCCTCACCCTTGTTGGCCTGGGCGCCTGGGTGATACAATTGAGCTTGTAAGTATCATTCTTCCGTAAGGAAGCGTAACAAATGTTGGACTTCGGTTGGATTGTTGCTTTGATTTGTCATCTAGACCTTATCTAGGAAGAGAAGATGTTTGCTTGTATTGCCTTGGGGAAGGTCACATATCACAAATTAGGAAGTTGACTTTAGGAAGCAAGAAGAATCATTACTATTATGGGGCAGTGACCAGGGTCACCCAGTCAGGGCTGCAGGGGGCATTTGAGTAAGTCCCACCGTGGATAGGGCAGCCTGAGTGCTGATCACTGTGCCCCCTTCCTGTAATAAATTCCATCCAGAGGGTGCTGACCGCAGAGAGCTGTCAGCTTGCCCTACACACAGGACCAGTGTTTTGTACCAACCGGAGCAAGCCCCCAGCAGCAGCACACACCATCTGAACAGAAAACCAAGCTGTTGCCATCAATCAACACCCTCTCCTAACCCTCATCTTCTAATAGGAACATTTTCCATCCGTGAGCTCCAGCTGTTACTATCCTGGAGCCACATCCAAGCACTGTTCTACAGCTTCTAGGGGCGTCAGCCTGGATTCAGGCAGATGCAGGAACAAATGTGCCACACTCGAAAAGAATCCAGAGGAGTTTTACTGCCCTAAATATCCCAGGTTCTTTTCACATAGACGCTTCCCGTTGCCCCTCAACTCCCAGCAATCTCTGCTAGTTTGGCTGCCCCACGCTCCTGCCTTCTCCCGGGTGCCATGGACTTGGCAGGCAGCCTTTCACCTGGATCTGTTGACTCGAACAGGTTCACCTGAAAGGTTCCTCCAAGGTTTTTGTAATTATGCAATTTGGCTCTTATTTATTTATTTTTAACAATTAAGTCAATTTATTGAAACAGTTGACTTAGGCATCTGCAATGGTGACTTCAAACCTCCTGGCTCAATCCTGATGGAAGTTCTCAGTTTAACAATTTATGGCCGTTGTGAGCTGCTCGCCTGGGCTACAGTAATGAGACCTCTCAGATGGGGAACGAAATGATTTGCATATTTAACGTTAAGGTTTAGTTTCATCTTGATATTATACACAATCACAGCCACAAAAAAATCATGATGTAAGTATAAATTTATTTACACAAATTGAGGTTTAAAAAGTATATAATTTTTTGTGTAACAAATAAGGTGTCATAGTAGCATGTGTTTTGTGATACTATTTTTACATTAAATAGTCATTGTGGATAAAACCAGCTATCTTTTATACTCACGGAATTATATGTATTTTCCCCTTATTTTTATATATGCATTTTATTTCATTTACTTATTTTGTAAAATAATTCTGTAATAAAAGTAAATGATCTAGGGACTGGGGAGATGGCTTAGCAGTTAAGAGCACTGGGTGCTTTTCCAGAAGTCCTGAGTTCAATTCCCAGCAACCACACAGTGGCTCACAACCATCTGTTATAGGGGATCTAACAGCCTCTTCTGGCCTCTGAAGTATCAAGCAGGCAAGCAGTGCCACACTTGTGAATACACACAAGCAAAACAGTTATATACACAAAAAAATTAAATAGATGTACATATAAGGTCTTAGGACAGGTGATCAACAGGAAATAGATTTGACAAATATAGAATTGACACCCGTAACCTATAAAAATGTTTGAAATTTCACTAGAATATGGGTTTAAAACCTCTATGCTAATCAACCAGGTGGTTTTGAAAAATGAATAATAATGATCAATAAACATATAAAATATGCTTACCTTATTAGCCAGAAGAAATTCATCCAAATTTTTGTTTTAAACTGGGGGTGCGCACTAGTGACCGTGAGGGCTTGGGTGAAAGGGCTGTTGTGAATACCACCTCTGGGAATAGGAATCACTACGATGCTTTAGAAAGCAATCTGTCAGTCACTACTAAAGAATCAACCTTTGGCCTAGCAATCCCTATTCTTAGAATCTAGCATCCAAAAATAAAAGCACCCATCTTTGAGGATGCCTTTTGCAACACACATGACCGTCAAAGGACTGCAGGACACGCACACAGCAATCTCCAGGGAGACCTACACAGGATGAGTCTAGCTTCTTGCAACAGAGACTGATACTATAAAACATTGTCTGTGGCTGAATGTTTGTCTCTGGTCACACTCTATCAAAACTGGAACCTCACCAGGACTTCTCTCAGATACCCTGTCGTTGCCCTGTATCATGGAGATCCTGAAGTTTGGGATCTGTAGGACCAGACCCTTCGTGTTCTCCAGCAGTTCATCGATGGGGTGGATGGTGGGGTGGACCAACTCAAAGCCTTGGATCTGAGCCTGGGAGGTATCTGACCTGGTCAGCTCTCCAGCTCTCCCACTTTCACGCCCTCTGACTGGCTCACCCAAACCCCCTGCTGCCCAGGAGTGGTGCTGGGCCTACTCTCCCAAGTGTTTCAGCCAGTGAGGGACAGGGACAGCTTTTCCACTCTCATGACCCAGGGCCAGCTTTCCCGCCTGCCATAGATGGCGAGGGACAAGGGGGGGAAGGAAGGCATCTTTCCCCTGTTTGCACCACTGCTCATCAGACAAGAGACATGGCTGGCTCATCTGTAACCCCAATATCTAGGACCAGCTCTGTTGTGCTGCCCAGGTGAGGCACAGGGACTGCTCTCCTGAATGCTGTAGCTGGTGAGGGGCAGGGCCAGCTCTCCTGCTTTCATAACCCCAGGGCCAGGTCTCCCGCCTGCCACAGGTGACGAGTGATGAGTGGAGAGGAGAAAGGATGGAGGAGGGTATCTCTTTGTCCACACCACCTCACTGGAGACAAGGGGCAGGGCCAGCTCTCCCATGTTTGTAGCCTTGGGATTAGCTCACCTGCCACTCCTGCAGGTGGGTGGGTGCTCTCCAGAGTCAACTCTCTTGATTTTCATGCCTCCAGAGACAGCTCACCCATGATACCCAGATGAGATGTAGGGCCAGTTCTGCAGTTCTCAGACATCAACATGTGCCCAGGCAGTAGCCCAGATCAGGGACATCTGGCTGGTCTTCGGTGGGAACAGACCCCTGCTGTGGCAGCGCCACAGACCCAGCCTTGGCCCCCAGTGTCAGCACAGGCCAGGACTTCATCATGGGGCCAGGTGGCATCACTGGCTACTCACATCAGACTGTTCGTCAACACACTTGCTTCTTCAGCTCTGCCTCTCTTCATTGTGCCCACATCATCCTTCTGTTTCTTTCTCTTCTATTTCTCCACCACGTAACTTGCTTCTTTTAGTGGTACCCAGGGTCTCTGAGTATTTGGGGTCATCTCAAGAGTGGACTCAAGAATACTATAGCCCATTTGTGCATTATGGTGGCAGGCAAGAGTCATCTTGAGCATGGTCTGTCCCCCATGCCTATGCAACTTCTGATTGGTGGTCATTTCAGTCTAGCTTCCTAACTGGGCCCCGTGGTGCTGGTCTGGTGGTCATCTTGGGCTCACTCCTGCTCAGCCTGCCTAAGTGGTCCCTTACAAGGGTCGTCTGTCTCAGGCCCACTTGCCCAGGGTCCATGGTACCAAGCTGGGTTCTTTTAGTCTCTGGTTTGTTCCCCACCTAGCCTGTCTGACCCTGCCTGTCACTGGGCTAATGGTCATTTCAGGCTAGCTCCCTATCAATATCCTCTGGCATCAGATTGGTGGTCATTTCAGGCTCTCTTTTTTTCTAGGAATGCAAGGCTACAGATCATTCAGATGTTCCTAGGTCAGAACACTGAGCATAGACTTAACCTCTCCTCTCTGCCACCTACTGACACAGGTGACACAGTAGCCACACCTGCAATGCCTCTAGGGGAAGCAATGTATTTTTGATTCACCCATCACTACCCCTCCAGCTCCACCCAAATTTCCCTTCCCATGTTCCTCTTGCAATTTTATCTTTTGTCTTCTTTATAACCTACAGAGTCCAGTGAATGATGACCACATAAGCAAGCATGACTACAGGGTTATCCACTGGAGCACAGTCAGCCTATTGGGGCTCACACCCCTGAAGAAAACTCTCTCTCTCTTTCCTCTAACAACCACCATCCATAGCTCCTCAGATGGGGGTGGGGCCTTGTGTGACCTTCAAGTATCCAGGCTGGATGGTGGTAAAAGTCTTGATCTTGTTTAGGTCTTGTTCAGGCAAGTAAGCTGCTGGGAGTTCATGAGTGAGACCATCCTGACATGTCCAGGAGAGCCAGTCCAGAATTACCAGCCCAGGGGATTGTGCCACCCACAGTGGGCAGGTCTTCCTGCCACCTCAATTAACCCTTTGAAGGCATGCCCATAGGCCCATCTCCTTGGTGGTTCTGGATCCTATCAAGTTGGTAACACTATCACAGACATAAATGAAGGGGACTTTTTAAAAAATGTGACAATGTGTTTCTCCACTGAAGAATGACCAGGCCTATAAAGTTTTCAAATGAGCTGGTGGTGCAATTGTGATGGGTAAGGGGGTAAAGGGAGCTTTCCAAATAAGCCAAGCTTCCTGAGTTTGATACCTAGAACCCCAGGTAGAGAGAGAGAAAACTCACTCTTGAAAGTGGTCTTCTGAACTCCATATGTGCCCCTCTGTATAAGCAGGCCTGCATTCACACACATGGATGCCATTACAATAAATAAAATAAAATATTTTTAAAAGAGCTAGTGGCATCCTTCTCCATGGTCTTGTCCAATGAGTCCCTGTGACCCTCTTCATCCACACACCCTTCCCCACTGTCTTAGTTAGGGTTTTACTGCTGTGAACAGACAGCATGATCAAGGCAACTCTTATAAAGGACAACATTTAATTGGGGTTGGCTTACAGGTTCAGAGGTTCAGTCCATTATCATCAAGGCAGGAACATGGCAGCATCCAGGCAGGCATGGTGCAGGAGGAGCTGAGAGTTCTACATCTTCATCTGAAGGCTGCTATCAGGATACTGACTTCCAGGCATCTAGGACAAAGGTCTTAAAGCTCATACCCACCCTGGCACACCTACTCCAACAAGGCCACACCTCCAAATAGTGCCACTCCCTGGGCCAAGCATAGTTGAACCATGACACCTACCTTCCAGTTACAGCCCAGTTCCCACATCCACTGCCCTGGTCTAGCCTGGCCTCCCTTTCCTACACCACAGCCAATCTTCAGGCTTTTGTCAGGACCCTGACTGCCTATCCCCTAACCCAGAGGTGGCTTCCATGCTACATCCAGCCCCTCCGCTGGGCGTGGTCTACCCACCCACTCCAGGCACAGAGCAGAAGACAAACACATGCTTTATCCCAGCTCAGCTCTGTTCTTAATCTCCAATCAAAAGACACTGACTGAATGGATCAAGAAAGAAATCCATTTATCTGTTGTCTATAAGAAACACAACTTGTCTTGAAAAACAAAAACTGCCTTAGAGTAAAAGTATGGATAAAAGTACCCCAACCAAATGGGATCAGGAACCAAGCAGGCCCTGCTACCCTAATATCCCACAAAACAGGCCTTAAACTGAAACTAGTCAGAAGAGATAAAGAGGGAAACTTCATTCTAATCAAGGGAAGAGTTAAGAAAGAAGGCATTATTCTCTTGACCACTTAGGTACCAAACTCTCTTGCCCCCAATTTCATAAGAAATAAAGTGCATTACTGGATTTAACATCAGTTAAATTGAACATCAATCTGTTAACAGAGGATGATTTCAGTACCCCACTTTCTCCAACAGACAGGCCATCCGGACAAAAAACAAACAGGGAAGCATCAGAATTAACTGACATCATATAGCAGATGACTTAACAGGTCTCTACAGGCTGTTTTACCCAAACGGCAAAGAAAACACAATCTACTCAGCAGCATATGTCAGCATTCTAAAACAGATCATATCCTGGGACACAAAATAAATTGTTAAAAATTCAAAAAGACTGACATAACCCACTGTATCTTATCTGACCACAATGCAATAAAAAACAAACAAACAAGGACAGCAAACACATTTCTAGTAAATACACCAACTTTCAGAGATTAAGCAGCTCATTAGTGAATGATAAATGGGTCAAAAGAGAAAGCATTTCTGGCAATTAGGGAAATTAGAATCAAAACAGCTTTGAGGTTTTATGTTATCCCAGTCAGAATAGCAAACATCAAAAAAAGCAACCACCAACAAATGGTGGAGGGGGTGTGGGAGGCAGGGAACCCTCACCCACTGCTGATGGGATTTCAAGATGCTGCAGCCACTCTGGAAATCAGTGTGGAGAATTTCCAGAAAGTTAACCTATCACATGACCCGGCAATATCACTCCTTGATGTACACCCACAGGTCTGGACATCCTACTCCACAGATACTCCGCCACGTTCATTGATGCTCTATTCACGGTAGCTAAGAGATGGAAACAACCTGAAAGTCCTTCAGCGATGAATGGATACCAAAATGAGGGACATACATGCTGTGTAAAGAGCAATAACCCTTGCAGGTAAAGGATGGAGCTAGATGGACAGATCATACTGAGTGAGGTAACCCAGACCCAGAAAGTCGAACATCCCTGTTCTCTATCACCAGAGGCTCCCAACTCTAACTTGAGATTTGACTACTTGTCCTGGAGTAATTGCAGAGACCAGGAGAGTAAGAAGAGACCATTGCCAGTAAGAAGAAGAAGAAGAGTTGGGGGGCACAATAGAGAGGGGAACAGTACAAGTAATCTGACCAGAGAAGGAAGAAGGGGGGTTCTAATTAGGGAGGGGAGGAATATACATCTGAGGGAAGAGGGTGAAATAACAGTAAGGATTTCTGCAAAAGTCATAAGGAATCATGCTATCAACTATCTACGCCTCCGAAAACCCCTATAACACACAAAAGTCTACATGTAAATATTCATATATCATTTAAATAAAATTTTTTCACCTGGGCACACAGCATTCTCTCTCCAAGAGCCAAAGGCCACCTAACAAAAATCCCCCAACACTAGCTGTGAGGAGCCCCTTTTTGAGATGCTAGGCAATGGTGTTCAAGAGACTATGACCATTGCGACGCCTGCCAGAGGTGAAAGCTAAGTTCCTATTGCTAGAGACTCCATGCACTTTAGAAATAGGGCCCAGAGGCCCCAGAGTGGAGACTTACCCGAACGCTTCCTCCAAGAGAACCAGCTGTCATGATGCTAGACAATGCCAGGCAGGCTTCCAAAGTAGGGAAGCAGCTGACAGTTCTATCTGACTATGGCTTCTGCAAACCACAACAGCATCCAGTGTGGCAGTGTAAAATTTAGGGTGTAGTAGTGGCACACATACCATGGCAGTAAACAATGGCTCTCTAGTTGGACTTAAGACCCACACAACAAAAGGGAAACCATCCCTGGCACCAAAACCCTAGCCAACTACCCAGGCAGAGTAAGGTCCTTGATCTTGGAAGGGAACCTACATTTATCAAACTACTGAGCCAGCATAATTCCTAACTACACTCTAAACATCTGTCCCCATGCCCACAGGGAAGTGTGGTTCTGATCACCCATCCATCAAGGAAACATCTCTCTGCAACAGGCAGAAAGCATTATAGAAAACTCTAACTGATTGAAATTCACAGCTGTGGAGCCTGTCCCAGTGGTTACATCTACAAAGCACACCCTCGCTAAGGCTCAGGGAACCTGTGGATAAAGAGTGGGGAAGACTGTAAGAGCCAGAAGATTAGGGAGTTTGCTCTGAGATTGTGTCTTTCTCCTACTAATGTCAGGAGTAGTGACGTTAGGGAGATCCTCAAAGTCTCACTAACATGGCTGTCTAAACATGAACTGAACAAGGCCAACAGGAGACACGCCAAAGTGGACAGGGAAAGCCCGAGCGGGAGGCCTCAACCCTACACAAAGAACTGCGGGTGACTAAGGAACTCAGAGAGTGGGAGAAATAGTCTTCCCCTGGGAAGATCACACCAGCTGGTTATCCAACACCAAACTGCCAGCCCTAAAAACATACATACATGTAACATTATGCAGACTGAGGAGGTTATATTTAGGAATGGATGTATATACACATATGCATGTAACAACAGTTAACTAAACCAGCAACAGGAATATGGAAGAGAGCAGGGATTCTATGGGAGCGTTTAGAGGGGAGACAAAGATGGAGTAGGGACCATATGTTGTCTTGCATATTAAATACATTCATTTCTAATGGATTAATTTCCCTTTTGAAAAGATTTGTCCCTACATATATAAGCTGATTATGTTTTGTGCTTGAGTCTAAGGTTCCCTCTTTGCAAGTACTTTACATGAACTTTCGTGTTAATGAAGTCTCGCCTTTGGGATATAATGCTTTAGCATGTCAGTGCCAACCCCTCCTTGTCTCAAAGGCAACTTAAACTTAGTCATTACTTCCTGGAGAATCAGTGCATGTCTGCAGTCTGAGAGTACCTTGAGGGGACACACACACACACACACACACACACACACACACACTCACACACCATACCACACCACACCATACCAGACATATGCCACATACATACAACCCATACCACATCATACAAGTACCATACCACACATATACCATACACACACATACATACATCACCACATTATACATATATCACACATAATACATCACATTATACATACACATATCACACATATACCACACACATACATACATCACCACATTTTATATATATATATATATATATATATATATATATATATATATATATATATATATATATATATATCACATATACCACACACATACACACACGCCACATCATATATACACCACACCACACATATAAAACACACACACACACATCCCACACCACACCACATCATACATATACACACATACACACCACCACACCACACCACACATACACCACACACAAACATACACATACCACCACATCATACATGCATCACACATATAACATGCACACACCATACCACATCATACATATACCACACCACACATAACACACACACACACACACACACACACACACATGCACTGCACCTGACAGGCACTAAGGGACTCTAAAGACAAATAAAGACAAATGAAGTTCCTTCTTCAGGTATTTCATTGCAGCAGTAAGAAAAGTAACAAGCAAGAACTTCTATTGTCCCATCTGAATAGCTGGGTCACGTGAATTTGTCTCTAGGGCGTGTGTCCCAGACTCAGTGCTGTTGGGGTAAGCTCATCACCACAGGGTCATTAGAGCTCCTTATATGTGACCTTATATGTAAGTTACCCAGCTGGTTCAACAAAAAGCCCGGGGAGAGGAAAGAAAGACAAAGCACAAATAGCTCACAAGGACAGACCTTGAGGTTTCTAAGGGACAACATTGACTGTGGCAAGCTATTAATATACAGAGTTATTGCTATATAGGCAGTGCATCTGCTTTCTTTGCACATTCTCAGTTTTGTATTCTCTTTGTAGAAGAGCTCAGTGGACAGGGAGGGAGAGGGTTGCCAAAGTCCAAGAACAAACTGTCCTGGGTGAACTTTTTCCCACCCATGAAGAACTGCCGGAAGCATCCAACCTGGGGTATAGGGAGCTAGGCTGGCAGACTGTCCCATGAATATCTTTGACCAAAACCTAGGGAATCTAGACTGGAGTCCCCTCCAAGGCTTCCTGATAACTTGACACAGCAAAGGGAACCATCTCAATAGGCAATGGAGGTTCAAAAACCCAAGTGGGGACTTCTCCTCCCTTGGAAGGTACCAGTCATCTCTGGGCAGATGAGGGTGCTGTGCTGGCTTAGAGTTTGCACTGTGTTGGCCCTGAGGGGATGGAGCTTAGGCGGCTGACAAAGTCTGATTGTGAGTGTGTTCTTCATCGGAAGGGTTAGTGGCTGCAGGCTTTACTGGGGCAGCAGGGTAAATACTGAAGACTCTGAAAGGGTCTTTTCAAAAGATATACAAAATGGAAGTCTGTGGCCATGGCAGTGTTAGATACAGAAGCCATCAGCTGAGGCACCTTCAGTGGCTGTGAGGACCATTGTTCTAGACCATGTGTTTTTGAGGGTGCAGTTTAGCCTTTTACCAAGGCATGCCCATGGATCTGCAGTGATCAAATGGGATGGAGATTATCCATTTCCCGCAGGGTGTCCCAGAGACAAGCTGGCCCCCTTCTCTTACAAGGGAGCAGATTCCAATTGCCCTCTGTCAATCAGAGCCTAGCACATCTTCATTCCCAAGTGGTATTGCAATTTAGACAGTCTCCACTCCAAAATTGTTACAGATGCACGAATAAGATATTTACTCTATCCACTCCAGCCCTTTGCTGGGAATTCTACAGCTCACTCTGCAAAGACACACACCCACGAAGGGGACTCAATTCCAAGATGTGGACAGGACCTGGCTCTGTTCCTCTCAGCAGCCCCGAGCCTTGCTTGCATGGTGTTTGTCTCTGGAATTTTTCACTAGTTTTGGATCACTGTTGACCTCTGGTGACTGCCACCACCATAAGTGGAGTCTAGGATACGACAAGGCTGCTGTTCCCTGTTGCTCATTAACCCTCAGCATGCTGACTCTTGTGGTCATGGAAATCACGTGATCAAGTTTTCCCTGACCATCACCAAAGATGGTGTTCTGGTTCTTGCTTTAATCCACACCAAGGGACTTTTAACAAAGCAAATAGTTTTAACTTCCCAATCTCATGAAAGCCAAGGAGCCAGTCCATCCAAATTCAAGGACACAGAACTACTTATAACATGAGATCTCAAGCATAGATTTTTTTCTTTTATAGTGAAGAACATTTGTTGACTTATAAGTATGGGCTAGAATTAGACAACTTTATATCAATGCTAACTCTCTGACTTTCATACTTGTATTATATATTTTTTTAAAAATATCTTTTGGAGAATTCCACACTGAACCTTTTAGGGACAGAGGGGACTCTGGGCAAAACTTTATTTTTAAAAGTTTTTGCTTATGTGTTTATTTGTGCATGTGGTTGTAGGGGTGTGTACCCTGATGCATGTATGGAGGTAAGGGGGTGTATCCTGGCACATCTATAGGGGTCAGAGGACAGCTTGTAAGAGTCGATTGTCACCTTCCACCATGTGGATACTGGGAGTGAACAAGGAACATCAGTGACATGTCTTCTCCAGCAAGGCCACACCCCTAATCCTTCCCAAACAGTTCCACCAACTAAAGGCCAAGCAAATATATGAGCCTATGGGAGCTGTTCTCATTTAAACCACAACCAACAGAGAGACAGTGAATGGTCAGAGGCAAGAACACTATAGAATGAGGGTCTACAAATAAAAGGGGGAGGGGTCAAGGTGGTGGTTGAGCTTTATTTTTTTTTGTTTTTTTTTATTTATTTTATGTATATGAACACACTGTAGCTGTCTTCTAATACATTAAAAAGGCATCAGACTCCATTACTGATGGTTGTGAGTCACCATGTGGCTGCTTGGAACTGAACTCAGGACCTCTGAAAGAGAAGTCCGTGCTCTTAACCACTAAGCCGTCTCTTCAGCCAGAGGTGGTGATTGTTAATGACAACAATCTATGTGTGTTTCCCAAAGAAGTCTGGAGACCCACACTGCTGAGATAGGCTATTCTGCACAAGACAGCTTGGGAAAATGTTGGGGTTTTGACCATTTTCCTGGATGCTTAGACCAGACATTTCTTTATTTTTATGATTCTTATTTAGTTTTTACTTATAATCATAAACTTAACTTTGCAATCCAGTTTGAAGGGGAATGAGGAAAATATGGAACCCAAAGAACTTCAGTGAGAGCAAAGATTATAGGATATTGCAAGCAGATGGGGTGGGGGTGCTCTCCTGAGCTACAGAAGGAATGGTTTGATGGGTAAAATGCCTGCAAGTCAAAAGAAATTAGAGTTGTCCACAGTTGGTAATCGTGATCTTCTTGCTGGTCTTGCTGTTCCTGGACCCAAATGCTCCACAGCTTCCACAATGCTCATGCCTTCTCTGACCTTCCCAAAGACCACACTCTTGCCTTCCAGCTGTTCAGTCTTGGCAGTGCAGATAAAAAAAAGTGGGAGCCGTTTGTATTTGGTCCAGCATTTGCCATGGACAAGATGCCAGGATCTGTGTGCTTCAGGATGAAGTTCTCATCCTCAAATTTCTCTCCGTAGATGGACCTGCCACCAGTGCCTTTATGGCGTGTGAAGTTACCACCCTGGCACATACAGCCTGGAGTAATTCTGTGAAAGAGGAACCCTTATAGCCAAATCCTTTCTCTCTAGTGCTCAGAGCATGAAAGTTTTCTGCTGCCATTGGAACTTTGTCTGCAAACAGTTCGAAGGAGGTGTGGCCCAAGGGCTTGTCATTGACCGTGATGTCAAAGAACACAGTGGGTTGGTCATGGCTGCAGCAAGCTGTGAAAAGCAACAGTGGCATCTGCAAAGCCCAGATCAGACATTTCTTGACTCAGCTTTAAATGCTCTCAGACTGTGACGCGATTCTGCTTAACCACTCTCTCTCTTTCTCCCTTCTCACATCAGAGGCTCTGTTCCTCCATCAGATCTCCGTGGCAGGTGGACAGTTCTACCTGCTTGCCAATCCTCTACTCAAGGGGCATCTGAGGACTAGGAAAGGAATCCCCAAAGACACAGGTATGGGAATGGAGCCTGACACCAGACTGACCCAGGATCCCAAGGAACAGTTCAGGATGCAGAGCAGACAACCCCTTTCCACTGAAGACCTGGAGGTGGCGGGTGTGTCAGACTGGAGGCAGTTGGCAAGAAAACAGACATGAGTTGAGTGTGGACATGATTAGGTGACGAAAACCTGTAAGGACACAGCACGGAGATGTTTGCATTTTGAGCTCACCAGGAAAAGAAGCCATGGGTGGAGGCTGGTCACTGTGGTCATCAAACCTGGGCAGGAGCACCACAAGAGAATGTGGAGAGACCGCAGTCAGTGGGACACAAGATCTCAGAAGACACTGGCTCCTAAGAACTCACTCCCAGTTCCCTTTTTACATTTTTTCCATAGGATTCCCCATCCCATACTCTAAGCTTGCTTTTCCAGCCTAACACATCAATGTGCTGAAGATATGTGGACTGAATTGAAATTTATAGTATGTGACTCTGCTGGAGTCATAATACCAGGGAGCAAAGGATAACTTAGAGCTACCTCACTACCTGGAGAGGGCACCATGTTCATCATCAGAGGGTCAGGGCTGGACATTTTTGTCTCCGATGTCTCCTGCTTAGCCTTCAGGGTCCGCTAACATTTGCTTAAATGAATGGGTTGAGGGAGCGATTCCAGCATTTGAGGGGCAGATATCTCTGGCAGCTTTGCTCTGGGGCTGTATTGCTCAGTCTTAGTGCTTGGTAGGATGTGTGTTACTGTTCCCTTCATATTGCATATTGTCTCACTGGCCTGTCAGTGTGGTCTGGCTGTGTTTCGGAAAGTCTCCATGGATTTGGGGGACTGTGCGCTGATGTAATGCAGAGGGTAGCTGACGGACATTCCTTTAGCTTACCCTTGGCTGCACAATGACTGCATTCCTTACCAGTGAATGGGAGGCAGTGCCTGGGGGTGGGGCATATTTGAAAATTTGTTATATTAGTAACTCTTCACTTTCTATCACTCTGGAGATAAGGGGGTTTGAGGGGGCAGCAGACTTCATGGGGAAGTTTTCTCTGGAAGCTGTAAAGGATGAGGGGGGGCGGGATCCAAAAATAGTTCAGGAAATTAGTCATCTGTCTCCAAACTGTGTTCAGTTACAGTTCTTGATTTCACTTTATGAAAGTTTGAAAAACTGGACATGCAGAAGTTTTCACAGTCTCTTCCAGAGAGGTCAGAAAGGTCCATTTCTATAGCCCCAAAGAAGAGGCAAAGTTCCCCTTGACTAGAATGTGGTGAACATACTTTCCATAAGGGGAGATTATATTCTCAGACCTTGGAAACAACTTGATTTTTCTACTTTTGCTAAGTTTGTCATATCAATGGTCAATAATTAGATTGTCTTCTGATTTGCTTAAGACAGGGATGGTAGTCTATGCAAAGCATTTCTTTAGCAGAGACATAAACATTACAAAGCTAATATGTTAAGCACATATTTATCCATTAAAAAATATTCCCGAAGGGGAGTTAAATGGAAGAACAGTAACCAAACAGTTCTTGTCATTTAATCTTTGGGACAGGAATTTGTGTAGCCCAGGCTGGTATCCACCTTGCTAAGTAGACAAGGATGACCTTGAACTTGCCTCTGCTTCTCGAGTGTCAGGATTACAGACTTGCACCAGCATGCCTAGTGCATTACCTGAATTCTCCTTCTGTCTTATTCCTAGGCCAACCAACTGCATGGGAATCTTAAGATAGTTACTTTTCACTTTGATTTTGCATTCTAATGTGTCTCAGGCAGTGAGAGCATTTGAGGAATGGCCGGGGAAGCTGGCTACAGACAGCCCAATCTTCGGAGTTCTATGAATGAATGATGCTGCATCCCAGTGGAAGGAAAACTGCAAGGAAACCCTGAGCACAGGCAGGGGTGCACTCAGGCCTCTCTGCATAGGCTGAGGACTGGGGATTCCACAGCCAGTGAGCGCTGGCTTGGTACTGATGCAAAGCATGAAGTCCTATGGAGACGTCTTCAAACAGCACCTCATGAGTGTGTCCTTAGCTGATGGGGTGTGCAAGCACCGTGCACATGGGCCACTGACCCACACCTTCTGCCTCGGTGGGTGCATTGGGTGCTGGGTTACACAGAATTTTCAAAGGCTTTTACTGGGGGGTAGGCACTCCTGCCCCACATCCTGGGAACTTTCTGACAACCTTTGGACAGCAGACAGACTCACACTCCAACCACAAAGAAGCCACCAAGAGCAGACCACTAATGGCTGTTAGCTCTACCCTGGCAGCTCCCCAGAGAAACCATAAACCTAGCTTTCAGGATGCAAAGGGAAGGCAATATTGGCCTGCAAAGATCCCCAAAGCAACAGAAGCTTTCTGATGAGGCCTGTGTTACTCAGGGTTTCTATTCCTGCACAAAACACCATGACCAAGAAGCAAGTTGGGGAGGTGAGGGTTTATTCAGCTTACATTTCTACCTTGCTGTTCATCACAAAAGCAAGTCAGGACTGAAACTTAAGCAGGTCAGGAAGCAGGAGCTGATGCAGAGGCCATGGAGGGATGTTTCTTACTGGCTTGCTTCCCCTGGCTTGCTCAGACTGCTCTCTTATAGAACCCAGGAGCACCAGCCCAGGGATGGCACCACCCACAATGGGCTCTCCCCACTTGATCACTAATTGAGAAAATGTCCCACAGCTGGATCTCATGGAGGCATTTCCTCAAGGGAAGCTCCTTTCTCTGTGATAACTCCAGCCTGTGTCAAGTTGACACAAGAGCAGCCAGTACAAGGCCCTTCCTTGCCTCTGTAGACACAGATACAGAAGGGCCTGACTGTGGACTTCTGACAGTGTTGGTGGGCTCCTTTGCTCTCTCCTTGTTTTGGTGGGCTCGACAGATTTTTCTCAACTCCATTTTCACCTTACTCACTCAGGACCCAGCTGGCACCTCTATAAATCCTGGCATTCCTGGGCTGCCACAGGAGGAGGGACAGAGGAGGAAGAAGAGAAGGAGAACCCAGAGCCTGGCTGTGGAGTTGGAAAGTAATGGATTGCCAGGGAAAGACTCCTGGGAAACTCCCTGTATCTGAGGTGTTTGCACTAGACCAGGAGGTCACTCAAGCCAGCCTTTAGACAACATATCCCAACTTCAGCCTCCCAGAGAATGCACTAGGCTGTACTTCAGATGGAGATTTGTCCTCACAGCTGCTTCCAGCCTCCAGGAGCCCCTAGGCTCCTAGGTCTGCTATCCCTGCCCTGCTGACAGGCCAGATGCCCTTTGATCTGCAATATAGACCATCTCATTGAAATTCAAATGTTGACCTGGGTCAGGCTATAGAACCCCAAATGTCTAATAAGACTTGAGGGTGTTCAATATTGCTGGCACAGGGACTGATTGCATTTGGGGATTTCAGTAATTCAAAAATGGATCCTTCTGCACCAAATCTTCTGTAGACTGGGCAGCGCTTTGTTGCTAGAGCAACTTGAGAGACAGAGATTCAACTCACCGTGGCCTCTTTGTTGTCCTAGTCCTATGGTGCTGGTGCCGGTCTTAGTCAGCGTTCTGCTACTGCGAAAGACACCATGACCATGGCAACTCTTATACAGGAGAACTTTTAACTACAGTCGCAGAGGCTTAGGCTGGTGTTGTCAAGGAGCAAGGCAGTAGGTGTGGCAAGCATGGAGCTGGAAAAGGAGTTGAGAGCTACATCCTGAGCCACAGGCAGAGGGGAGGGAAAGGAGAGAGAAAGAGAGAGAGAGAGAGAGAGAGAGAGAGAGAGAGAGAGAGAGAGAGAGAGAGAGCGCGCTCTAACCAGGCCACACCCCCTAATCCTTCTCAAATAGTGCCGCCCCCAATGACTAAGCACTCGGTGTATGAACCAATGGGGGCCATTTTCATTCTGACTGTCATAGTTCTCGATCATTTCTCTCTTTATTGAGGCAAACGTCACATCTGTGTTTTGTGACTTTTCCTGGAGAGACACTAACAAACATCAGCAATTGAAACAGTGGAGATCCCATTGACTAAAAAAATCTTCTGAGTGGCCTCCGTTCCGATCATTCTGTGCCTGCTCCATACAACATGATCTGGTTGGAACTAAGCTGCGTGGTTAAAGTTCATTGAATTAAATCATTGCGAACAGCACATTTGAACTACACGGGAAGCATTTATTAACCATGGTGTGAAAAAGCCTTTGGTAACACCTCCCATGACCTAAACCCCTATACAATTTAATGCACATTCCTTATTTGTTTTGCATACAATTGGCCATTCAAACACTTTAACAACTGAGCACTTTTCAATTACCATGCAACAGGAGTTATTTCTTTAAGATGGATTAGATTACTCGGAAGACAGTGTTTGCTGTGCACGTGTAAGAACCTATGATCTTTGGAAGCCCAAGTCATGCTGAGTGGTTTTGTCAGCCTGACTATCAACCCAGGATAGGAAGACGGAGACAGGGTCTCACCAGAGCAAGCTGGATAGTGAAGCAGCCATATTAGTGAGCTATGGGTCTCATCATGAGAGTCTGCTCTACGGATGGAACGGGGGAGCAAGCAAGGGTAAATCTTAATATCAACCTTGGGCCCCCATATTCACACACACTTCCGCATCAGTGCAAATACATGCATTCCACATGCACAAGACAGTTGGAAGAAAAAACTGAAGAATATTTAATCTTTATTATTTTTATGCCAGGTTTGTGTAATTAAACCTGTTATGAGCGAAGAAACAAATTCTAGAACAATCACAAAGAAAGGGATAGAAGCCACCTCAATAGTGACATTGATGTATGTTAAAGCACGTTGTCTTTTGATACATTAGTTACTCTGGGAAGTCATAACACAAGAGATGCGAAAATTGCTCAAAAATAGTTTTACAATCTGTCTTTGGGAACAGGTTTTGAAGCCTAATTATATAAAGTTGATGTCACTCTGTGACCATGCTCAAAAATGCAGCAACAAGCCAGAGTGATCCCGCCTGCTTTGCAAATGTTCTGACAGAGTCAGACTGTATTTGTTCTGGTTAGTTTCATTTTCTAACTGTAACATCAAATAATTGAGCATGCATTATTTTGTAATAAGTAAAGTTGGGATTAAAAAATCCCTCAAATATAATCATCACATGTGGCAAGGATTTGCTAAGAATGAAACTGCTTAAGAGGATGGGAATTAATGCAATTATTAAAATGGAATTGCAAAAATATCAAGGGTTTGTTCTGAAAGAAAAACTTACTCTGAGGGCTGACTATAAAACAGCAAGGCTGCCTTCTGTCTACAGCTAATAGCAAGCCAAAGTGGGAACTTCTCCAATTGTTTGGCAATTATTAGAAAAATAGAATAGACCCCCCCCCACCATGTGTGCATGCCATGTGCATGCATGTATGCATGTATGTGCTGTGTGGGGGCATGTACACACATGTGTGTGTGCATGTGCATGTGTGGGTTATCCATGTGTATGTGTACCTGTGTTCAGTGCATATGAAAGCTAGAGGTTGATGTCAGGTGTCTTCCTCAATAACTCCATGCCTAAGTTTTAAGACAGGATTTCCTCACTGAGCCTGGAACTCGCCCATTGGTCTAGCCTGGCCAGCAACCCCCCCCCCCCAGGGTTCCAGCTGTGTGTGCCTTTCCAGCACCAGGATTATAGGCGCACACTCCCGTACCCTGTTCTCACAAAGGTGTTGGAGACGAAGGTCTCATGCCTGCACGGCAAGGGCCTACCTATCTTTTAATTATGCAGTCATATTTCTTGGAATTTTCTTTTGAGATACTATGCTATAAATTAACTCATGATCGAAGTTTATGGATGGTGTTCTGGTATAAAACATAACATTATATGTATGTGGACAACATAAGTGTCCGCTGGTGGGAGACCCGCACAGATGAACTAGGAGCACTCTGCTGCTGGGCCAGAAGGTGAGAATGTCGCTGAAGACAGAACAAGCAGTGGGCAGCTGGTGGCTGTTTAGTAAGAGAGGCTCCCCTACCTGACACAAGTGGGACTTGATGGCTTACAGACACTAATTGGAGAAAGAAGTCCACCTGGGGCCGGGGTGAAGCTCAGAGTTAGATAATGTGCTTAATACCAGAAACCAAGTAAAAAGGAGACAGAAGATAGCTCAGCGGTTAGCAGCACTAGCCACTCTCAGTGGATGGCAACTTGGCTGGCTCTAAGCACTCCCTTGGCAGCCAGTGTTCCTTCATCTATAGTTCCAGGGACTCACTCGCCCTCTTCTGGCCTCCTCAGGTACTGCATGCATGTGGACACAATGGTACTCACACACACATATAGGCAAAATATTCATACTCATGAAATAAAGATAAATGAATCTCCTTACAGATTTGGGTTATTTTATTATTTGGCATATATGAGTGTTTGATCTATAGGTAAGTGTACCTACTGTGTGTGCAGTACCTTTAGAGACCAGAAGAGGACACTGAATCCCCTAGGGCAGGAGTTACTGAGCTATACCACAGGGGTGCTGAGAATCAAACCCAGGTCCTCCTCAAGAACAGCCAGTGCTCTTAACCACTGAGCCATCCCCTCATCCCCAGTTTGGGCAAATGAAAAGACAACAAGTAGCTTTACAATCAGCTCATATGTAATCTAGTGGGCTCTGGTTCCCACTGTCTACCAGAGTAAATAGTAAGACATCATAGGTACCTCCCTCTGGGTGGATGCAAATATAGAAGTGCAGCCAAAGAGATGCCGTGCTTCCCGAGGAAGGGCACATCCAGGGGGCACATGCCTGGCTGTGTGACGTGAACTTTTATCTCTTTCACCAACCATTTGCATGCTAGGAAGACACATTGGGATGGAGTAGAATTTATTCTAAGGAAGAGCCAAGCTCTTCAGTCCTGGTGTTGATGAAATCATTGGCACAGAGATGAATGTCCACAGACAATTTCATTTCCCATCAGAGGACTAAAATTCCCAGATAATCCCAAACAAGGCCTCCAGAGAAGTTGGGCTGGCCAGCCAAGACCACTTGGATCTCGTGAGCACTTTACAAGTGTTTTTGTCAAGCTGAATTATCTGAACTACTGTGCTAGTCAGCTTGTGCCACTGAGAGGGTATCTCAGGGCTTCAAGACAGCCCAGTTTGCTCAGTACCACACAAGCATGATACTGGTATGCACCCACTGATAAGTGGATATTAGCCTAGAAACTTGGAATACCCAAGACATGATCCACAAATTAAATGATGTCCAAGAAGAACAGAGGAGTAGCCCCTGGTTCTGGAAAGACTCAGTGCAGCAGTATAGGGGAATACCAGAACAGGGAAGTGGGAAGGGGTGAATGGGGGAATAGGGGGAGGGAAGAGGACTTATGGGACTTTCGGGGAGTGGGGAGCCAGAAAAGAGGAAATCATTTGAAATGTAAATAAAAAATAAATCAAATAAATGAAAAGAAAAAGAAAAAAGAAAAGAAAAAAAGTATTAAGAAAAAGAAGAAGAAAAAGAAAAAAAAACAGGTTTGTCAGTGTTTGTAATCTTAGTGCTGGGGAAGTCATGACTGGTGGGTACCTGGATCTTCCTGGCTGGCCAGCCTAGCCTACTTGGTGAACCTCAGGCCACAGACAGACCCTGTCTCAGAGGAAAAAAAGGAAGGTGGAGTGGAGAGACTGAATGGTGCCTTATATTCCTGCTCAAACACAAATATCTCACATACACACACACACACACACACACACACACACACACACACACGTGCGTGTGTGCTGTCTCAATGAGAGATAAAGAGAGTTCAGAAAGTAGAGAAAAACTTCCCACTTTGCAGGTTAGGGCGTTTTGATAACGTCCGTGAAATCCACCCCTGGCCATGTGTTCTGCACTGTTTCTATTACCTGAATGGTATTCTATAGCTGGTCATTTTCCAGATTGTCACACTGTCTGTGGTGGTTTGAATATGCTTGTCCCATGGGAAGTGGCACTATTAGGAGGTGTGGCCTTGTTGGAATGGGTGTGGCCTTGTTGGAGTGGGTGTGACCTTGTTAGAGTAGGTGTGGTCTTGCTGTGGGGGTGGGCTTTGAGGTCCTAGTCTCAAGCTCCACCCAGTGCAGAAAAGAGACGCTCTTCCTGGCTGCCTTTGGATGGCAGTCTCCTGCTGCTGCCTTTCTACCACGATGAAGAATTCTCAGCTCCTCCAGCACCATGTCTGCCTGATTGATGCCATACTCCCACCATAATGATGATGGACTGAATCTCTGAAACTGTAAGCCAGCCCCAATTCAATGCTGTCCTTATAAGAGTCGCCTTGGTCATGGTGTCTGCTCACAGCAATGGAAACCCTGACCAAGACATTGCCTGTGTTCTGGTTCCCTAGAGCTTACTCATCATCTCTGCCCTCTGCAGGTCTCCGATGGCTCTCACTTCTGAAGGGCTCCTCCTTACGCCAACCCTTAAAGCACATTAACGTGAAGTCACCTTCCTTGTTCTCCAACTTCCATCACATCCTTCCTTGCTCCTCATCCCTGTCCACTCACTAGCTTCACCCTTGCCCACTTAGTAGCCTCACCCCTGCCCACTCAGCAGTCTCACCCCTGCCCACTCAGCAGTCTCACCCCTGCCCACTCACCAGCTTCCTGAAAACATGAAGCCTCTCACTGGAGTGAAGACATCCACATCAGCAGGGAATGTCAGCAGACCTACTGAAGCCAGAAGGGAAAGGACAGATCAAGCTAACTCTCTCACACTACCCGCCCTATTCCGAGTTGACACTCCTGAAGTCCTCTTTCCAGTGTGTCTGCTCCATAATAGAAGTGATGTGCAGTTTGGTGATTCAAAAAACTATTATGAGGCTGGAGAGGTGGTTTAGTGGTTAAGAGCACTGGTTGCTTTTCCAGAGGTTCTGAGTTCAATTCAGAACAACATGGTGGCTCATGACCATCTGTCTATAGTGGGATCTGATGTCCTCTTCTGGCATGCATGAACACAGAACAGTCATATGCATAAGCAAATAAATAAATCAATAAATAAGTCATTAAAATAAAAAAACACAATTATTAATTCATTTATTTCTGTCGTTGTTTGAGACAACAGCCTCACTCTGTAACCTATCCTGGTTTCTAACTGGGATCCTCCTGTCTCAGCCTCTCTAGTGCTGGGGTGGCAGGCATGGACCACTACAACTGGCTCATTGATTTGTTTATAATTCTACAATATTTGTTATTCATAATTTTGCATGCTGGGCAGGTTTTGCTGAGGACAGCTGGACTCTCCACTGTGTGATACTAATGGAGCAGTTTGACTGAGCCGTGTGGTCTACCTCCATGATGGCCAGCTCATGTGACTGCACTCTTGGTACCGGTAACAATGGGCATTCTGCCCAGAGCTACCAAGTGGTGCCTCAGTTTCCCTCAGGGAGGCTTCCATATGCTATGGTAAGTGGAAACCTCAGGGAAACCTAGCTTTTTATAACTTCTCTCAGAGCTTGAACGAGGAAGCTTTGAGACATTCTTCCTTTTAAAGTATTGTTTTATGATTATTTTATATTAATTATATTGTGTTTTTATTGCATGTTTATGAGTGTTTTGCCTGCATGTACATCTGTGCAAAACGTGAGTGCCTGGAGTCGAAGAGGCCAGAGGAGGCAGTGGAGCCCCTGGAACTGGTGTTACAGATGGTTGTGAGCCACGGAGAATCAAACCTTGGTCCTGCGGAAGAGCAGCCAGTGCTCTTTACTGCCGATCCATTTCTCCAGCCCCTCAAGGCTTTCTTAAAGCTAGCGGCGGGCTTGGTGAAAACTCTCCACCAAATTCTCTTGGCTAAGGAGGGTCACAGGGACCAGATTCGAGGGTGTTGAATCTGAGGCTGCTGACTTCCACGATCTACAGCGGTGCTCCTCCCCATTACCGGGGCAGGTGAGTATAGACGGGGTGGGGCGGGAAGCATCAAGATTAGCAAGTTTGCAAGAGATACTCAGATTTCCTGTGAGGGAAGACACTGCTCAGACAAGTGAGCAGAGAACTGGAAACCTCTCCTAACATGGACTTTACCAAAGGAACACAGCATGCAGGAAGAAAGCCAGTTTTACGCAAAAGAAAAAGTTCAAGCTGTGTGAACCCTTTGGTAAAATCCGTGTGCCTTGCTGTCCAAGGGCTTTGGGCTTTCCTCTCTTCTCATTACCCAGGCCCATTCTTGGGGTGCTTCCCCTTTCTTAATAACTGGCCTCTTTCCCTGACCCCCAACATTCGCTCCTTCTGAAGCTCACCCCACTCTATCCCCACCACGTGGCTGCTTGTTGGTCTCCCTTGCTGAACTTGCCTGATTTCCAGGACCCTAATCCAAAAAAACACAAAACACACATCTTCTCTCTCTCTCTCTCTCTCTCTCTCTCTCTCTCTCTCTCTCTCTCTCTCTCTCTCTCCTTCCCTCCCTCTCCCTTCTAGCAGTGGCCATCACTACAGCCTCCCAGCCCCTGTTGTTTCCCTCCCAAACACTAACAAAATGGTCCTGAGTTTCCTTCTGAGTCCACTTTTAAATTACCTTATTAATGAGACTAAGAATCCACACAGGGGAGCCTGAGTTCCTCAGTTATACAATCTCCTCGCTGAAGGCCCTGCTAGGAAACAAGATGGCATTTTACCTGTGGGTACCTAAAGCATCCTCTTGTGCCCATATAATATTCTTAAAAACGATATTCTGTCTGTCGTTGATAAATCCTCTTTATGAAGGGCACTTCCATCTTATTTTCTGCACTAACACGTTCCCCTCATTAAGAAAAACTATCAAGGTTTCAAAACTCGGCTGTGGTATTAAAGAAATAACTGTAATCTCAGAAGACAGAGAAAGAGAATCAACGTGAGTTTCAGGCCAGTGTGGGATACAGAATAAGCAGTTGCCTAATTTATTTTATGTGTTAGTGAGTTAGTAGATTGGCTAGTGTGTGTGTATGCATGCATGTACACTATAGCACACATGTAGAATGCAGAGGTCAATTTTCAGAACTCAGTTCTCTTTATCCACTCATGTGGGTCCTGGGGATCCAACCGAGGTCATTAGTTTTGGTGGTGAGGGCCTTTATGTGCTGACTCGGCTTGCTGGCCCAAGCCCTGATATTCTCCTAAATAATTAACACTAGAAATACATTAATCCATATACTTAATTATTTATTAAAGTAGTACTTATATTTTTTTGGTCTAATATCTCTGGGTTTCTATGTATATCAAACATCTTATAATTGTATAAGTGCTATGATAAATTTTGTTGTAGAAATTTTCAGAAATTAAGTCACCCTGGAGTAAGCTTTTTTGATTATGGTTTATTTTACTTTTAATACATGTGCTGGGTTTCAGGGTGGAAGGAGAGAACCAAGTCCTACAAGTTGTCCACTGGTCTTTACAAGTCTGCTGTCACACACACACACACACACACACACAAACACACACAGACACTGCACATAAATAAATGTATCAAATCCCCTCTAATTAAATGAAAGTCCTGTTTTGATAACATGTATCTCAGATCTTTGCACCAGCAGCAGTAAGGTGAGGTCGGTCAGTCATCTTCTGCACCATCTTCCTCAGGCTCAGCTCTGTCATCAGAGCTATGAAGGTGACAATGAAGAAAGACACCCTGGGCTGAGAGCTGGCTCCGCAGTTGAGCGCACCAGTTGCTCTTGGAGAGTTCAGCTCCCTGCACCTCACAGTGGCTCATAGCCCTCTGTAACCCCAGGTCCAGGGATCTGTTGCTTCTTCTGCCCTCTGCTGACACTAGCCACACAGTGCATGACCATCCTCAGGACAGCCAGCAGGAGGCGTGCTAAGCATCAGTCTGCTATATATCTAGGGAATTAACCAGTCTCACAGTAGAGATGTCTGCTGTTGTCCAGCGTCTGTCATAGCTCTCTAGTACCTTTGGACAAGGAAACTCAACAATTTTTTTCTCGTGGGAATTCAAACCTGTGATGGTTTGTATATACTTGGCCCAGGGAATGGCACTATTAGAAGGTGTGACCCTGTTGGAGTAGGTGTGTCACGGTGGGTGAGGGCTTTAAGACCCTTGGCCTAGCTGTCTGGAAGCCAGCATCTGCTAGCAGCCTTCAGATGAAGATGTAGAACTCTCAGCTCCTCCTGCACCATGCCTGCCTGGATGCTGCCATGTTCTAGCCTTGATGATAATGGACTGAACTTCTGAACCTGTAAGCCAGCCCCAATGAAATGTTGTCCTTATAAGAATTGTCTTGGTCATGGTGTCTGTTCACAGCAGTAAAACCCTAAGACACATGCCTTGGGAGTTTTTCTCACTTTTCTTTACTTTCTCAGTTTTCTGAAATTCTCTTTTATAAAGCTTGTTTCTCCTTTGCTTACTCCCAGGTATGTCTGAAACCTCAATCATTATTGGCATTGGACAGCAAACTTAAGAGTCACTGTCCTGGGTCAACATTTGATGACTGTGTCTGGCACCGCAAGCCCTTGAGTCAGGCACCACAGCGGTGAGAGAGATCCTGCCACACTGTCTACAACCCTGTATGACTCTCATCAGGTAAAAGAAACGTTCTAACTTACTTAAATTTGGTACAAGAAACAAAAACCACAATGAATACCCAAAAAACAAATAAACAAACAATAACAAAAAAACCCAAACAGGATAAATGAAGAATTAAAAACAGCACTGGCCCAATGATCCCAGACTCCTGGGAAGAAGTGGGCCACTATCATTGCTGGTGTGAACTTCTGTCTCCTTTCTAAGGTTCCCACTGTAGTGAGCGCCAGGGTGAAGGAGCACATCATGGGAAGCTTAGAGCTTTTATCCTTATCAGAACCTATGCCGACTATGACAGGATCAAGTTGACACACGCTAGAGTTGTCTGAGAAGAGAAAACCACAATTGAGAAAATGCCTCCAAAATGGGGCTGTAGGCAAGCCCATGGGGTGTTTTCTTAACAGCAATTGACCTGGGAGGGCCAGCCCATTGTGGGCAGTTTTACCCCTGGGCTGGTGGTCCTGGGCTATATAAGAGAGTAAGCCAGGAGGAGCAAAGCCAGTAAGCAGCACCCTTCCACAGCCTCTGAATCGGTTCCTGTCTGTCTCCAGGTTCCTGCCTTGAGTTCTGGCCCTGATTTCCCGGCATAAGGGACCACAGGCTGTAAGATGAAATAAACCCTTTCCTGCGCATGCTACTTTGATCAGGTCTGTGTGGTCAGCAGCAAAGGGCTGATATTGAATAGAAATCCTAACTAAGACAGGGTTTCAAGTAGTTCAGGCTAGCCTTGTACTAGGTATGCGACTAAGCATGACCTTGAAGCTCTGATCCTGCTGTCTCCACCCGTTGTGGCTGGAAGTGTGGACCACCATGCCTGGTCTATTCGGTGCTGGGGATTGAACCGGGGTGGGGAGGTGTAGAGTTCATGCTTGTTAGACAGTCACTCTACCAACTCAGCTGTGTCCCCAGTCTGCCCTACCCCTACCCCCTAACCTTTCACATGCTTCTGCTGCTCTCTTGTCTCTTCTCGGACATGTCATGTGTCCTTTGAGCATTAAGGTCAGTGTGCATTTTTTTCCTGCAGTTCACAGAGAAATGTCTGTTCTTATTTTCTGTCTTTTGGATGCATTCTTCCTCTCCCTTTGTTGGTACTTCTGTCCCCGTTCTGGAGGACAGTCCTGTCTGGACTGGTGACTTTCCTAAGAAGCCAGTGAGAAAGCGCAGGTTGCAGGGGACCTAGGGCTGTTGTCTGGAAGGACTTTTTCACCTGTCCATGGGTACAGGCCTACATGGTCAGCAGCCAAGCCCTGACGTCTGAGGACAGCAGGGACGGAAAGGTAGACATCACACTTTGCACTGAGACCCAGAGTCTTCCCTCACCACCTGGTTACCCTGCAATGTCAGATGTGAACACCCCAGGCCAGGATCATTGGCTGAACCCTAGGGAGCCTTATTGTTGTTTGTCTTGAGACTTCAGAGTAGCCCAGGATGGCCTTGAACTCACTATCTACCCAAGGTGGACTTTTTATTCCTGATCCTCATGCCTCCACATGTGTTCATGTGTTGGGACATAGGACTTGCCATATTTCATTTATGCAAATGCTAGGAATGGAAGCCAGGGCTCCTTGCAGGCTGGGAAACACACTGCCAACTGTGCTCCATCCATCACCCAGGCCCAGATCCAGGGCCGAGTTGGCACACTCTGACATCTACCTCATCTTTAAACTCCATGTCAGAAGGCCGGCACTACAGACCTGCAGGACCTCCTGGACACTGGAGGGACCGGGATAATCTGGAAGAGTCCTGGTGAGGATCCAGTATTGATGACATAGACCAGACCAATGACTCATCACAATGACATTTTCAAGTAAAGATGTGTGGACAAAAGGGTATGCTGTGGGTCACACGGTGACATACTATAGCTTCCATGACGAGATATTTTCTATTTTTTGTTTTGTTTATCTTTTTATTTTTGTTTTTTATTTTCTTTGGGGGGGCAGGTTGCAAAGGCAAGAGGGCAGATACAAAGGGACAGGGAGATGAATGGGAAACAAAGAATAAAAAGTGTTTTGAAACTTAGAAGTAAAAATAAACCTATAAGCTGGAAGTGACCCGTGGAAGTTGGTTGGCGGTGACATGTCTCTGTGTAAGCAGAAACACATTATTTGGCAACCATCCTTCTTAATGGCTCTGGGTATTGTCAATGAAAATGGGAAGAGAAAGCTGGCTATTACTCATTCCATACTATTTTTTACTTGTTCTTTTAGGCAGTTTCAATTGGGGGAAGTAAATGGATTTACAATCCTGAAGTATTTTTTATAAAATATTAACATACATCATTCTAGGCTTTGAAATTTTTGTTTGCTTTGGGTTGATTTAGTTCTTTGGTGGTCCTGGTTGTTTTGAGATAGAATCTCTCCATGTAGTCCTAGCTGGCCTGAAACTCCCTATACAGACCAAGCTGTCCAGGTTCAAACTCACAGAGATCTGCTTGCCTCTGCCTCCCGAGGACCAGGATTCAAGGAATACCCACCTACTCTTTTTTGTTGTTGTTGTTTTTAAGATTTATTTATTATTATATGTAAGTACACTGTAGATATCTTCAGACACACCAGAAGACTGAGACACATCAGATCTCACTATGAATGGTTGTGAGCCACCATGTGGTTGCTGGGATTTGAACTCAGGACCTTCGCCAGAGCAGTCAGTGCCCTTAACCACTGAGTCATCTCTCCAGCCCCCACATACTCATTTTTAAAATTCCAATTTATGTTGACACTTCAGCCATACAGTTGTGGACTCATAACATTTCAGTTAATAAGAAAGTATTAACCCAGGTCCACACCCTTAATCACAACACTCAAAAGGCAGGAGGATTTCTGTAAGTTGAAGGCCAGCTGGGTCTGTGTAAGCTGCAGGCCAGTTAGAACTACATAATGAGACCATGTCCAAAAATAATCATCAATCCAATTGACATAATATAAAAGAAAGTTACTTAAAGCGTGAAGGAACAAAGAAAATGCCAGAGAACACACTTTTATTTTTTAAATCATGCATTAGAAAGTCAGATTGGAAAATGAAAAAGAGCAGTTGGAGATTTCTTCAGAGACACAAAACTGACTAAAATCACAGGCAGGGATGCTCGTGTTGACTGAACCCAGCATAGCACAAGAAAGCTGCCTTCAATGGTAGTGATGTCACCCTGTGGAGAAACAAGCCTGAGCAAGCCTGGGCTCCCCCTCGGTGAGGGCAGCAGTGAGGAGCTGTGTCGCACATCAGGAGGTGCTTGTGCCTGTGCACAGGTTGCAGCTTGCTACAGAAGGAAGCTGTGTCTTCCTCTGACCCTTGCTCTCATTCTGTTACCCAACAATGGTCAGGGCTTCCCTGATGTCATCTCGGGAGGACGGTTCTCTGCGAGCAGCCGGAAGCCATTCCCTGTCTCAGACTTGGAGCTTTTTGTCTTATGCATACAGTGTTCTGCCTACATGTATGCCACAGAGCAGAAGGAGAAGGAGGCATCAAATCTCACGTCATTATAAATTGACGTGAGCCACCATGTAGTTGCTGGAAATTGAACTCAGGACCTCAGGAAGAGTGGCCAGTGCTCTTAATCTCTGAGTCATCTCTCATTCTCACTATGAATTTTTAAATTATTACAAATAGGCTCAAGTCTCTATTCACCAAGATGGTAACGACACAATCAATACATCCTTGCCAATAAGACATGTTTGTTTATTCCTGTATTGTAAAAATATCTGCTTTGGAATGTGGTAGACACTTGGAAAGCCTTTCTGCAGCTCGCTGGTTGTGGAAGTGTTTTCCCTGCAGAAAGCCATCAAGGTGCTTGAAGAAGAGGTCACTTGGTGAGAGGGTTAGGTGAATATGGTAGGAGAGGCAAACTCTGCCCATGTCCATGTGAGACATTTCTTTTATAACTTCAGATCTACTGCTGTATTTGAACTGGCGCACTGCCACAGATTCCCAGAATCCCTCTCTCAAGCCCTGGACAGTAGTAGCTTTCTCAGTCTCCCCTGACACCTTGGGCTGAAATGAGACCTTAATGGAGTTTAGTGTGGAATTATTAGTCCATGTAGTCAACACAGAAGACTGCCTGGAATAATTTACACCATACACACTCTCCAGTGAGCTGCCTCCCCAGCTCTCTCCCAGGATCTCAGCTCACAGCTCTGTCTGCTGGGTCACCTCAGCTTGCCAGCCCCCATCTCCTGTGATGGATAAACACAAAACTGCACTAGGGTCAGGAGTGTTGTGTCCAGTCCGGCCCCCATACCCCGCCTCCAACCCCCTACCTCACCCCCTCCACCTGTGTCCCTGGAATCCCACATTCTTTTATCCTCTTGCCTTCTGATCACACTCTTCTGTATTTGGGAAAATGAATATACCACCCCAAGACGAACAGAAAACTTGAAGCACAGTCACCTGGTTTAATCATTGGAGATAAACTGTTAGGAATCATTTGTCTCATTTGCATAAGGTAAGGAACTAAATGTCTTTTCTCAAATGCATACACCATTATAATTCACTTATCTATTGTTCCCCCGTTGATGGGACATCCAGTTACAGTTATCATTGCCTTTTGCCCACCCCCATACTGGCATGGCACTGGTTAAGGACTGATTTATTGCTGGACTGTCTTGACTTGCCAGCCACCCAAGTAATTAATGACACGGAGACCTTTTATCAATTATTAGAGCCTGGCCTCGGTCGGCTTCTTCCCGGCTTGCATAACTTAAGTCAGCTGGTTTATACTAATCTACTTGGTTCACTTTCTCTCCTCACTATCAGCACTTGTTTCTTCCTTCCTTTCCAACTAGCGAATCCCTTGCCTGATTCTTTCCCAGAGTTCCTGTCTCTACCGGATGACCCGCCTATCCTCTCCTGCCTCACTATTGGCCAGTCAGCTCTTTATTAAACCAATCAGAGGGTGCCTGAGGTAAATGAGGAAGGACAGAAACACAGTTTCACATAGTAAGCAAAAAGATCATCCCAACACTGGTTCCACAGACCAAGTTGCTGGCTCTGTCAACACCATTTTCATAACGCAATAGCTGTAACTACCTCAGCCTGTGATTGGCTACATGACCCAAAATCCTCATAAGAATAACTTGGTCAAGTAGAGCAACTTGCTCTTCTGTGACCAAAACACCAGATCTACTAATTGCAGGTCAGACCTGGCAAATGTCAGACAGGACAAGTTCTGGGTAGGATCACTTGACCACTGTTCAACCCGTGGCTTTGAATTTAATAGTTTGCGGAAGGCCAACGGATAACCAGGCCTCTCTCACAGACAAGATGAAGGAGGCAGGGCAAAGGAGAAAAGACATCTTTAATCTGAATGTAGCCTGCTTCTCAGGAAACCTCAGAAGTCTCACGGGGCAACTTCGCTTAAATCTGATTAGACAGAGCTACAGTCGAGGACCTTTGAAGAGAGACATTTTGAAAGGTTAAGGATGTTACCATTGCGAAAGCATCAGGAGTGTTGTAGGTGAATTGCATGCTGGGTGATGAGCAAGGTGCATCATGACAATGTTGTTTTCATGTCTGAAAAGAAATCCCATCTTTCTTTTAAGTGGGGTGCGCATGCTTGCTTGGCACGCCCTCGGGGAAGCTAGCTGAGCCCTGGACTGTTAGCCTTTAGATGCCACAATACGTCTGAGAACAGAATGACTTGGCTTTCTATTCACTAAGATTTTCCTTTAACTCATTAGCGATGATTGCCAGGTTTGCCCGCGTAGATCGATTCTCAACAATACAGTCAGAACAACAGGGCTGTGTTCTGAGACAGCATCATCTCTGTACCAACTTCACAGTGTGCTTTCACAACACAGGGCTGGGGCAGGCACTGGATGTCGCCTCTCAATGAGGTCGGGGCATGCCGGGCTGCGCAAGCGTTTACAGCTGCTGCCAGCTGCTGCCAGCTGCTGAGGCCCACTGTTTACAGTGAGTGCTGCCTTTAGGGGGAGCAGTAAAATAAAGATTTGAACAGGGAGCAAAACATCAGCCAGGAGCTGGGAATGTGGCTCAGTTGGTAGAAAGCCTGCTAAGCACGCGTGAAGCCCCGAGGTCCCGGCCTCACCTCTGTATAATCCAGGCATTCTGTGAATACCTGTAATCCCAGCACCTGGGAGATGAAGACAGGAGGATCAGGAGTTCAGTGTCCCCCTTGGCTACATAGCAAGTTTGTGACTAGCCTGGGCTGCAAGAACCTAAAAAACAAACAAACAAACAAACAACAAAAGAAACAAACTATAGTTTCCTGTCAATGTTCTGTACACAATTATATGCTTGTGCTCCTGACTGGAGGCACAGTTAGAGATTTTTGGACTAGCACCATCTTATACATACATACATTGACACACACACAAACATACACACAGATACTAACACACATGCACACATACACTGACACACATATACACACATACACTGACATACACATACACTGACACACACACAAATATACACATATACACACACATATATATACATACACTAACGCACACACATCGACACATACACTGATACATACACCCATACGAACACATGCACATACATATATGTACAGACACACACAGACATACACACACATGCCATATACACTCATGTACACATACACACACTGACTTTACCCTGGCTGTGACAACTGCACAGTCATCTTACAGGCCCACTGTCATACATGTTTCCTCAGTAGCCACAATACCACCATTGCTCTTATTATACTGCTTTTTCTGCCTTCCTGCCAGGCTTCCTATATGCCTTCTTCTACAGTACCCTGTTCCATTTCTGGTGTGAACCACGCCCCTCGTTTCTGCTATAAGCCTTTATGGGGGCCGCTGGGGAGATGGCTCAGTGGGTAAGTGCAGTTGCTGCACAAACGTGGACCTGAGAGTTCAAATCCGTCCAAGCAACAGTAGAAAGCCAAGCATGGCTGCACACTCTTGTGGCTCTAGTGCTATAGAAGTGAAAATACCATGGTCACTGGGGCCTTGCTGTCCAGCTTAGCACCAGGTTCAGAGGGATCCTGTCTCTCGAGAGTAGGAGAGAGAGAGTGGCAGAGCAGGACACCCAATACCCTCATTTGACCTGTATGCAAATAGGTGACAACTGCAAGGACAGATGTGTGTGCACACACACATTGTTATTGGATACCGTAGGTCTAATCAGTTTCCTGGTGTTATTCTGTCTCAAATTTCTCTGTTTATTCTAAGTGTCAAATTGTAGCAGATTGAAAATAATATATATTTTGACTCTTAATATTGTGCTGCATTAACCACATGGAAGGGAGAAAGCCCTCTCTTCTTTGTGTAAGGTTATTTCATTGACAGCTTTAGCAGTCTCTATCTGCACTCACCGAGAGTGAGACTGACTTACCAATGTCTGTATCTAAAGCTCTTTCCCATTCTACTCCAGGTTTCTGCTGTTGTCATAGAGTCGGGTGTTTGGTTTGTTTCATTCTTTGCAGTTGGCATGTGGGATAAAAATGTATCGCCCCTGAAGGTTCTGCACCAGTCACCTGTATAATGAGGTGACACCTCTCATCTCCTTTGCAGGAGCTGTCTAAGGGCTGTTTTGAATCATTTTAATGGAACAGTTAGTTATTCTGTGTCTTTTTGACTTGTTTTGGCAAACCAGAACATTTTAGACACTTGGCAATCTTATTTCCTTCTTTTTTAATTTGCTGGAAGAAAGCTGAGAATTTCCTTCTCCCGTTCCTTTTCATCTCCTCAGTCTCTGAATTACACCTCTGGTGCTATTTTAATACTCTCTGTTGCGTGCAGTATCTTTCTTTCTTTTTCTCAATCAAGCTATCAAACCTGTTTATTTCTGTAGCCCATTCAAGGAATTACTAGTGTTAAATAATGGTTCCCCCTAACACTGATCCATGCCTTGATCTCAAGAATTGGGGGAATGTCACCATCTTTATAGAAAGTCTTTGGAGATAGTTCTAGTTTGCTTCTCTGTTGAGAGGAGAAAACATTGGCCAGGGCCAACTTATGGATTAGAAGGATTTCCTGCATTTTATAATTCCCAGATCATAATCCATCCCTTGAGAGAAGTCAGGTTAGGTTTTTGAGCTGAAGGCAGGGATCTGGAGACAAGAGCTATAACAGAGGCCATGGAGGGGAACTGCTTGCTAACCAGATTCCCATGGCTTGCTCAGCCTGCTTTCTTATAAAACCCAAGACCACTAGCCCAGGGGCAGCACCACCCACAGTGGGTTGGGCCTGCTCTCATCCATCGTTAATCAAGAAAATGCCCCACAGACATGGGGTCAATTCCTCAACTGAGGTTCCCTCCTCCCAGATGATTCCAGCTTGTGTCAAGTTGACAAAACCCAGCATACACATGAGGATGTTACATGATGACTGTCGGTCACATTAAACCCACAAGCATCCCAACAGGAGATGAACAGAAGGATTGGAATAGAAAGGGAAAACTTAAACCAGAGAACTCGGTAGCAAGGGCAGTGAGCACAGGGCTGTGGCCAGCGGCCAAGAAGGCTATACTTGGGGCAAATAGAGAGCAAGAAGAACCAGACATTCTTCAGGCAGACGGTGGCCCTGCTGGTGACAGCAGATAGAAATCAGTCAGGTGGCGCTGAACAGCCACTTTTAGAGATTCTTGTCCTTGGCTCTTCTACAGCCAGAGCCCTGGAATGGTAGGAAGGCTCTGGCTGCTGCTCTTTGGACCTCTTGCTATCTTTGGATAAAGATATAACACTTTGGATCAGCGCCGTGGCCAGAAGCCATCTGATGAGAGGATTCACGTGGACACCTGGCAGAGGTCAAGGGAGGACAATTGGACCCACCCTCTCCAAGCCTCGTGCCAGTTCTTGTTAATTCATATATGTACATGCACACACACACACAAACACACACACACACACACACACACACACATCAGATTGACATCTCTGTGGTATGTTTGCAGTATTTAGGGACCTGTCCTGCTACACGGGGGCTCTGCCTTCTCTCTCCTAAGTTCCCACCTGTCAATATAAGAAAACTGGTCTAAATTTATTGCCTGCAAATTTCATTCCTCAGAATCAAAAGATAAGAACCCAGAGGTTCCTGACATAAAGCCCACCTGAGGCCCACTTTCCCCAAATCACCACAGCCACCTTGATTTTAAGCCTTAACCTCAGATAGTAGAGACACATTTCTAGAATCTGGCGCGCCAAACTTGTGAGGATTCCTGGCAAAGCCTCCTGCTTTCTTCTGGATCTCAGGTATTATTAACTTTGCCCTATTGCATCCCCAGACAGGATTTTATCATCTCTGCCTTTTACTTTGTACACTTTTGGATTTGTTTATCTTTAAAAAAAATTTAAAAAGTTAAACTTCACATCATTTTTCCCCAAAGGCTTGTATTTCTGTATATTGACATGGCAAAGTCTGAACCTGGAAACCAGACAAGGTGCTATGCTGGAAGGAGAAGACACCACAGCCTCTCCTTTCCTCTACCAGGTTATTGAAACAGCATCCCTGAGAAGCTGGAGCCTCCCGGGAGCCTCCTGCTGCGGGAAGGAAAAGACTGAAGTCATTACCAACCTGAGAGAGAATGTGCCTCCCAGAAAGATTTCACGTGGCCCTGACAGCCTGCCACACTACTGTACAGAGCCTGGAGCCAAGATAATGATGGCTCTACACTATGACACACTATGTCAGGACTATTTAGCTGTGTATATACCTCTTGCCTTCTATATATAATCCAACTTTGCTAGGACCTTATGGATGGGGTTAGTGGAGGGGGTTCTCTGGGCCTCTTTGTGGGCCTCCATTTCCCAAAGGGACTGCACTGATTAAGTCAGCTTCCTCTGCCTCTCACAACCCTGTGCGTTTAATTGGCCTGCTGAGGATGGCGGTCCAGCCTAGTTGGCTAGAGCTGTCAGGCCTCCAGCTCTGATCCCAGCAATGAGAGAAATGCAAGTTCTCTGCACAGAAGAAACTGTAACACCTACTGACCTTCACGGTCCCTAAGCAGATCTTCCACAAACCAAGGCTGACTATGAGAGTCGCCAGGACCAAAATGGAGTCACTGGTGTCAACCTACAGCCAAAATTCAGTTCATCAATAAATACAGGAAGTAGGGAAATAGGAAGTCTTTTGTATGCATTCCCCCAAATGAGAAGTACCAGAAAGACTTTTAGAACCACCTCTCTGCAAGAGCCATGGACCCATACTTGGACAACACATGTACAAGAATGTCTATGCAGTTGTCTGTCTGATGGACTAACTCTGCACTCATTAGTATTGTTCTTGTAGTTCTGATAGACTAGGATTATTATTTCAAAGTAAGCTATGTAGTCTTTTTGTCTTTAATTTGTTCCCCTTACTAGAGCTGCAGCAATGGCTCAGTGGCTAAAAGCACTTGCTGTACAAACAGGAAGACCTGAGTTCAAATCCCCCCTCCACCCCCAGCACTCATGTTAAAAAAAATTGCCCCTGGTCCAGTTAGCTCAGAGCAGCCAGAAGAAAGACACCCAAGTGCCTGTGTGGGTGCCTGTCTTAGGGTCTTACTGCTGTGCACAGACACCATCACCAAGGCAACTCTTGTAAGGACAACATTTAATTGTGGCTGGCTTACAGGTTCAGAGGTTCAGTCCATTATCATCAAGGTGGGAGCATGGCAGCATCCAGACAGGCATGGTGCATGAGGAGCTGAGAGTTCTACATCTTCATCTGAAGGCTGCTAGCAGAATACTGACTTCCAGGCAGCTATGATGAGGATCTTAAAGCCCACACCCACTCCAAGAGGGCCACACCCACTCCAACAAGGCCATACTCACTCCAACAAGGCCGCACCTCCTAATAGTGCCACTCCCTGGGCCAAGCATATACAACCATCTTGGCCCAAGCTGCCTCCAGAGCCCTGTCTGGATCCATGATCCTGCTGCAGCTGGGATCTGTGTCAGAGTCTGTAGCCTGAGTTACCACCAATGGACATGCTATGCCCATGGTCTGGACTGTCACCATCTGAGGGTCCTACTCCCGCAAGGGGGCATGCTGATTTGAGTGGTCTGTGCTGCCACCTGAGGCCATGGGGACATCTGGGCCCATGCTGCTGCCGGGGGCCAGTCTGGGTCACTGATCACATCGAGTCCGTGTTGATGTCCCAGGCCCAGGGACCTGTTACTGCCCAAGGGCATGCAGATATCCTTGGTTTGAATTGCTGCCTGAGGCACAGCTGAGCTGATCATTCCCATCACCTGTCACCACTCTCAGGAGAGCTGGTCCTGCCCCTTGTGGGTGGTGGGGTGGTATGAGCAAGGGAGAAATGCCCCTCCCCCTCAACCTTCACCACCTGTGGCAGGTGGGTGGAGCCAACCCCAAAGTCATAAACACAGGAGAGCTGTCCCTGACCCTCACCAGCTGTGGCACTCAGGAGAGCAGGCCCTACACCGTGCTTGGGCAGCATCATAAAGCTGGTCCTTGTGGTGTGGGGGTAGGTAAGCTGGCCCAGAAGGCAGAAGAGCAGGGGAGCTGGCCCTGCCCCCTGCTGACTGCAGCATTGGGTGAATTAGCCAGGCAGTGCAGGAGAGCTTGTCCCAGTGGTGTGGGTACAAAAGAACTGACCAACTCAGCTACCACCCAGGTACAGGTCCAGGGCTTTGAGTTGGTCCACCCCAATATCTACCCCATCTGTGAACTGCTGGAGAATGTGAAGGGGCTTCTCCTACAGATCCAAAGTTGTAGGGTATCCATGACACGGAGCAACAACAGGATGTCCAAGAGGAGTCCCCATGAGGATCCAGTATGGATAGTGTAGCTGAAGCCAGAGGCTTCAAACCAGACCAATGACTCATTGCAATGAACATTTGCAAGTAAAGATGTGTGGACCAAAAGGTGTACTATGTGACACACTGCAGCTTCCATGACAAGATATTTTTGTTTGTTTTGCTTTTTGTTTTCCTATCTTATTTTCTTTTCTTGGGGGGGAGGGGAGTTGCAAGGGCAGAGGGTAGATACAAAGGGGTGCAGAGATCATTGGGATTGGGGTGCACAAAGCATCCATAAAAAGTATTTTTTAAAAAAGAGTAAAATGGAAAAAAGAATTCTTATTCTTTACATTATAAACCAATGTGCATGCTTGTGAGGAAAAAAAACTGAGCACAGCCTTATGTATCTATAACCCCAGCACTGTGCAGTGTGGAGACAGGCCAATAGCTGAGCTTGGAGTCACCTGTCTAGCCAAATGACACATGCAGGTTCAGCAAGTGACTTTGTCTCAAGGGAATAAAGTGTAAAGTGATAGATGAAGAAATCACCAAATGTCCTTTCTCCCAGTTCTTATACACAAGGACAAATGCACACGCGCACACACGCACACACACACACACACACACACACACACACGAACCGTCTGTGCAGCTTCTACATGCATATCTTCATGGCAAGGTCTTCTTTCTTCTAATGAACATCCTCATTCTTTGGGGAGCTTCTCTCTGACACTTAGCTGGGCCCCCAGAACAGATCTCTATTCAAGGTAGTCAGGAAACTCCAGCTGTGGCTCAGGTTCCAACACAGAAGACCTGGGATTCAGACATCCCTGGGGATGAGCACCCCTCATGCCTCATTATGTTCGAAGCTCATATCACATGGAAGAAACTGGATTGTACCAGGACGTTTAATTTCTGTCTTAGTTATGGTTGCTATTGCTGTGAGGAAACACCATGAACAAAGCAACTTGGGGAGGAAAAGGTTTATTTCAGCTTACACATCTAAGACACCAGTCAGTCTATCACCAAGGGAAATCGTGTCAGAAATGCAAACAGGGCAAGAACCAGGAGACAGGAGTTGAAGTAGAGACGATAGACTTGCCCCCAAATGACTTGCTCAGCCTGCTTTCTTATAAAAGCCAAGACCTCTACTGGAGGGGTGGCTCGACTCATAATGGGCGGGGCCCTCCCCCATCAGTCACTAACTAAGAAAATGCTCTACAGGGTTGCTTGCAGTCCGATCTTATGGAGGCATTTTCTCACTGAGGTCCCCCGCTCTCAGATGACTATAGTTTGCATCAAGTTGGCATAAAATCTATCCAGTACAATTTATATCCTAAATCTTTCCATGATGCCAATATCCCAGGGTGCATAGGTATGTCTGAGTTCTCAGGATGTACAGAGAATTGAAGTGGAAACTTAAGGGTTCTTTGGAAAGTCAGTTGTGTTGGGTGGTGTTTTGCTGTAGCAAATGCCGTGGAGGAATGTTTTGCTGAATCAGACACAGGTGGAAGGCTAAGGCAGACTCATGAAGGAACGCTTCACTGAAGCAGACACAGGACAGAGGATGTTCTACTAAAGCAAGAACGTGAAAGGACGCGTGATGAAAGATTGTTCAATAACAGCACACATGTATTGGTCTACCTTAGATGTGTTGTTGAGCTCCATTTGTCGGGACTCCATAGAGAGAAATGTGCCAAAAAAACCCAAACCAAACCAAACAAACTAACAATAACAACAAAAAACTCCTAGTGGTGTGCTGCAGTTTCTTGCCCCTTCTGAGGACTCAGGCAAATTATTAGAGTGATGTCATCTGAGACAGACTCATGAGGAATTTTGCTAAGATTCATGCTGAGGCAAGGCACAAAGTAAGACCAGGGGAGGACGCCTGATGCTTGGGAAGAGTATAAAAAGGACTCAGTGGATGGGAACTAGCTCAGCTTGCCTGTAGAGCTAGCTGGGCAATGCCTCACTGAATAAGGCACAGCTGAGAAATTCTCCTGTTCCCTCATGCTGAATTGTGCTGAGGCTGAGGCCTGGCTGTCTTTGCTAGATAGTGCCACCACTGCTGATTCCTGTTTGCTAGCCTGACTCTACTGAACCGGACTGCTGGTGTACCTGTGAGGTGTTTGCGAGTGGCCTGAGCTGCCACTGCCTGCCAACCTGTGAACTGAACTGCCAATTTCCTAACAACGCAGATAGACTTTGCTCCAAAGAACCTTTCTAAACAGGTTCACATCCCTCTATCCTTTCTTTTCCACTTTTTCTGGTGGATGGTGGGCTACAAGGGAGGTTAAAGCATTTAAGAACTATCATTAAAAATAGGTTTTGGAAAATTAAAGTTACAGAAAATGGTTCTTTGGGGTTTCTGATGCATCTTAGAAAGAACTCTCTGCTCTCTTATCCACTAAGCATCACTATTTATATGATCATTTCCACTGCCCCATTAGGTAACAATCACCTCTGGGGATGCTTGTTGGCTTCCAGAAGTTCACAGCTCAGAAGCACTGACACAAAATCCTTGTACAATCAGGCACCAGACCTGATAGGTCTTCTGTCTACCCCCTGAGAGGTCTCTGGTTCAGCTTTTACAAAATGTCTATTAAGAAGTGAGCACTTCTGGAGGTGGGGGGATGGGATATGGAGTTTCTGAAAGGGAGATCTGGAAAGGGGAAAACATTTGAAATGTAAATTAATAAAATATCCAATTAAAAAAGAATGTTAAAACAAAGAAGAAGAAGAAGAAAAAGAAGAAGAAGAAGAAAAGAGGTGAAAGAGGAAGAAGAAGAAGAAGAAGAAGAAGAAGAAGAAGAAGAAGAAGAAGAAGAAGAAAAGAGGTGGAAGAGGAAGAAGAAGAAGAAGAAAAAGAAGAAGAAGAAGAAGAAGAAGAAGAAGAAGAAGAAGAAGAAGAAGAAGAAGAAGAAGAAAAGAGGTGGAAGAGGAAGAGGAAGAGGAAGAGGGAGGAGGAGGAGGAGGAGGAGGAGGAGGAGGAGGAGGAGGAGGAGGAGACCCAGCACAGCAACCTTGACAAAGCCCCTTACAAACAGCTGTGCTTTGACTTAGCAAGGGGCCTGACAAGCTGTCTCAAAATTCAGCTTCTATATCTAACTCCATCTTGGTCGCTTTGTGATAAGACACCACAACCAGGGCAAATTATGAAACAGTTTTATTGGGACTTACCGTTTCAGAGGGTGAGTCCCAGACCATCCTGTCAGGAAGCATGGCAGCTGGCAGGCATGGCGCTGGCTCAGCAGCTCAGAACCCACATCCTGATCCTCCAGCATTCGACAGAGCCCAGTGAGAATGGCATGAACATTTGCAACCTCAAAGCCCATCCCCAGTGACATACCTCCTGCAACAAGACCACACCTCCTAATCCTTCCCAAATAGTGCTACAACCAATACACCAAATATTCAAATATATATGAGCCTATGGGGGCCATTCCCATTCAAACCATCTCAGACCCTGGCTTGCAGCAGAATCCACTGAGTTCAGCTTAGATTTGAGGACTAACCAAGAGATGCAAACGGAAGCTGCTAGCCAGCACTGGTAGAGAATTGTACTGCCCACTATTAGCCTGGAAAAAAAGCCTCTTAATTAAATATTTGCCATACAGGTTCTACTGGACTTGCAGCATTAGGAGCTGAAGGAAAAAAAAAAACCCTAAGACAAAACATTTTCTGTCAAAGGCTGGAAAGATGACTCAGCAGTGAGAGCTCTCGCTATTCTGCAGGAGGCCCTGATTTCAGATCCCAGCACCCTCGTGGTGGCCCCAAACCAACTCCAATTCCAGGAGGCTTGACACCCTCTTCTAGCCACATATGGCACAGACATATATTCATGTAAAATACTCATAAAATCCTGGGCAGTGGTGGTGCACTCCTTTAATCCCAGCACTTGGGAGGCAGAGGCAGAGGCAGGTGGATTTCTGAGTTTGAGGCCAGCCTGGTTTACAGAGTGAGTTCTAGGACAGCCAGGGCTACAGAGAAACCCTGTCTCAAAAAAACCAAAAAAAAAAAAAAATACTCATAAAATAGATCATTAAAAAAACCCTGAGGTCAATTTTGTGGTTTGAGTGTGACGTGTCCCTCACAGACTCCTGTGTTGAATGCTTGGTTCCCAGTGTGTGGGTCTACTGGGGAGAAGAAGTGGGTCACTGGGTGTGTGGGGTAGTTTACGTGACTTTGACATAAGAGAGACACATGACTGGTCAGAGAAAATATCCTAGGAAGCTAGGTGTGGTGACACACACCTTTCATCCCAGCACTTGGGAGGCAGAGACAGATGAATCTCTGTCAGTTCCAGGTCAGCCTGGTCTGTAAATAGAGTCCAGGACAGCCAGGTCCTGTTTACACTGAGAAACTCTGTCTCATAAAACAAAAAGTAAAAAAACATAAGAAAAATGCCTCCCTAAAACTGGTCTACCAGCAAGTCAATGATGCATTCTCTTGATTGATGATTGGTGATTGATTTGGGAAAGCCCATTCCACTGTTGGCAGTGCCAACTCTGGGCAAGTGGTCCTGGGTGCTCTAAAATTGCAAGCCGAATAAGCCATGGGGAGCAGTCCAGTAAGCAGCCCCCCTCCGTGGCCTCTGCATCAGCTCCTGCCTCCAGGGTCCTGCCTTGAGTTCCCACCCTGATTTTCTTCAGTGACAGACTGTGATTGGGATATGTATGATAAGAAAAACCCTTTCCTCCCCAAGTTTCTTTTGCATTCCATGGTTATCACAGCAATAAAACCCTAACTACCACTCGAGTGTCTTGAGGCTCTATACCTGGCCCCACAGCCTTTTAACCGAATGACTGCAATGTGACCAACCATTTCACGCTCTCTCCACCACACCTTTCCCATCATGATAGAATGTACTTGTTTAAACTGTGAGCCCCAATAAGCCCTTTCTCCCTTCAGTTGCTTCCTGTCAGGTTTTGTCACAGCGATGAGAAAGGCAATGAGAACTGATTGGAATCATCTACATCACTTTTACCTTCTTCCCTGTTGCAGATAGCATACCTTCTCCTTTCCCCTTCAGTTACCTCAGGTCAGAGGAAGTGTATGGATTGTGCGGTCCTACTGAATGATGCCATCAGACTCAAAAGCTTCCTTCTTTGTGAACAGAGACACAAAAATAAAACTTATTGAGATATGATATATTCTATAGTACAGACATCTTTTTTTTTCTGTTCCAACTTCTTTGTATTTAGAGAAAATTAATCATGAGTTGACTTACATGTTCTTTATTCTCTAATTCTTCATATTCTTTAATTATATTCTTTAATTGTTATATTCTTTCATTGTTTTCCTCAAGGCTCATTGACTTAAAATCTCTTTTCTACATCAATAGCATTTAATTCTATAAGATACATTATAGAAGACATGAGATGCTATAAAGCGATAAATCTCAAGATAAGTAGAGACAGACCTCATTCATTTGGTGGCTGTGTGTGTGTGTGTGTGTGTTGGTATCTGTGCACACATATGTGCCTGTGTGTGGACGCCATAGATCAACTTCAAGCACCTTCCTTAATTAGTCTGTATTGTATTCTTTGACACAGAATCTCACTGAACTTGGGCTCAGCAATTTGCCTGGGCCAGCTAGCCAATGAGCTTCAGGGATCAACCTGTCTCCACCCTCACCACACTTCCATTAGTGGTGTTACAGATGTGCGCTGTCACACTGCTACATCCGGCTCTTACATGGGTCTGGAGATCTGAACCCAGGCAGGCCCCCCTGTTAGCATGGCAGGCATTGTGCCTACCCTGCCATCTCCCCAGCCCCAAGTGGTGGATTCTTTTTTTTTTTTTTTTGATATTTTAATTACAAATTCTCTTAACCAGACAATATCTCCCAGGACAAGTAGTGCCATATTCCCAGTCTTATGAGAAGATTTTAGACTAACCCATGCCAGAGGTGACTGCTTTAGTAGAATCCTGGAAGTCCCTCTGCTTTCAAATGCAATCTGAAGTGGCCAAAGATGTTTCTTGCCAGTACAGCCACACGACGAAAGTGTCAGTTTGCAAGGTGTTAAGAAAAAGACAGTGTGGGAGGACTTGGGAATAATAACTTTGTTTGTTTGTTTGTTTCAAGAGAACATGGAGGTTCGAGCATCTCTTGAGTGGTCCCATCACTCTCCATGGTTGCTGGGCAACCATGAACCCCATCTTCCTGGAACCCAATTTATCCTCCCGGCCCACGTTGACTGTTTTCTTGTTCTCTGAACCCTGGTGTCTCAGCCTCACCTGTGTCTTGCCTTCTTGGATCACTGCTGTTACTGCACATATCCTCAGTCAAGGCTGTTCCCAGACCCGCCACACCACAGTCCAGACCACTGCCCAGTACTTGTATTAGATGCTTTTTGCATTGCTCTGACAAAACACCTAAGAAGAGCAACTTAAGGTGTGTGTGTGTGTGTGTGTGTGTGTGTGTGTGCGCGGGGGGGGGGGTAACTTATTTAGACTCAGCGTTTAAGAATGGTCAGAATTTATCATTCTGGGGAAGCCACAATAGCAGGTACCTGTGTAGTCAGGAAGCAGGAAGTAGATAGGAAGTGATGCAGGGCTTAAACTTCAAGGGCCACTCCTAATGATCCCCTTCCTCCAGCTAGGTTCTACCTCCTGATTCTACAACTTTCCATAGCAGCACCAGATGCTAGAGACCAGGTATTCAACCATGGGAAGTTATGGAGGCCAGTTCACAGTCAATATAGCAGTAGTACCTCGTCTCCTAGGGACTCTGTTGCCTCCAGACCCTACTGGTTCTGGGAACTAAAATGTGCCTGTGCCCTGCTTCTTGGGACTTGAGTGTCTAGAGTAATCCTCCCTCACAGGAGATAGCTCAGCATTGTACCCTGCTCCCATGGGCAGAACCTCAGCTCCATGCTACCCTGTCCCCAACCACTGGGTGTTCCTCAGGGCAACAACTGTGCCGTGGTCAGAGAGCTTCATCCACCCGTGTCTCAGTGTTGGGGATTTGATTTGTGCTTACAGGGGAATTCACACATCTGCTGCTGGTCCCTGCCAACAGTTGGTTTTTGACTGATCAATAAAGAGCCAATGGCCAATGGCTGGGGAGGGGGTTAGAGGTGGGACTTTGAGGTAACACAAGAGAGAAGGAGCAGAATCGCCATGATGGAGAAGCAGAGAGGTCAGACTTAAGAGCCCATGGACATGTAAGAATCTGGGAAAGTGGCCCCAGGCATCACTCCCCCAACTGGGTCTGGGGTAGCAGAGATGAAATATAGATTTAACATGTATCGACTCAGAAATATTGGAGGGGATTGTGTTACCCACACGAAGGTTCAGGAGCAGCCCAGCCATTAAGCTTGAAAGGCATATTAAAATATTAAAAACTATACTGCTCGCATACGTGTGTGTGTGTGTGTGTGTGTGTGTGTCTTTTCATTCAAGAATCCAGAGAACTCTGGTACATGGTGATCACCCATCAGGAACTCCTTGCAGATTAACAATATTCTGTAACATCCCAAGTCCCAGGCTCTCAGGTGTTTCACCAGACCCTGAGTGCAGGACGCTGGCTCTAGAGCATCTTTACGCACCTGTGCTCTGGGCCTGCTGTTAGCTGTGAAGTATGCATGACTGCAAACTCATTGTTTGGCATTGCATTATTGGGAGTGATTGGAGGACAAATCCCTTCTAAGTCAAGAGAATTATATTTTCATTAGTCTGTGTGTGTGTGTGTGTGTGTGTGTGTGTGTGTGTGTGTGTGTGTGTGCCGGTGCGCTAGAGATTAATACTAGGTGTCTTCCTCGGTTGTTCTCTGCCTTGTCTTCTGAGAACAGGTCTCTCACTGAACCTGGAACTCACTGATTCAGACAGTCTGTCTCTGCCCACTTGATAACCCCCGAACTGCGGGTACAGGCGCAGGCCACCATGCCTGCTTACGTGAATGCAGGGTATTTTAACTCAGATCCTCATTCTTGTACAGCCACCTCCACCTGGATCACTACCTTGTCCAGTGTTGTGTTTTAGGAGAAGAACTCAGTATCACAACTACCTGTTGCATGTTTGAAAGTCTATGCTAGCATCCTAGTCCTTCCCAACCTCCTCCCCTCCCCTCAGCTTCACCCAGATCACAGGCTCCCCTCCCCTCAGCTACTCATTCTCCTCATAACTCTGATATTCTTGATATGAGCATCTCCACCTCTTGTCTATCCTCTGCTTCTCCCAGAATGCTCTCTCTATTCCCCCTCCCCTGCTGTTCTTCTCTCTCATACAGAGAGCCTTGGCCAGGTCCAGTCTGCTGGCCATGTTCAGTCTATTTCTTTCTCTCTCTGCTCTGAACTCTTTCAGATACCTCTAGAACAAAATGAAGGAGTGTAAAGGAAATAACGCGTGCGCATAGAAACCTTTCCTGTAACCATACCATGGAGCAGTTAGTCATGTTGTCAGTTTATACACTGAGAGCTCTTCTGGAAATGCCAGCCTTAGAAGAGACTAAGGTAGTTCTCATGAGACCATGTTAGTTCTCAGGAGATAGCTGTAAAAAGAACAAGATTAAGCATTCCCCGCTCACTGACTTCTTTTGCAATGAGACTCTTTCTCTTACATTGCAATGGGATGTCATCTGCCTTGGAGTCCTTCTAAGGTTATGCTGATGCCAGCCCTGTGCCCTTGAACCTACAGAGTATGAGATAAGTGGTTCCCTTCTTTCTGATTGTGAACTTCTTAGCTTCAGGCATTATGTCCTAGTAACCAAGAACAGAATATCTGGTCTCCAAATGAATACAGTCTAAACAGGTGTGTGTTATGGCATATTATTATCTGTCAAAAAATAAAGACAAAAGAAAAATAACTTAAAACAACAAGAGATCAGCAAACCTCCTCTAAAAGTAACCTCATGAGAGAAATTTTGTAAGCCAGGAAAGATGGGAATGGTGTATCTACAGTGGTGAAAGGAAACCGATAGCAAAAGCTTCTCATCCATGAGTATTATACCCAGCTAAAGTGGCCTTCAGAAATGAATGTGTTAGGAAATCTTCCCCCAGATGACCAGCAGCTAAGAAAATCAATTTTGACTTAAGAGAGGTTTGGGAGGTGACTTAGAATAAGTGCTTGACTAATATAAAAGGCCCTGGGGCCAATCCCAGCACTGGGGACACACACACAGACACACACACACACAAATGAAACAGCAAGAATAATACTTTTTTTAAAGAATGGGTTTTTGATATAAGAATATGCTTCCTACAAGAAACCCATGGTAGATTTTTTTTTAATGTGTGTGGTATCTGTCCATGTGTGTTTGCATGTGTGTATGTAAGGAAGCCAGAGGTTGTTAGGAATATCACTTTTCATTAAGGCAGAGATTCTCACTTGAGACCAAAACTTGCCTATATGGCTAGTCTAGTTTGCCAGTTTGCTGTAGGAGCCTCACCCCCATCCTCCAAGCACTGGAATTACAGAGAGACTTTCACACCCACCCAACCTTTGTGTGGGTACTGGAGACCTTCATGGTGTCCAATAAGCACGTTAGCCACTGAGCCATCTCCCGAGCCCAGGAAAGCCACATTAGCTTTGAGGACACAGCCCGGGGGTGTCAAAGATAAAAGATTCCCCCCCTCAATGCAAATGGTTACAAGGAAAGGTAAGAATCCTTCAAGTCAAAACTGTCAGGAGACAAATTGTCATTATTTAATGATACACTAGGCAAGTCTTGAAGAAAATTATAAATACCTGCATACCCAGTTTTGGAGCAAGCAAACACACAAGGCAAACGTTAATGGGTCTGAAGAAACATGGCAGTGTGAAATAGGAGACTCCACGGTAGAGAGGTCATGTAGGCAGAAAATTAATGAGGAGATGCTGGACCCCTGTTGTGCTTTTTTTTTATTATTATTTTAAAGGTCTGTTTTCTTTCTACTTACGTGAACATGTGTATTTCCCTGGAGCTGGAGTTACGGACTAGAATGTGAGTCCAGTCCTGTAGGGCAAGCAGCCTTAAACTCTAAGGCATCTCTGCAGCCTACAAATTTTTTATCACATTTTTTTTTATGTTGTATATGCATGCATGCATATGCATGCCATGGCTCATGTGCAGGAGACAGAAGACAACTTTCAGGAGTTAGTTTCTGCCTCTGTCACGTGGATCTCAAGGTCTGAACTCAAGTCATGAGTCTTGGCAACTGGTACCTTCACCTTCTGAGTCACCTTGCAGGCCCCTTGTGTTGCACTTTAAACCAAACAGTCGTAATTGGCATGCCCAGAACATTCTGTGCTGCAGCAGAGAATGCACTCTTCCCAAACACATGGAATATTCTCCTATGTTTTAAAACCATAAAACATCATGTTTTATTTAAGCAAATCTTTTAGGAAGGGAAACACTCACATTCTGTTTTTGTTGAAAAGGCTGGCTGGCTTGTGAGTGCCCAGTAGTTTAAGTATCAAGAGAAAATTCTTCTTCATTATATCAGTCATTTAAAAAAAACATAACTGGTATTAAAATCAGTGGGGAAAACCTAAAAGATTTTCCAGCAAGATCCAGTCCAAGATGAAGCTGCCCACTCCTGTCGTATCTATCCAGCATAGGACAGGAAGCCCTAGATGGCAGAATCCACCAAACAAAATGGATAAGCCAGTAAAACAAAAACAAAAACAAAAACAAGGCATTTAAGCCACAAAAGAAATATAAAGAGCATCTCTACTTGCATATGAGTATGGTGGCCACTCCCCCAAAGAGCCCACCAAGAGCAAGACCCTCTTAACAACTAGGAAATGAACTCAGCAAAACTAAGAGAACAAATCAACGCAGGAAAGCCAGTGTCACTTTTTATAAACTGTGTGCAATACTTGTGTGTGTGTGTGTGTGAGAGAGGGGGGGGGGAGATAGAGAAGAGAGAGAAGAGAGAAAGAGAGGAGAGAGAGAGGGGAGAGAGGAATATTTAAATGCTTGCTTGTTTACTGATTTAAGCTTTTTCTGTTGTATGGTGGGTTATTAGAAAGTCCAAAGACATCCTTTGTTTGAGAGGTGGTCCATGATCTTGTTATGTTGCCCAAGCTAGCCTTGGGTTCCTGGGTTCAAATACTACTCCTGCTTCTGAGCGCGCTGAGGCCCCAAGACATGTGCCACCATGCCTGAGTCCCAGTAAGACTGTTAACAAAAATAGAAATAACTAAGGAAATTCCTATGGAATTGCAACAGACACAGACTAGCAAAAGTAGTTCTGAGGAAGAGAGGCCAGTTGGAAGACTCACCCTTACTGATTTAAAATTATATTAGGAAGCTAGGATTATCAAGGGGGTGTGTCCTTGCCATCGAACAGTACCCATACACACAGTAGCTGGGTATAGACACACATGCCAAAGAGAAGTGGGCACAAAGCTTATAGACAGACACACATGCTAACTAAGGCTCAGGCCTCTGACCTCAAAGCCATATTTATATGTGACCCACACAAAAGTGGCATGCCTCCAAAACTGGTTATATAACAGATTATGTCACTGTTTACTTTTGGGTTTCCCAGACATCCAGCGACAACCATTTGGTGCTGACTCATCCTCTCCCGGCTAGGTGTAGCATTAGCCATCTTGCTGCATGAGGGATATGATATCTGTATCAGCCAATGTGGTGGACAGAGGGGCAGGGCTTTGTTGGCAGTACTGAATCTGGCAAGCCGTCTGCAGCCTGGAGCCCCTCTCTATATCTGGGCATGAGCAGCAAAGGTAGCTTCAGATTGTTGATGCTGCTCCACCACGAGACTCAGCTCCCTTTGCACTGAAGTCCCTAGGAAGTGAGTGACCCCCCCCCCCACCACACACACACTATAAGCATCTGTCCCAAGAGAAGGTGATGCACCTGGAGGGATGGGCAAACCTGAGGGTCTGCATTCAGATCCCCAAGACCCAAGAAAAAAGCCAGGGGCCATGACACACACTGTAGAGACAGAGTAAGATGGGTCTCAGGTACTCACCGGCCATCTGGTCTACCTAATAAGTGAGCTGCTGTTTCAGTGAGAGACCTGTCTCAGAAAAATAAAGTGGAGAACCATTGAGAAGGACAGCCAGTGCTGGCCTCCATCTTCCGTACGAACACTCGTGACTTCACACACAGGGACACACAGAGAGAAGCACGGGAGGGAGAGGAGAGAGGAGAGGAAGGACTACACAGTGTGGTGGTTCAAAATAGAGACAGGAGACAGGGCAGGGTGGCTAGTTCATCCTGTCTCAGTATTCAAAGTTCTCACAATCCCTGCCCAAATGCCATGTTGGGGACCCTATGTTCAGATGCCGGTGACATATTGATTAATAACACATGCTGGAGAGAGAAGTGCCCTATAGAAGTGGAGGCCCACCCACCTTATCCAGACCCCAGGCTCAGTCCCCAAGTCCCCTTGCTTCACGGTGCCAGGCCCAGAGGTGGTTGAGTAGTTGGTCACAGCTGCTCTACTCACTGGGTTGCAGAGAGAATTTCAAGTCTCTTCTCTGTGACATCAGAGGACTGAGGAGTTCCCAGCTCTTAGCCAAGAGCAGGGGGATAAGAGATAAGAGAGTTTCAGGTAGACCCTGTGTTAGGATTCTGTCTAAGCTCTACCCCACAGTCACCTGGCAACAGCCAGGTAGGTCTGGCCCACTATAAAAGGGGTTTCTTGCCCCTCCTCTCTCTCTCATCCTCTTAACTTTTTATCCTCTTGTTCTCTCATTCTCTCTTGCCCTCTTGGGCTCTTCCCTTCCCCCTTCCCATCTTCCCTTTCTCCACGTGGTCATGGCCGGTCTCTACTTCTCAACTCTCTCCTTCTCTCTGCCTTTCTCTGCCTCTACTACTCTCTTAACTCCCCTCCCCATTCCCTGAATAAACTCTGTTCTATACTATACCACAGTATGTCTGGTCCCTCAGGGGGAAGGGATGCCTCAGCATGGGCCCACTGAGGCACTCCCTTCCCCTACACCCCCACAGAACATATTCTTATGCCTATTTCTTTTTATGATCACAACACCCTGAAGCTATCTCTAGGACCTGCTTGGGGCTGCACTTGATGACAGGGGCAAGCATCCTTCAATGCTTTCTCCTCCTCAAGCCCAGGAAGTGGTAAAAGGGTGTGGTTAGTGTTGGCTGTCCACTTGACAGCATCTAAAACTGTTCAGACATAAGGGCCTCTTAGTACATCTGTGAGAGATTATCGCAATCGTTTTCAGGGAGGTGGGAAGACTCTCCCTCTGTGGGCGTGTCTTGAGTTCTCAGTCACTGTTCTAATGCTGTGATGGAACACCACGACCAAGGCAACTTATAAAAGGAAGCCTTTAACCAGAGGCTTGCTGATGATTTTAGATAATTGATCCATGATGATTATCATGGTGGGGGAGCATTGTGGCAGGCAGGCAGGCAGGCAGGCAGGACACGGGGACCAGTAGCTGAGACTTATATTCTGATCTGTCCGTAGAAGGCTCAGAGAAACACTGGGCCTGACATGGACCTTTGAAGTCTCAAAGCCCACCCCCCCCCCAGTGACACACCTCTTCCAACAAGACCACACTTTATTTTTTCCAGGTTATTTTAATTTATTTGTTTATATTAGATATATTCTTTATTTACACTTCAAATGTTGTACCTTTTCCTGGTTCCCCCCTCCACCGAAAATCCCATAAGCCATCTCACCTTCCCCAATCAACTCTCCCCTGCTTCCCTGTCCCAGCATTTCCCTACACTGTGGCATTGAGCCTTTCTAGGACCAAGGGCCTCTCCTCTCTTTGGTGTCTAACAAGGCCATCCTCTGCTGCCTATGTGTCTGGAGTCATGGGTAACTCTATGTGTACTTTTTGGTTGATGGTTTTGTCCCTGGGAGCTCTGGGAGTACTGGGTGACTCATATTGTTGTTCCTCCTGTGGTACTGCAAACCCCTTCAGCTCCTTGGGTCCTTTATCTAGCTCCTCCATTGAAGACCCTGTGCTCAGTTAAATGGCTGGCTGAGAGTGGCCCCCTCCGTATTTGTCATGCACTAGCAGAGCCTCCCAAGTGACAGCTATATCTGGCTCTAATCAGCAAATACTTGTGAACATCGATAATAAGTGTCTGGGTTTTGTAACTGTATATGGGATGGATCTCTGGGTGCGGTAGTGTCTAGATGAAGACTACACTTTCTAACTTTCCTTAAGCAGTTCACCAACTGGGAAGTAGACATTTACCCAAGAAAATGTGGGAACTGGTCTCACTCAAACCACCACAGGGCGGTACCATTCCTCAGCTGGGATCCTGGTGGAAGCAAGCTGAGCAGCAACATGTTCCTGGCTCTCTGCTTCCTGGTTGGGGATAAGATGTAACCAGCTGCTTCAAGCTGCCCTGACTCCCTGCTATGCTTGGGGCCTATGGCTTATGGTATCGGCTAAAGATCTGGAATTGACTTATCTTTACTCTTTGACGACATAGCCACCAGGCATTCACACATCATCCACAAGATACCTGGGGGATTCTCATCTACAGAGACTAGAAGAAAACATCCCACAGTACATGACCTCACCCCCACATGGGCTGCCGGGAGCTCCTGGCACAACCACACAGGAAACCTGGAGACTCACCAACGAAATGGAAATGGCTGCTGGGTAGATAAACACCAGTCTAGACCTGGAGATGGTGTGCTACAGCTAGATGTAGGGAAAAGGAAAAAGTCATGCCAGACATTTGGATACAATGTTTCAAACCAAAGAAAGAATCCTGCTAAGGCCTTGGGGTGAGAAGAGAAATCAGTGTGGCCCAGGCCTAAGATAATAGGGTGTGTGAGTCAGATGCCTTTGAAAACCGTTGAGGCTCAGAGTAAAGTGCAAGAAGCCCTTTTCATAGGCACCGTGGGAATGCCAGACACAAGGCCAACTGGAACCCATTTGATGTTACACTGTCTGGAGAACAGGGACACTGTGTCAGGGTCGAGAAGGGTCAGAGCAGCTCAGTAGGAGGTGGTAGGAAATGGGCAGAGAGACAGGCTCCCCATGACCCAGGGACCGCCAAGCAGTCAGAGAGGTTCTGAAACTATATACAGCTTTCATGTTTACTGCTTAAATCAAGTGTGTGCTCAGTCACTTCACTGGCCACACAATTACACAAAAATCATAGACAAGACAACAGGAGCCCAGAGGAGTCAAGAAATTTTCTCAAAAGTCACACAGCTTGTAAGAGACATCAAAGCTCCAGGCCACATACTGTCCTGAGTCACACAGCACAGTCTTTCTTGGTATCTATGGTTCTAGACATTTAAAAAAAATACTACAAAGCAAACCCAGAAGCCTCTTATGTACAAAAATTTTTTGAAACGAAGAACCAAACAGTAGATGTTCAGATTGGATTGAGGATCAAATTCTAAAGAATTTTATGCAGCATAACATCTGTGATAGAATTCAAGAAATACAGCAGTAGACCAACTACCACTACGATAAGGTGACTGCGTTTGAGCAAAACAACCAACCAAAGATGAGGTTAGAGGCTTGGAGGAGGATGCAGTGAGTGGTTCAGAGGGAACTGGGGTATAGTGGGGAATAGATACCAAAATACATTGTATACATGTGTGAAATCCTCTAAGTAAAAAAATTTTTTTAAAGCTTTGGGACTAGAAAAATTGGTCAGCAATTAAGAACACTGGCTACTCTTCCAGAGGGTCCAAGGTTTAGCTCCCAGTATCCACATGGTGGCTCACAGCCATCTGTCACTCTGGTTCTGGGGGATCTGAAACCCTCTTCTGGCTTCCAAGGCACCAGGCATACACATGATGCACATGCATACATGCACTCAAAACACTTATACACGTAAAATAAAAATTAAAGCTGGAGTGGTGGTGCATGCTTTTAATCTTAGCACTTGCGGTTTCTAGCCAGGCAGATAGATCTCTAGGAGTGTGAGTTCGAGGCCAGCCTGGTCTACAGAGAGTTCCAAGACAGCCAGGGCTGTCACACAGAGGAACCCTGTCTCCAAAACCCAAAAATAAACAAATAAATGAACAAACAAATAAAAACTTAGTATAAGCTTTGTGTGGTATATATTTTGTTTCTCTGTATGTGCATATATATGTATATATGGTATTAAGGGTGAAACCTGGGTCTCTTGAATATTAGTTATTCTATATTCTATATTCAGTGACAGCAAGGGTTTGGCCACTGAACTTTGTCCCTGGACTGTGTGTATATAAATTATTTTATACATTAATCGATTTAGCCTATTTCTAGAATACACATTCTGTTTCATTAATCTTCACTTCCTTTTCAACTCTCTGTGTGTGTGTGTGTGTGTGTGTGTGTGTGTGTGTGTGTGTGTGTGTTATTTATTATTTAATTCGAGAAAATGTCTCACTATGTAGATTGGCTTGTATACAGACCAGGCTGGCCTCAACTCAGCTGTCCACCTGCCGCTGACTCCCAAGTGCTAGGATTAAAGATGTGCACCAGCAAGCCTAGCATATGTGTGTGGTTTAGATTCTCAGAAAGTGTCCCCTGAGATAGAAAGTTTTGCTATGTAGCTCAGGCTGCTTGAACTCAATATCTTTCTGCCTCTTCTTCTTGACCCTGGGATTACAGGAGTGAACCATCATGTCAGCTAGTGAGCTATATAAACATTACAGAAAAATGTATAATAAATGACAGACCCTCCCTGCTTGGGACCCATAAGGAGCCACCAAGACCCACTGGCTATATATCCCATCTGATTATAGATAGTTAGATAGATAGATACATAGATAGATACATAGATAGATACATAAATAGATACATCAATAGACACATAGATATATGGATACACACTCAGATACATGCATAGTTATATATAAAGTTCTTATTGTATGTATGTATGTATGTATGAGTGTTTGTATAAATAAAGTTCTCTTTTGCCTTTACAAATAGCTACACGGCTTTAGTCCCTGTTTATGCTGTGCATCTCCCTTCAGAACCAATCACATAGACAGATAATTCTTCTAAGTGGAGCCACCATCTGCCTAGCTAAGAGGCCACTGGCGACAGAGGAGTGGCTTCCCACCTCCCCTCTCACAGATACCACTGCAGAAGCAGCCTTGTGTGCATCTTTGCTCACTCGGATGATTATTTCCGAGGCAGATTCTGGGCCACAGTTGCTAGCTCTGCTGATGTGTTCTCAGAAATGGACTGCTGGTCAAAAGGTAGACTCAGCTTCACACCCAATGCTACTGCCGCTGTTGTCAGGAGAGGGTCTCCTCACTCCGAAGCACACTGCCTTGCTTGTTTACATAAAACCCCCTCAGGGCAGGAGACTGGACTCCTTGGTTAAGAGGGCTGAGTTCAGTTCTCAGCTTGCATATCAAGTAGCTCACAACTGCCTGTAACTGCAGCTCCAGGGGATCCAGCTCCCTCTTCTGGCATCTATGGGCATGTGCACATAAGTGCAATGGACACACACACACACACACACATATATGTGTGTGTGTGTGTGTGTGTGTATATACACATATATATGTAAATATTAAAAATAAAATTATTTTTTCAAACATCTTGTTTTACTTCCATGTTTCCATTATTAATGAAATTGCTCTGTTTCCATATCCTTCAACGTTCTTTGAACTTGACCTTTTCTGAACTTAATTTGTATTATTCACTTAACTTGATGCCGGATACCTTCTTATTCTAGTGGATCTATCAATATATTGCACTTAAAAAAGTAGGTTAACATATTTTTCACCGTGAGAATGTTAACCTTTCGTCTAGAGGAAATGTTCTCCCATTTCGCGCGCACGCGCGCACACACACACACACACACACACACACACTGGAACAATACCTGTGAAGGCCAGAAGAGGGCGTCAGATCCCCAGACTGAATTTACAGGCACTTGTGAGAGGTTCAATTGAAAGTAGGACGGCAAGCTTTCTTAACTGCTGAGCCGTCCCTCCTGCTGCAGCTTTTAACAACCTGACCAGATAAGAGTCAGTTGGTGTTACTTGCTCAAGTATGTTTATCTTTCTTGTATAGCTCCAGTTTCACTATCGCGCCCTGGCCCAGAGTTCACATCTGGCGTCCCTTGGTTTGTTTTAGAAATTTCATGTGTAATTTGGTCTCTTCGAACGTTAACTTGTGGGAGCATTTTTCTATTTGGAATGAAGTAAGAGTCTAGCCCATGGTCCGGACAGGATGATTTTTTTTTCTTGGTGTTGATCGATACTCTGCCTCGGATCTCTAGCTTGCTCTGAGAACACTGACATGCTAAAGCCTCTTCCCGGCTCCCCTGAGCCTGAGGTGCTGAGCACTCACAGTGGTCACAGCTGGGATGCACTTGTGAAAGGCTTAGGAGGCAGGAGTGAGCCATCTCCCTCTGCCCTGTGGCTCCTGAACAGTACTACTTGTGAGGGAACTCAGAACACGTGGCTTCAGGGTACATAAAGGAGCAGCGTGAGGGTAGCCTTGTCATGTGAGTCCCAGTCCCAGTCCCAGTCCACAGCTATGGGCTCCACGGTCCAGATTCCTGAACCAGAGAGCTGCCAGCTGAGCTGCCCCTTTACTGCCAGGCATCGGTGGCAATGTGTGGAGCCATCAGAAGAGTGGCCATTGGTCATCTAGCACCATCACAGGGGTTGACAATGACTAAGCCCAACAAAGATCATCTTCAAACACAAGATACACACATTAACATCTGCTTCCTGCATATGGACCCAGCTGATGTGCTCTTTGATTTTAATGATTACTTTTTAAATGTTTAGTTTTTAAAATGTATATACATGTGTGTGCCCCTGCATGTGTTTATGTGTACCTTGTGCATGCAGTAGCCAGCAGAGACCAGAAGAGGGCATCAAATCCCTTGAAATTGGTGTTACAGGACATTGTGAACTGACAACCAAACCCAGGTCCTCTTCAAGAGCAGTGAACTCTCCTAACCACTGGGCCATCTTTACAACCCCTGACTTCAATAATTATATTTATTATAGTATGTGTTATTTTATACATTGATCTATTTAACCTATTTCTAGGGTACCTATTCTGTTTCATTAATTTTCACTCCTTTTCTAACTCTCTCTCTCTCTCTCTCTCTCTCTCTCTCTCTCTCTCTGTGTGTGTGTGTGTGTGTGTGTGTGTGTGTGTATTTTGAGGTACTGAATTCTAGGACTCATGCTTAGAATATACCCACCAGTGAGTCACATTGCCAGCTTCTTCTACAACAGACTGTTGCTTTAATTAAATGTATGGCAGCTGGTAGGAAGGTTCAGTAGCACTTCTGTATAATTATTATCTCTAGAATAGTGCTCACAATATTATCCACAATATGCTCAGTTTCTTCATTTATGGTCCTACTTTTGTGTCACCATTCAATGCTTAATCACGTCTTTAAAACTTATTTTAAATTACTATCATGTGTATATGTGTGCATGACATGTGTGCAGGTACATGTGACATAGCCCACGTGTGGAGGTCAGGGAGCAACTTTGTCCGGTCACTTCTTCCATCTTTATGTGCATTTCTGGGGTCAAACTCATGTTTGAGCGAAATCAAGCGGCGAGGTTTGCATCACAAGCACTGTCTCCTGAGGCCCCATCTCTCTGTCCCTCATTTCTTTGCATAGATTGGTTTGACTTTTCCATTTGATGTGGCGTTCACCATAATTGTTTGCATTTTGCAAATAACATATTTCCCTGATTATACTTAAAATGTTCAAAACCTATCTGAACCTATAATAAAAGCTACCGTTCATTAAATGCTGCTTGGGTATGGGGCAAGGTGGAGATGGCCCAAAGGTTAAAAATGCTTGCTGCTTTTATGGAGGGTGTGTGTTCAGTCCCCAGCATCATATCAGGTGGCTCCCAGGCACCCATAACTCCATGTCCAGTGGGGTCTGATGCCCCAGAAGGTACCAGAATACATGTTATATACTCTCAGACGTAACATGAATGCATAAAATTTGAAAAGTAGAAATATCACCTATGCACCAGACGCAGTACTTGTGTTTCTTGTTCAAACAAAGATGAAATTCTGACGGTCAAAAACACCACAGTGCTGAAGGATGGATACACTAAGGTCTCAGAAGTTGGTGGTGTGTGCACTGTCAGCATCCACTGGTCCTGCCAGTCACAATGGATGCTGAAGTCCCCACATTACACACACTTTCAATACTGAAGGGAACATGGACACCGCCTGCAGCTTCTATGACATCTCTTTAGCCAGAGCCAGACCAGTTAGCACCTTTGGCATCTTTCCTGAGGTCAAATCTACAAAAATCTTCAAAGCCTAGGTTGGATACAGACTTGATAAATGAACTTGGAGTTGGGTGTGTCGGACAAGTCAAACCACCATGACTTCCAGTCCTGACAACCTCACCAAAGCCTCTGGTGGGGTGGGGAGATGACTGAGATCCCAAATGTGTAGAAGAAGAAACTGGATAGACATAAACTTCTTGCAACCTACTTTTAATAAATGTTCAACCTCTCCTCCTGCCCACTACCCACCAGTTAAGTTATTGACATACAGGGGAAGTAGACCTGTTTACCAATAGTTCTTTGGGAGTGAGCTCAATCTTTGCCCACAGTTCAGTCCCATAGCAAACACCAAATACCACTCAGCAGCTGCAGACCAGTACCCCTCAACAGGCAGACACCACACAGCAACCAGCGGCTGCAGTCCAGTCCTCTCAGCAGATAGTCACCACATGTGAGCCAGCAGTCAAGTTCAATCCTGAAGAAACCGCAAGGTGTGTGTTGTTGTCAAAGAACAGTGAGGCGGCGCACACCAATGGTCAGTGCTGTCTCCCACCGTATCATAGTTATACTCCTTCATCACGTGTTCTTTCACACGTCTACTTTAGCAAGACACCCTCTCACCTGTGTGCCCCAGAAAAACATCATTTGACATGACTGACTTTCCAAGCAAGTCAGTGGTCTCCACTTCAGAGAAGGGTCACAGCTGTCTATTGTGATCACATAAGAGCAATCATGGTGTGCAGACCATAGTTTTTCCACGACAGACACCTTTCTGATGAAAAACCTCTATCTACATTCAAGCTAGCATTTGCGTCAGCTCCACACCTGAGTTCCCCCTGGGGTACATTTCAGTATCCTGAGTACGAGAGGGGACATGGCCACAGGAGTCCTGTTGTCCTTGCAATGTTCCTTTCTTTCTTTACCATTACACTGGTTGCTGTCTTCAAAGGGTTTGCTGGTTTCGTGTTTGTTTTCCAGCTTTAATATGAAGGTCTTTACTATGTCCTTGCTACACTTGCACAGAGAGAAGGAGGGAGGGCTATATGAAGCCTCAGGCTGAAGAAATGACTCAGTGGTCAAGAGAACTTAAGCTTGATTGGTTTGAAGCCCACAGACAGCTCAGAGTAGCTTACAACTCCAGCTCCTGGGGCAGCTTCAGTGTCTTCTGTTCTTAAGGGCGCCCATATTTACAAGCACATATTCCTCCCAAACACACACACACACACACACACACACACCACAGAATTTTAAAGTTAAAATAAAATATTAAAAAAATACTCTACAAAAATAAATGCCTGAGTCAGGAGTCCCCTTTCCTGTTAGGATAAAAGTATACCTACTATCTGAAACAATAAAATAACTTTGTTTTTTGTTTGTTTGTTTTTGCTTTTGTTTTGTTTTGGTTTGTTTTTTCAAGCACCCGGCCATAGACCCAAATTCAGAACAAATTCAAATTTGTGAAACAGTACACTAAAGTTCTTGGTCTCTGCTGTCCCCATTAGGACACTGCTAACAGGCTTCCTGACACAGAACATTTTGGATAAGTCTTGAGATATCCCAGCAATTATATGGAATTAGAGTAGCACATTCTAATGCTGCTTCAGGTAAACACGCACACACACACACCACAAAAGGATCCAAAAGAAAAATTTTAAAATTTGTGCTTCATATAGCCAATGGTAGGGTAGATGATTTTTTACTAACAAGAAAGTTTCTGCACTGCACAGACCTTCCTGTGTCACCTTAAAATATGTACCAAATCACATTTTACTACTGCCCAGCCAAGTTACCACAGCCAAAACCAAAAGCCCCTCCCCAACATCCTCACATCTGAGCTTTATAAAACACATCTTTTTAGCTCCATCTTTTTCTTTAACATGTGTGAGGGCTGAGGCAACCGGTATGTGCACTTGAGTGTGCAGGCACAAGTGTGGGTGCATACACCTGGGCATGAGGCGGGAAGTCAACACAGGTGTCTTCTTCAATTGTTCTCTGTCCTATGTTTTGAGACAATCTATCACTGAATATGAAGCTCACTGACTAGCTAGACCGCCTGGCCAGTGAATTTCATGGTTCTTCTTGCGTCTGCCCCACCCCCACTCCGGAGCTGGGCTCTCAGCACTCTCAACTCTCAGAGTTGAGATCTGAAAGAGGTAAGTAACATTACTAGAATGTATCAAATTTCCCACATTAAGAAGGAATTCCCTAATACCAACAGCGTTTTCCTGCAAGAATGAACAACCTCATGCTGTTTACTGCTTTCAGTGAAGGATTCCTTGTCAGGAAATTTATTTTCCAGAATAAAGCTGTGTTTGACATATATATATTTTCAGGAAGAGTGAAAGAAATTGGTTGGGCCTGGGTTTCCTAGAAATGGGAGCTTGAGTCAGAAGCATTTCCAGAGAAGTCTGATCCCAGAACAGCAAGGAGGGTGGGAAAGGGGGGAGGGGAGATGTAGAGAAGAGAAAACACTAGGACCAACCAGGAGATTTAGTGCCTCGCTGGTTATACCTTCCAAAGACACAGGACGAGTTTCTCCATGCTGCGGGACCCTGTGAGGCGACACTTAGACATACTGGCTTCTGCCTCTCATTGCCTTGTGATGCTCTGTGGTCCCTGGGAAAACCAGAGGCCCACTCCTTTGCCCTCCTAGGTGACAGGAAGTGCCCTTTCTATACAATCCAGCTTGCTGCAGCAGGAAAGCCAAGTGAGGCCAGCCAGGGTCGGCAGGGCTGGTAGTGACTCAGGAGGTTAAGCCTCCTATATGGCTGCTCTCAGAGGGCAGGTGTTGTGGCTTGGGATTGCTTGAACCTAAGGAGAGCCTAAGAGGAGAGGCATGGTGGAACTTGACACAACCCAAGTGTCCTGGTTAGTTTTATGTCAACTTGACACAAGCTAGAATCATCCAAAAGGAGGGAACCACAACTGGGAAAAGGATCTGGATGTAGGATGTAGGGCATTTTCGTATTTAGTGGTTGAAGGGGGAGTTCCCTGCGGTCTCAGCTTTGGCTGACTTACTTTAGTTACTTTTCTTGTTACCACAACCAAACACCGGACAATAAGCAATTTAAAGATGCAAACACTCCTTTTTTGACTTAGTTTTAGAGAATACAGCCCACGGGGGGGGGGCGCGGGGAGGCATGGGGGGAGGGGCATAGGAGGCATGATGGCTGGAGCCTGGGGCTGTGGTCATATTTGCTCTCAGGAAGCAGAGAGAGTGAAGCGGAAATGGGTCTGAGCGAGAAAACCTCAAGGCCCACCCACCTCACCCACTTCCTCCAGCAAGGCTCCCTTCCTAAAGGTTCCACAACTTTCCCAAACACTGCCACTACTGCCTGATCCCTGGGTCACGACTCCGTCTCCACTCAAGATGCTTCCTACCGGAGCTTCTCTGGGAAGGAAGCAGGAGCTCCACTCTGCAATGTGCAACTCCAGAACTGAGCCTGCTTTCTCTAGACATCCCATCTGCCTCTTTGTGGAGTGGCAAAGGGTGAGAGTCCTCATCATGTGGATGCCCTGCTAGGGTGTGAGCATGTTGTTGCTTCCTGGGTAGTTCCTTACCACTACCCCTGTGCAGACAGAGCTGAAGCACAGACACAGTGTGTGAGCCTCTACTGACAGCTCCTCCGATGGGGAAACTGAGGCTTCAGGGTTTCAGGTCACACAGAATCCTGACTAAGTCCCTATAGTGTTTCTGCTATCTGTTCTCTGGTGATAGGTGGAAGCCAAGGCACTCTACACTCAAGGCAAACATTCTACCACTGAGCCCCAACCTCAGAGCCGCCCAACTGATTCTTACTGTGCAGTTGGCATTCATCATTAAAAAGCTTAGTTAGGGGCTGGAGCAAGGGCTCAGTGGTTAAGAACTGCTGCTCTTTCGAAGGTCCTGAGTTCAAATCCCAAGAACCACATGGTAGCTTATGACCATCTGTAATGAGACCTGATGCCCTCTTATGGTGTGTCTGAAGACAGTTACCATGTACTTACATATAATAAATAAATCAATCTTTAAAAAAAAAAAAAAAAAGCTCAGTTAGGGACCTGTGAGATAATTCAGTGGCTAAAGGTGTTCACCCCCAACCCTGGTGATCTAAGTTCAAACCACAGCATGCAGTGGAAAGAAAGAAAGAGTCAACTCCCACAAATTCTCCTGGAACCTCTATGTGGATGTCATCGCCCCCGGATGGATGCGTCAACACACACACACACACACACACACACACACCACACACACAGAGACTTAGGATCTTAAAATAAAATAAAGCCCAGTTACTAAAGGGCTTCTCTGTCGTGTATGAGGCCCTGGGTTCTCCTCAGCACTGCATAAGCCAGGTGACGTAGCCCACACCCATAATCCCAGCTCCTGGGAAGTGGAAGCGGGGGAGGGGGTGGGGGAATCAGAAGTTCAAGGCCAGCAGATGCCATGATACATGAGACCCTATCTCAGAACAACTAAACACATCAGCAAATGCGCCTCATATGCCCCTGCCTCAAAATGTGTTCCCAAAGCCGCTGGTTTTCCCATCTGACTCACCCGTTCAGACCCTGGACAAGGTCTGATACCTGCTGTAGACAATGTCATCATTCTTTCTCACATTTGCCGGTTCATTTCATGTGTGCCTCTGTTCTCCAGGGCCTGGATCAGCCCTGCCCACCCACCCCCATCACCCTCAACATCCCAACAAGTTCCCTGTGAGCCTCACAGCTCCCTCTTACCCGCCAAGGCTTGACAGCCTCTGCGGTACTGGATACGATTTCTCAGCCATTTCCAAAACTTCAGACAAATCCCTCCCCTTAAAGAAGTGCCTCTGCTCCCTGCTGTGGAATGATGGGTCTCTCCTCCAAGGACCTGTCGGAACAGAGCCTGGGCTTTTAAGTAACAGTCATCACGCAGTGGGGGTGATCTGGGTTGTTCTTAAGCTACCATACCCCCGCCCCATTCTCCCACTACTCTCTATGGGCCTGTCTTGGCCACATGAAATGAAATGGCAAAAGAAGGATGTCATTGTTTACAGCAGGTGTTAGACCTTGTCCAACTCCCAGGAATGCCCAAGACCTAACAGGTGCTCAATATGTGGAAGAATTAGTGACCTAGCACCCCCACTTATCTCTGGGGTGCTGGCTTGTAGTTATAGATGCTCACTGGTTCAGGGGAACTGAAGGAGGACTGACAGTAATGGAATTGCTGTTCATGTCTAGGTGGTCTGCTCTCTCTTGTTCTCTCTCTTACACACACACACACACTTGTATTTGCGTGTGTATGCACGTTCTGGTTGAAGGTACAGTTTCCTTGATGAAGACTGGATACTGTTTGTGCATCTGTTTGTCTTTAAACAAGATCTCCTCCAACACAAGCTGCCCTAGAATTCCCTGTCTAGTAAAGATGACTTTGAATTCTAGTTCCTTCTGCCTCTACCTCCTGAGTGCTGGATTTCAAGTGTGAACCACCAAAGCAGTTTATTTCAGGGCTGGGGATCAAATCAAAGTCTCATGCATTGTAGACAAGCACTCGACCAAATAAGCTGCACCTCCAACCCCAGGCTGAGCCTTGATGGAGCCGAGGGTGGGGACCCCTAACCCGTGCCAGTCTGTGTTGCAAGCTCCTTCCTAAGTAAGGGTAACCTCAGCGATGCTATTCTCAAAACATCTTGCAATCAATACCATCATCATAAATTACTACCAAAAAAGGGAGATGGGGCAGAAAACAGTGGAGGAGAGTGGCCTATCTTATCAATAGTGCTGGTCAGCGCGGTCAGGGAGTTGGGATGAAGACAGGGATTCCCATCTCTGTAGCCACAAGTAGGCCTTCAGTGATAACCAGAGAGCCTGATTTTTCATCAGTCTGCCCTGATAAGATATCCTTAACTGTGTGTGTGTGATTGTAGCAGGTGTGATTGTCTGCAGCTGATGCCCCTGAGTGTGTGTGTGTGTATATGTGTGTGTGTGTGTGTGTGTGTGTGTGTGAGAGAGAGAGAGAGAGAGAGAGAGACTATAGCAGGTGTGATTGTCTGCACCTGATGCCCCCGAGTGTGTGTGTGTGTGTGTGTGTGTGTGTGTGTGTGAGTGAGAGAGAGAGACAGAGACAGAGAGATAACTGAGAGACAGATACTGTAGCAGACATGATTGTCTTCATGCAGCGGCAGCTGAACCCTGAGCACTTCTGCAGAGCTGCTCAGAGCTGATGAAACTGGAAACTTCTCAGAAGACCAGAAGTGTGGTCAAGCACCCAGCTTCCTGGCTTCTAAGAGCCTTTGCCAGACAGAGTTTTCTTCGGCACTCCCTGAAACAAACTGCAGAAGGCAATTTCACCTGAGTCTGTCGGTGTGCAGTGTTACAGAGGCACCGTGAAGGGTGTGAAGGAGGAGGCTCCCCCTGGAGTAGCCTCTCTGCAAAGCCCACCTCTTCAGTCTCCCTAATGATACCTTGGCAGGGACTGGATCCCGGGGACCATTCTTGCTGCACTGCCAACATCTGCTGCCCCTGGGCTGGAGGAGGGAACAGACCTTCAGAGACTCGAACGATCCCCTACATGAGATTGGAGTACAGAATGTTCTAGAATCCAGGCCTCTGGTTGGTGGCCATGTCTTCTTCCAGTAAAGCCCTCTGGGCAGAGCTTCACAGAAGAGTTTAGATAAGCTTTACACCTTCTTGGTCTGAGTTGTATCGTAGAGTGGATGTGTCATCTCTTGTTCTTAGTAAAATGGTTTTCTTCGCTGGGACACGTTTCACAATTGGAGATTTCACATCTCTGAAACCCGGCTAGCTCTGTCCCAGTTGTCAACGGTTGCTACAAGCCTTGCTCCATCAACCGGGTTTTGCAACGGATGCCATCAGCTGCTTCCAAATTCCTGACTGTATTTAATGGACGCCCCCATTCTGACCACTGCTAATGGAGCCCCCCCCCCCACACACTCTTGCCATCTCGGGCCTGTCTGCCTTCCTCCTGCACCAACACCCGCGTCTTCTGTGGAACCTGAAACCACAGAGGAGCACTTGGTGTCTGACGTGTGCACCATGAGCGGCTGAATTTGAAGGCAACGCTTCCGATTTTTGCAATCCTGTGCTTACAACACATCCCCGAGTCATTTGGAAAGCCTGTGAAATGCCTTCGAACCCTCAGCTGCTCTCCTCTGGGGAGAACTTGTAAGCAGTGTAGAGACCTTTCTTTTTTAGCTTGGACAGAGCGATTTCAGCTTCTGGCTCCCTTTGCATTAAAGCCATCCGTTCTCTGGGGAGTGGGATGTGATCCTCTTTTATTACTCAATTTCCTCCTCCCAAACAAAACCGCCAAATCAGTTTTTGGAGAATTAGGCCAGGCACGTTCTGTGTAAGTACGGATGAAGGAACCACACAGCAAGAGCCTGGCAGGAGTGGGGGGCTGGGGGACAGTGGCAATCTCTGAGCTTCCTACTCGGGCATGAAAGGAGTCAGTGCTTGGCAAGATAAAGGAGTTCAAAAGTCAACGCTGAAATACCATCCTAGACCACCCGCCCATACTGTGAAACCTTAACTGAAAACAAACTGCACAAATGTCAACCTACTGGTCTCTAGGAAATGTCTTATCTTCTGCTCTGCAAATTTTCATTAAAAGATGCAGGATGGAGCAGAGCGATGGGAGCGCCTACCTTTAATCCCAGCACTCAGGAGGCAGGCAGAGCTCTGTGAGTTCAAGGCCAGCCTGGTTTACATGAGACAGCCAGGGCTACATGAGAAACCCTGTCTTGAAAAATAATACAGATTTTTTTTTTTAAAGAAAAGACACAAGATGGGGCTAAAGAGGTAGCTTACCAATTAAGGGTACTGACTGTTCTTCCAGTAGTTTAATTATCAGACCCACATGGTAGCTCACAACCAGCTGCAACTCCAGTCCCAGGGGATTGGATGCCCTCTTAGGGCACACATGTGGTGTGTAAGCATACATACATACAGGCAATATGCATAAAATAAAAATATATAAATCCTTAAAAAATAAAAACAAAAGGTACTAGGTGGTCAATAAATGCAGTACAGTGGTTGGCAGTGAGCTTTCCCATTGGCCACCAAATAAAGGTCACCAGAGAGTGCATAGCAAATGAAACTTTTCCACAGAGAAATTCAGAAATCTGGTTTACAAAGCAGAGAGATAGAGCTGTAGACTTGGCCTACCATTAGCCTGTCACTCATCCCTGTGACTATCCTTCGGACCATATCCACAGGACTTCATTTTTCTATCTCTAGAGTCCAGTCAGATAAGTCCTAGGCCAATTCATTCATTCATTCATTCATTCATTCATTCATCCATTCAACCAGTCAGTCAGTCATAAACAGTCTCACATGGCTAAGGCTGACGTTATAACTAAAAATGACTGAATTTCTGATCTTGCTGCCTGGACCTCCTGAATGCATGGATGACAGACATGCACCATCATGTCTGTTGCATAAGCTTCTGGGAATTGGACCCAGGAGCCTGTGCACCATAGGCAAAAACTTTACCAACTGAGCTACAATTAGCCCGGTGTTTTATTTATTTGTAAATATATTACATCTATTTATCTTTTATGTATGATGTGTTATGTATGTGCATCCTCTCAAACCCACACCATCATGCACAATGGAGGTCAGAGGGACAACTTTAAGGCCTCCGTTGTCCTCTTCTACCATTTGAGTCCTAGAGCTCAAGCTCCGTTGTCAGGCTTGGTGGCGAGTGCCTTTCTCCACTATGCCAACCCTTTTAAAGGAAATTAATTCCTTGCCAACATCGGAAAGCAGGATATTTCATGCACATACACATACACACATGTGAGGAGACACACATGCACATACATGGGTGCACACACACACACACACACACAAAGGTATTTTTTTATGTCAACTTTTGAAAACTTGGAGCCACAGTCCCCTGATCTGGTACTGTAACAATGAAGGCATTTTCTCTTTGTGTCAGAGTCCACAGGTGGCTCACCTCCTGAACCCTCATAAAGTTCTTTGTATATATGTATCAAGGTCCAAGGCAAGAATTTCTGGATACTGGGCTGAAGTTGTATGACCAGAGTTAGACCTGGTTCAATGCCCGACGCCATGAAAGGAAAACCCCTCAGAATGCCTACGTCAGAGCACTCTAGACCCTCCAGCTGGACACTCCCTGAAACTTTTCTCAGAAAGAGTCATGTTCTCACCCTGCTCTGAGCTTACACCTCTTACATTGGCTGCTCAGAGAGAGCTGCAGCGGTGTATGAACACAAAGCGATGTGGGAATGCTTTCGGCTGGTCCAGATCACTTCTCCTTGGCTCCTGCATTCAACCCTATTTCCAGCTATGAAACGAATCAGCCATGTAGAGTAAGAATGCTTTGAGTTTGGCTGGGAAGGTAGCTCACCGATAAAGCACTTCCCTAGCATGTAGTAGGCAAGTGCTCTACCGGTGAGCTACCTTCAGCGAGTAGGGTTCAAGCCCCCAGCACTTCCACAAAAACTCAAGTTTGGATGGCATATTTCCATTAGAGTCCCGCCCCTCCACCCCCATCCTCTCCCTGTTTGGGAGACCCTATTACAGCCTGTTCTGTAATCAGCAAACTGGAGACTCAGGGAAAGTTCTTCCACTCCAGGGTTATGCTTCAATTTTCTTCTAGTTCGATCAATTGCAAGCACTTGCCCACTAGGTGGACCCCCAGGGTATAACACCGGACACATCACCCAGGTTCTAGAGACAGAGCCTCCATCACCTCGTTGAGCTGTTTTTAAGCACCAGGGGGCGCGAGCGAATTGTTTTCCAAGTTGATATCAGAGACATCTTTCACGCTTCCTCTGATTTCCAAGTTAGATGACAATGACGGAAGCATAAAAGAGGTGGAGGTGCAGTGTAAACTGCCCCCGGGAATGAAGACAGGCATCAGATTTCAAAATTCAGTTTAAAGAACAGCTTCGTGGGTCACAGCCTTCCGTTTCTCCGCTGTCAGCCTTGGGTGAGTCTGGCAAGTTCAATTGGCTTTTTGTGAAAATGTTACTCTTCGATTCTACCTGCCTAGGGGTCCTCTGACATCAATAAATTCGAGAAAAGTGGAACCGACTAATCAAATCAAGATTCGTTTACATCAAGGTAGTCAGTTGTTTTGAAAAACAAAAGAAAAGAAAAAACCCAAACAAACAAAAAGTGTAAAGGGGTGGTGTATTTTCTGAACTGGTCAGCGCCCGCGAATGGAGATTTACCATATATTGCCTATCTGAGCTGTGGGGGCTTAGACTCCATCATTATTGCCCTATTAAAGCGTCCAAAAGTCCAACGGTGAATGGTATTTAAACGACCACTGAATGAGCCTCGGACATTATCTGTGTAGTTACTATGTGCCTGAGGTAGACGGAAAGAGATCCACTTAGTGAGATGTTCCCGGCGGGGGACCCGCACACTCGCACTTTACTTTGGGGGTTGCTTTCTTTAAAAAATGAGAAAAGGGAGAGTTGAGTGAGGGAGTCATTCGAGCCCAGATCTCACAGTCCGAGCTCAACGATCTCGCCACCTGCCACATTCCGTATTTGGGCAAGCGCGTGCGTCACTGTCAGGAATATGGCTCCCTTTGCCAAGGCCGGCAATAATCTTACGTGTCTGTAAACGCGGGGAGTGTTTGCCACGTTCCTTTACAATAGCCAACCTGATGACTGACTTAAGAACATGCCGCCAGATGCTCTGTCTCCCATTTCCTTATGTCTTTTGTACATCCCAGGAATTGGGGGAGTAGGGTGGGGGCGGGGGACTTGTTGGCGCGTTCACTGGGAGCAGAAAGGACAGGAGAGCTACCAGCTCAAGATGCTTCGGGGAGTGCCCTCTGTGGCTTGCTCAAGCCGGAGCACCTAAAGCGGGTAGGCGTCCCAGCCGGTCGCACCGAGGCCGCGGACCCTCAGGTCCTCGGAGACGGCCGCCACCTCTCCACGTGGTCAGGAACAGAGACCCACCAGTTCTAGCTTGGTTTCCCAACCGTGTTACACAACAACTTCGTAGGGGTCGTCTTCGCCCTAATTGTGTCAGGAGCGCTGTTTGTGTTGCTGTTGGGGCGCTACCGTGAGAGGAGCAGGACTTTTCAGTCGCGGCGCAGTCTAGCTGCCGCGCCCCTTTCCGGGTCTCAGAGGGGACTGTGGGCACAAGGAGGCCAAGGTCCCCGCCACGCCCGGGTCCTCACAGCCCTCACCCGGGGTTCTATTGGCAACAGGTAGCCCGGCCCGCTGTGGCTCTCCGGGAAACAAACAAAAAAGGTCCTGTACCACCACTACCGAGCGAGCGCAGCGACCCGGAGGGCGCGGCCGGCAATGGGCAAAGGGGTCCTGGGCTCCTCCCAGTCATGCCCGGCTTGCTCCACGGTGCGTCCCGTTGCGCAACATAGCGCTCGGCGTGGGTCCCCACGGACAGCGGGTAGCAGCTGCGGCGGCGGCCAGAGAAGGACGCGGACTGGCAGTGGCGCCGCAACGGAGAGGACTGGGCGGGGCGGGGCGGGGCGGGGCGGCGGGGAGCCCGCCCCTGTCAGCTCGGCCAGTGGCGGCGGGCCGGGGGCGGGCGCGGGCGCGGCGATTGGGGCGGCGGCCGCCCGTCACGGCGGGGCTGGCGGGCGGCGACGTAGCGCGGCGCTCGGAACTGACCTACTAACACACATCTCTCGGCGCGGCCACGGCGCCCGCGGACCCGGCGCGCCCGCTCGTCTCCTGCGCCGCGCCCTCGCCACCGCCCGCTGAGGGCCCGGCGGAGCTTGAATCAAGCCCTGGCGCCTCCAGCCCGGTTCCAGCTGCCCTTTCTTTTTCCCTCACGGACCCCGGAGCAGAACCACGGTAAGCGCTCCGCCCACCGGCGGCCCCGGGGGCCCAGCTTCGCTCCGTGCCCGCTCTTGGAGCGCGCGGCCGGCGGGCGTGGGGCGCGGGACGCGTGCGGGCGCGGCGCAGGGCTGGCGGGAGGCGGCGAGTGTACGCGGGGCATGCATTACATAAACTTTTGCTGCCTTGGCAGGAGGGGGGACTCGCCACCTTAAGGTAGCTGCTTTGATTGCAGCACCCTGGCGCCCGCACGTAGCCCGGGCTGCCGCGCGCTCCCTCCTCCTCCCCGCTATTGCATAATGTCTCCGGATTTCAGGAAAATTGATGTTTCGGTGGCGAAGAGCGCGCCGTGGAGGCGGAGTGGAGGCCGATTCTTTTAGCAGCCAGACGACGTGCCCTGCTCTCCGGGGTCTCTCTGCGCTAGCCCCCAATCCGGGCCGGCTAGGAGGAGGGTTGAGTCTTGGGGAACAGACTTGATTTGCTTAGGAGGGTTGGGAGTGTGATCCGTGACGGCAATCGGAGCTGCCTGCGCGGCGTTTGTTTGTGTCAGGCGCTGTGTCGGCACCAACGTTTTCCACCCCGTTTGTCGTCACCGTGTTTTACGAGCTCTCGGGAAGGTGGAGGGATGTGTCCTTTCTTACATTGCATAATGGACCAGCGGTGAAACGTGGGCACCGAGGACGAGCTGATGTGAGAGTATGCGCGTATGTGTGCAATGATTTGGTCATTTTAGCGCAGCGTTGGCTATTAGATCCTTATTGGTACCTCTCTATCGTCCCAAATAAGCATATTTTTAAAATGATTCTATGGAATTCATTACTAAGAAAGGAGAAATCCTAGTGTTGGACACTAACGCGCGCGGGGGAGGGGGGCTCCTTAAATGTTCCGAGGTGTTATTTTTAAAACCCGGACGAGCCATTGTGACGTTTGCCTCCCCACTTTTCCCAACTGGAATGCGATGCGTTTCATCAGCATTATTTTTTTTTCTCACCTTATCGTCATTGGCTCTTTTTTTTTTTTTAAAGACAGCACAAGACAAATCATTAATAGATTCCTGGAAATGTGAGGTTATGTAACTGCCGAATTTGCTGGCTGTTGAGCATAGAAAGGGAGTTAATTACGTGATTTTATAATCTTGCCACAAAGAAAGTAGGGCACTCTCAACGTTTAAGAATGTCACCATCAACAGGGGTTTTGTTGGTTCTTTTAAAGGTTATTTTAAGCCGGAAAGTGACGACCGACTAAGCTTTGACATAGCCCGTGCTTGCCAAATGTGTGTCTTTTACCCTAAAAGAAATGTAAGTCTTTCTAAATTTAGCCCTATCACATTTTAACAATCCTGGCCTCGGTGCTATTTCTGGTTTCTCCAGGGCTGTGTGCAAATACGAGCTCAAGGCCATTTGCTGTAGTTTTAACTCCACGCCTTCCAAGACCTCTGATAAGACTGTATTTTTAGGAAGGCATTTCGCAGCGCCCAGAGACTGCTGGTGGACGCTGGCCCCCATTTATCATTTTAAAGGACACTTTGGAGGAACTGCTGCGTTGAGAGGCCAACAGGGAATGGCCAATGTCACCTTTTCTGGCTTTTGTAAATAACAACTGCTAATGAGGTCAGAAGTATTTATTTCACATCATCATCCCCCCCCAGATCAAAAATGAGTTATGGGAAGTATATATAGGTTAGTAGATTGTATTTTTGCCTGTATAACCTAGTTTTATGAGATAGATGAATATGATAAGTATCCGGATATTACATTTCTTCCCGGATTCTTGCTTAGTGTAATAATGTGTGAATATACATACTTAATACTGTCTGTGAGATATAGTTTTCTTGGCGTACCATTTGCATAATTGAACTACGTACCATATTTTTAGGGGGCGGAGACATTCTAGATATTGACCCCTGGAGCATATTATTATCCCTATTTCAGCCGTTTTTCCAAGACGCTGCAGTTGCTGTGGATCCCTCAGCAACAGACCCTGACCTGCTTTGCGTGCTGGACTGGAAGACCCAAGCCTGCGGAGGCGGGATGTGGGGTGTGGGGTGTGGGGAGGGGGCTGTGTAGTGCCACCTTTCATCATGTGTCCTTGCGCCCCTCGCTCGCGTCCCGGAGACCGGGCACGCGCCTGGCAGTGGCAGGCAAAGACCTCGACCCAAGACGCTCCCCTTGGGCAGCGACTGGACGCGCCTCGCGGTGGCCCGCGCGCCTCCCCGGCCCCTCCCGCATTCCTTTGTTCTGGCGCGGGGGTCCTCGCGGCGCCGAGGCCCCGCTGCGCCGCCCACCCGGCGGGAGGCGGGCCTGGGGAGCGGCGCGGCGTGGGGGCGCGGCCGCGGAGCGGGGCGGAGGCTTGCAGTGCCGAGTTCGGTGCGCTGAGCTCTCCCGGAGCCGGGTGGCCTGAGGCTGAGAGCAGGCGTGCCTCCTGGGTGCTGGCTCCGGAGGTGATGGGCCTCAGGACAGTGCCGCCTCAGGCAGGCACAGCCAGGAGCTGACTCCACACCCAGCACCGGAGCACCGCTAGCTGCGACCCCCACAGACACCTTTGTTTCTGGAGTCTCCGTTGAATTTCAGAGGCAAGCTCTTCCCCATTCACAGAGTGAAATGCAAGACCTCTAAATGGCTACAGAAAGGAGGGGGGGCTTGGCCGAGATGGATAGGAGGGTCTTTGCTTGAACGCGAACAGTGGAGCCCAAGTTTTTATTATTTCTTCTTGTATCTAAAGTTTAGTTGTTCAAAGGCCCAAAATTATATATATGGTCGGGAGTCCCTAATTCAAAATCACCCACTCACAGCTTCAGGTTTCTCTGGATGTAAAGTGGTTTTTGGAGGGTGATCAGCTCAGGCCGCTCTCTGTGGATGGTAAGCCTGGAATTCAGTGTCAAAGGATGCTATTGGATACCCTAGGGACCCTCTTTCAACTAGCGACAGCTTTGAGAGGTGCAAAGGAGGCAGGTGCTTCTTCCCCGCCTCTCTCCCCAGTATATGATAGACTTTCACTGCCTTACTGGGAAACTCGAAGGGAAGGAAGCCTGTGGAGCAGGACTGTTAGAAGGAGCTCAATAAATATTTCCAGAATGCTTTATCTTTGGGCTGGCTTTCCTGTACCGAGCCGAATCTCCCAGGAAGAATGTAGACAGGTTGGTACTGGGCCAGTAAAGATCCACCTTCTCTTTTGTCCCTGAGTACCTGTGCCTTGTACGTGTTATTTAATGTCTGTACCAAGGTAATTCTTGACAGCATCAAAGTGCTTCAAGGTCCCAAGTAACTGGGGTAATGTCTTAGGAAGTCTTAGGAGAAACAGGTGATGATGAGTCCCCCTAGCAAGAGTAGCTTGGCCTTTTCCAGATTCCTGGAGCTTTCTGTGACTTGAGTTCTCTAGCCTGGCTGAGAACTTCTAAGCCATCAGCAGTGGGGATTCTCACCTACACTTGCGCACGTACGCCATCTCAGAGAGTGGGTACTCGGACCCGTGTGGATGTCAACTAAAGTCAGGCCCCTTTAGACTGATGACTCTTGACCTTGTTGAAGAAATCTGGGCCCGGAAGTACCCAGGGCAGTCTCAAAATAGTTCAGCCCTTGCAGAAAGGCCTGGGACCTGGAGTCCTCACTGCCTTGATTCAGAAGTAAGAAGGGCAGTTACTAAACAAGGCAGGACCCACTCAGCACTCCCACTTCACAAAACAGGTGCTCGGAGAAGCTGGGTAAGCCGCCCCAGTGCAGGGCTTCAAAAGATGAGAGTTGTGCTAGCTGTGTTCACGCTCCTCCACTGTCCTGCCCGTCCCTTCAATGAGAGTGAACACAAGCTCACACTGTACTTTGTGAAACAGTTTCCTTTTCTGCGTTGAGGGCTTATCTTGGCAATTATAACATCACCATGATGCAACAGCCTGCAAATTAAAGCCCTTTGTGAAAGGTTGGAGCACAGGGTTGAGCAAGGCCCCTGACTCACTCCCGCCAGCGGAGATTTCTAGCTGACCTAGCTGTGGTCATCAGTGGGTTCCCGGGTTCCGAGATGTAGGTCTGATTGGAGCGTGGGCTGGAAAGGCGCGGTCAGAGCGCTCAGCGTTATTTTTACCCGGCTTCAGAATCACGATCGAGCTCGGGCCTCATTATTTCCATTGTGACCCAGATGGCATTGATGCTGTTAAGAGTTGTTTATTTTTAATTTGTATTGAGGAATGAGAGCACGCTTGGGATTCAAGTCAAACATAACAAACAATGTAATTGAGGTTCCCCCTATGATGCTTACTTCTTGTTTTTGTCAGGTATGCCCGCATTTCACAGGGTTAGCACATTGTTTGATATCCTGTTATTTTTCTCGATTTTATTTGAGTTGATTTTTATCCAGATTGGACTCACAAGCGAATGTTGAAAGACACTGACCTTTGCCCACAGACAATTACATAAGAGGGTTTTTCAGTTTCAAAATGAGTTTTTATTGCCACCACCCCCACTTACCTCTCACATTTCTTTGTAACTAATTTTCCTGTAGTTAGAAACAGGGCGTGTGTTGGGGGGGGGAGATTTTGTTTCTCGTATGGCTTTAATTAGAGTTTGGGCTTGCTTTTTAAGTTTAGTGGGGATTTGCTGGATGCCTTTCGTTAATAATCCGGGCTTTGTGGACCTGGTTTCACTGGAGTTTGGGTGTTTATAAGCCTTTCAATTATCAGCACACGGTGTCTTTTATTAACTTTCTAGGGATCTTAAATGTAATTAAGTAGCCTTCAAATAGACCTTCCACCCTCTTCGTCAGGCACACACAATAAATGGTAATTACAGTCACGGGCTGAGTAGGAAAGTGAATGAGAATGTTACAAACCAGGCTAGGGAGATTGGAAACATTTCTGCCGTCCCGGTCACCAACACACATACTTCTGTAATGCTGTGATGTTGTGTTGTATTGTTCCCATTACACTCTAACCAGCCAAGGCTGTGATGTTTGTGCCCCTAAGATGCAGAGGAGACTGGAGCTGCAGCTCAGCTGGCAGGAGTTGCCTAGGATACCCAATGCCCTGGATCCTGTCTCCAGCACCCCATAAGCCACCGTCAGAGTGGATACACCTACAGTCCCAGAGCATAGGAAGAGGTGGAGGCTGGAGGATTAGATGCTCATGGTCATAGCAAAGTTAAAAAGAAAGACTCCAGAGGGCTTCCTAATTAGATCAATTATGTTCTCAAAAAATGTCACAAATAAGGGCTGGGGTGGTGACTGAGCTGGAGCCCTTGCTACTGCTCCAGAGGACAGAATCAGGCAGCTCACCACTGTCACTCCAGCTTTAGGGGCTCCGGCGCCCTCTTCTGACCCCCACAGGCACTGGTACAATGTGATAGATGTTCACACAGTAGCACATAAATAAAAACAGTATCCTTTCTTCAAACTGCTATTTCACGGGTATAATGGCTCCCATTTTAAAGATTCTCTACTAAGGTTTTTAAAAATACATTTCTACACACACACACACACACACACACACACACACAGGTATATTCTCTCTCTGTGTGTGTCTCTGTCTCTGTCTTCCCTCTCCCCCCTCACTGTTGTCTGTCTGTGGGCTTCATCTCCTCAAGCTGTGAAGTTGCTTTAATGGGTGCCTCTGTGTGTCCTGCTTGTGTCCCACTGCAGACTTGCTACATTACATTGCAAACCCTCGCACTGTTGAGGTTGCCAGTTACTCTAGTTCATGTTTCAATTGACAAAGTACACGGGTGGGCTAACAAAATGCAGGGTTGTCACCCAATTCATTACGGTTAAAATCTAATTTTCAAGTAATCCCTTGTTGAACTTGGAATCTTTTCTCTTCCTGTAAGCTGAATTAGGTTTTGACACACTTATTTACAGATGCATCCAAACAGAAAAAGTGGGTCAGTTTGTTGCCGGGATAGGGCTGGTTTGGCAGCGAGAGATGGCTCGTGTGTGTGTGTGTGTGTGTGTGCCCCACGTGTATGCCAAGCACATGTTTCTACTGGGTGTACTTTGGACTGCTGAGAGGCTGCAGGCCCTGAGCTGAGCACTTGGGAACTAGAGTGTTGATGTAAAATGTCAGTGGATTAAAGCGCTCACTGCGCAAACCCAATGACCTGAATTCGGTTCCCAGATCCCACTGTGGAAGGAAAGAACTTCCTTTTGAATGTTGTTGGCCTATGATCCCCACGTGGGCCCACATGATGATAATAAATAAGGTTTGTAAAGATCTTAAAAGGCTCACCTTATGTCTATGGAGGTGAGGAATTGTTCAGTTAGCGTCCACACTTTTCACAGATAGAGGTTGGAGAGATGGCTTCCTGTTAAGAGCCCTTGCTGGTCTTGCAGAGGACTCGCAGCACCCACACATCAGGCTGCTCATAGCCAGCCTTGTCGTGGATTTTTGATATCTAAACAAGTACGATGTTCTGTGCCCTCTGCAGAGGGCTTATTCATTTCTGCTTCTGTAGAATCTGAACCGCCACAAGTCATCATCTCTGAGAGGTCAGAGGTCAGAGGTCGGAGATGCACATGTGTGTAGTAACTGTGGGGAAACCCCTGCAGAATGAACTCTTGTCTAGAATTTATATTGTCTATTGGATTCTTTTTGCAGACTTTTCTTAGGTCAGGTCTTATTTTAATGGCTGAGTATTTAGGTCATCTGACTTAAATATACTCAAGGATCTGGGCTTATGAAATCCAGCTTTTGCCTATAGCAGGTTATAAAAAAAAAAAAGCACGTGGTCATGGTGATGGTGTCTTCACAGTAGCTGTGGGAAGGTATGTCAGTGGGCATGACGTGATGCCTGCTTCCATATTTCTCTTTTCTCATGTGTGTCTTTAAGCAGTCCTACCAGCTAATGAGTGTAATGGAATTAATGGCCCTAACAGAGGTAACCTCATAGAATTGGCATTTTGTGTCAGTTATTCACCAAAAAAAACCCATAGTGACTAAGGTAGCCCAGCATTCTGTGTTGATTTCAAACAGTGACACACCGGTGAAGTCATGGCTAGATTACTCATGAAGAGAGAAGCTGGGATCCGGAGCAATCATCGGGACTGCTGATGGTTTTAAAAGGTGGCCTCAACTGTGCCGAGGAGGTGGCCCACTGGGCAAAGTGCTCGTTGTGGAGTATGAGGACTTGAGTTCAAATCCCCAGAGCCTATGGGGCAGTAGAGCATGCGGAGTCCCACTGTTGGAAGGCAGAGAGCAGAGACAGGCAGATCCTGGGAGCTGTAACAAAGGTGATATTCCAGGGTTATCCTGCAGCCTCGACACATACATGCACTTTATGAATATTAAAATAAAAAGATATTGTCGGCAGTGTTTGCCCTGCATCCATTGTTGGAATATAGACTCCTGAGCCACCTTTGCTTTTAACTGCTGTGATCTCTGTCTGGTTGCTGGGTCTTTCTGTCTTTTGGCTGCTTCTTCCATGTGTGGCTCCTTAACACAAGCTAGTGTCACCGGAGAGGACTGCAGAGAGAACTGCAACTGAGAGAAGGCCTTCCTAAGATTCAGCTGTGGGCCAATCTGGAGAGCATTTTCTTAATCAGTGATTGGTGGGTGGGGGCCAACCCAGGCAGGTGGTTCCAGGCTCTGTAAGAAAGCAGGCTGAGGAGCAAGCTAGTAAGCAGCACTCCTCCATGGCCTCTGCATGGGCTCCTGACTTCAGGTTTCTGCTCTGTTTGATTGAGTTCCTGCTTTGACTGCCTTTGATGATGAATAGCAATGTGGAAATGTAAGTCAAATAAATCCTTTCCTCCCCAAGATGCTTTGGTCATGGTGCTTCATCACAGTAGTAGAAACTGTAACTAAGACACTCTACAATGTTGAAATAGAGGTACTTTTGGTTTTGTTTAAAAGATAATATAATGGGGCCGGAGAGTTGGCTCGGCAGTTAAGAGCGCTTGTTGCTCTTACAGAGGACCTGGGTTCAGTTCTGGGGGATCCGGTGTTGCCTTCTGACCTCCAAGTGTACCAGGTGGGCGAAGCACTCATACACGAATATGGTTTTTGGTTTTTTTTTTTTTTTTTTTTTTTTTAAGATAGTAATAGGGCCTGGAGAAATAACTCACCATTTAAGAATGCATAATGCTCTTTCAGGGGATCAGAGTTCAGTTCAGTTGCCAGTGCCCACGGTGGGCAGCTTATAAAGTTTTGTAACTCTAGCTCTAGGGGGCACTTGAAGTCTCTGGCCTTTGCATGTACTGGCATTTACATAGCCACACGGAAACATATAAATAACATATTTTTTTTAAAGGTTGATGGTGGCGGTGGCGGTGGTGATTGGAACAGGTCTAAGAAGTTGAGATAAGATGATCACAGATTCAAGGCCATTAGCTATATGCCTTTTTGACTATTTCAACATAGGTATGACTCGGGAGATTAAAATCTGACTGTGAAATAGCCCAGGCCCATTGAAAGCAGCTCTGGACAGTCCTTCCTGGTGCAGTTAACTTGTGGAGTGAGTTCTGGGTCCATGGTACCCTCCTGTCCCTAGATGCACTTCATAACTAGATATATGAAACTCAGAGCTGAGAGAGATGGAGGCCGTGTGTGTGTGGGACTGAAAGGTGGGATAGAGAGAGGACCTGTGAGGGGTCAGAGCAGGGTCCAGGCTGGGTTGAGGTCTCGGCTTGGTTATCACATGAGTGTCACCTGTGTCTATAAGGCTCTGAAGATGCTGAAGGGAGACACGAGGTAGGCTATGTCCCCTGTAACTTGGCAAATGTTCAAATACATGACATCTGGTGTGAGTGGAGTCATCAGGGTCCACACTTCAGGTCCCACCATGATCAAAGTCCGAGCATGTGTCAACCTCCCCCGCTCTTAGGATCTTCAGTCTAGCTCAGCGCTCAGTATGCAGTCAGTGTTCCTTATACAGTGACCTAGTAATCCATAGGTATGTGTGGTGTGACGGCATGTGCCTGCTGCTACCTAAGTACACATGGATGGAGGCCAGAGTACAACCTGCAGGGCTGTTCCTCCGAATTCTATCCATCTTGGTTTTTGAGACATTGTCTCTCACATGCCTGGAGTTCACATAGTAGGTGAGGTTGACTGGCCTGGGAGTGAGCCTCAGGGATCCTTCGATCACCATCTCCCCAGCACTGGGTTTCAGTCTCTGCCACCTTTCTCAGACTTTCTGATAAGTTTTGGGGATTAAAACTCCCGGTCCTCAGGCTTGCAAGTCAGCGACTTTACCTTCTGAGTCATCTATCTCCCCAGCCATGGGCTGATTTTGGTTAAATAGAATCAGCTACCTGTTCAGCTTGATGATGGCCTGCTATGACTAACACACACACATACACACACTCTCTAACACGATCCATACACATGTGTGATCCACAGTTTGGGGGCAGAAAGGTACAAATGTCTCTGAGGTTGGCTGATGTGAGACTTGTGGGGAGAGTAAGTCATAGATAGTGGGCTATGTAAATGAAATATAATGTGTGTTTTAAGGAAGAACTGGGCTTTCAAGAATAACTAAGATAAGTACATACGTGGAGGAAAATATAAGCATATCAAGAGAGAAAAAATACCCCAGAAAAATAGTGTGGAAGGGACTGTGTGGTATTTAAAAACTAGTACCTGTGGCTTGGTGGGGACTTGAAGCCCACATCCAGAAAGGCCAAGGTCAGCAACTTCTTGGCTCCAGCTCAGTTCCATTTAAGGGTGATGACCCCGTCGGAGTGACTGACTGCAGGCCTACCGCAGAGGGACCTGTTTCCAGATTGGAAGGCAGGGCTGGTATGGTGGTGATAAGAGATTGTATTTTTATTTATTTGGTAGCGTTTTCAAGACAGAATAGCCTCTGCATAGCTTTGGCTGTCCTGGAAAGAGATCATACTTTTGATTAAAGGTTGACAAGCTGTCTTTTGGCCTGCAGTGTCTCCCTCCTTGAAGTGGTGTCTGACGGGGTGGTGTTGTCAGAAAGAAAGCATGCTGTTAATGGCCACTGGGCTTCGTTTGAGTTGGGGAGCTACTCCTTGTAGTGGTGGCCCAGTTTGATGGACAGAACCTTGTGTGACCTTGCCATTCTTGGGACTGTGGAAAAGACAGAAACAGCAAGCAGGTTTCTACGAGTGAGAGCAGAGATTGCCTCGCAGTTGAGGTATCT